>NC_088100.1:103684631-103997131 GCF_036370855.1 Dromaius novaehollandiae | reverse complement strand
GAGGTGGCTGCACTGCACTTTTGGGTGAATGACCCCTGCCTACATAGGTAGTTTGTAAAGTGCTTTGGGGCCTCTTCTGGTGCTATATAAATATAACGTGGCACAAAAGCAAAATACTACATATTCCTGTAACTCTGTCAGAGGACAATGTCACCACGTGCAAACACGAGCACGTATTTTCTTTAAAAGAGAAAAAGAGAAGCAATAACTGGAAAAAACACGTCTCTGTATAATTGCCTATGTTAACATTTACTGGAGAGGACACATGATAGCACCACTACAGGACCCTCCCGAGCAGCGCGCTGCCAACGCTACATCTGGCTCCAGCGGCTTATCGGTGCAGCACCGCTTGAAACGCTCCCTCCGATTTTTCCATTCCAGGTGGAACCACTCTGAGAGCAAACCCTTCACTTGGCCCGCTGTGCGATTCACAGCTTTTTTTGTGCTTAATGATTCTTGACCGGCCATTTAGTCTAGGAAGTGCCTGTATTGCTTCCCCCCTCCTTTTTGTAAACGTTGTCACCACCCGCTCAACGCATGGCATTGAATAAGAGGAACCTCCAAGGGCATGGCTGCGGAGATGCACTCAGACATACGTATGCATGCAACGCGGCATGAAAAATAATGGGAAAAACTGCCAACAAACTTAACCAAAGAGAACTGATCAACAAAATCTGGGCCAAGTTAACAAACCTGTGGGATTATCTTCCACCAAGGCTGAAAAAACCCATAACTCAAAAGTGATTAAAAGAAGGATTTGTGTAATTTGTTTGGGGGGGGGGGAAGTGTAACAAACTAATTTAAGCTAATGTAATGTTTATAAAGTTACTTAGATAATGACACCATGTATGCCATTATAATCATTAAAACCCAATCTATGTTTTTTTAAAAAAAACTTAGATGATTAGCACAAAATCAAGTTGATGTGAAGGAACAATTACTTTTAGAAAAAAATCAGGAGGTCCTAATATTCTGTAGAATGAGGGAGGATGCAGCTGTATGTCGACAGCTTTCATATCCTCATTTGAATAATGTGGCCTGAATCTGTCACTTTATTCATCCTCCTTATGCTCAGTGTACTCTGCATCAACAACAAATTAAGTTGTAAATAAGGGACAATCATCACTTTTGTTTTTAAGCAGCTTCTGCATGGAGAATTTCAATGTACTGTTTCTTTTTGACAGAAAGAAAGGGATTCTACACTGTGCTTATGTAAGCACAAATATGAGGAAACCAAGCGAAATGAAACAATAAGGGAGCACTTGAGAACTGCTCCAAAATGTTCTTGGAAGTACATTTCTACCACCACAGAAATCTCTTTTTTAATAGGATATGTAAAATGAAAACTGTTTTATTTACTGTAATAATTATCCTTATTTTGCTCTGAAACTTCAAGGATTTTTTATTTTTAAATTAAAACCCTCCAGCCTCCCCTTTCCTCCTCCAGGCACAAGCAGGGTAAGTCTCAACAGGAAGAACAAATGAATAAAGTCAGCAGGAGCCTTTGTGTACCCAGAAATAATTGTTATTAATCCCTAATATGATAATGCGATACTTTCTCATGCTCAAATATAGCACACAGAAGGAAGAAAAAAAAAAGAAAGAGGTTTTCTTACCTTTACGTCTGAGAAGTAGGTTTTCAGCATATTGGAACTTGGGTACCGGGTGTAAAAGAACATGAGCTTGGCCTTTTTCAAGTGATTCGGTGACAAGCCTTCCTGCATGTAGGATTGAATTAGTGAAGGAAAATGCTTTTCTTGAAAAAGCTAGCGGCTTCCGAATGCACAGAGCTGGAAAAGTGCCCCCTTAGATACTCTGCAGACCCTGAGATTACATGAGAATTATTAACATTTAAACTGCTGCACTGCAATTTTCTGTAAAATAGCTTAGCGAGGTACGTGAGGAGAGGTAACTTAAACACTGTATTTTGCAGTGTTCGAGTTTTGGTGCCGGGTCTCAGGAATTTTGCAAGTTTAGGGCTTGTGTACCATATGTACGTGCACTTGTTGCTACGGAAACAAATGCACAAAGCATGTGCTGCAGAAAACTTATCACGAGCTTTTTCTCCCTCTCCTTTGCAATTCCAGCTAAAGTTTATTTTCTCTCGGTGTTGCGCAGCTTATACTAAATAAAGCTAATGCACACGAAACAGTCAGAGGTGCTTCATCATTTTGAGCAATGCTTCACACTGGCAGTACATTTTACCTGCTTCATTAGCGTCAATAAATTTTAACATCTTGAGTTAGTCCCTAATCCTGTTATTGCTTTGCTTCAATTGCCGCCTTCCGACTGAAAGCAAAATTTCTAAAAAGGCAGAGCCCCCTTCTGCCCTTCACACCCCCCCCCCCCCAACAAACTCGCCTTGCTCTGATTTACACAGTTAACTCCTCAGAGAACGAGGCTGTATTTGGGGCTAACCAATCAATACATGTGGGCTAGCAGATCAATACATGGCCACTTACCCTATAAGGCAGCCTATTTATCCTGGAAACATCATTACCTTTTAGATCTGTAAACAGAAGCAACGAAAACAGTTCCCAAGGGAATGTGAAGCTAACCATAACAATCTAGGCTTTCTGATTTTCTCCCAGCTTCTTGGCTCTCTTTTGTGTACTGTGTGCTAGGACAGCTCTGGTCACATCTGTGCCGCAGGCTGGCCCTGCCATTTCCTCAGCAAATTAATGGCTTTATAATTTATCAGAAATGAAGATGCACGTGGAGAAAATCAATGTGCCCCCCCCCCAAGGTCAATTAAGGGTTCTTCCCAGAAGCTTCTCTAAGGACTGTTTCCCCTGAACACAATTGTTGAAAAATTCACCCATTTCACACCTTATGGCGAGGCGAAGGTCAAACAAGTTCACAGATACGCCGCAGCCAAGGTGCCTCCACCTTACGGCAGGGAACACATCAGCACAGAACATCCCATTCCGGGTCTCGACATGGGAAATTCAGGCAAATCTATACCAGCGGGCTACGGATTATTAGCTAGCTCCTTCAAGAGAATACCCTTTTCTCTAATTAGTGAAAGCTACTGAAACCTTCTCATTTGTTCAGTTGCAAAATAAGAAGATTCATTTTTAGATTGAAAAATGTGGCATTTAAAAAAAGCCATCGATAATATTAGCTTAAAAACCTCTTATTTTCTGGAAGCACACGGAAAACGGCTCAGCTGAACTTGCATTTTGTTTTAGATGCTTAATGATTACAAAGAAGATAATTTATGACTGACATACTTCTTGTGCCAAGAGAAGAGTTGAAAGAACCTCCAGTTACCTCCATTAGACTGATAGAGAAGTCTAAAAGAGCATTACACTCTGCAGTGCCATCTGTCAAAATACGTAAGTGAAATAATAGTAGCAAGCTGTCACCTATTGCTTAGTGATAAGAGTTTTAGACAAACCAAAACTTCTACACCAGAAATCCTTTTTGCTATGAGATTGTTGTAGGGAAGTGGGGGGGCTGGAGGGGCACTTCAATAAGTAAAAGGGGGGAAAAAAACCCCAAACACCTAAGTCTCCTTAATTTGTAATTCCTCTGATGCTGACAACATGTTAATATCATGTTTGGCATACAGTTTCTTTCAATGGAAGCTAAAAGATGTACTTAAACTGCCCCCAAAAGCTCTCATATTTGCTGGATTTAAGCATATTAGACAATTGTCTAAGTATTTTGATTCCTTTTTCCTGATTTAATTTGCATTTAGGATTTTAAAATATGTTCTGCCATAATGCCAGAGGATATTGATATTGAATGAAACATATTAAAAGATGTTCTAAGACTCAAATTCCGAGAAATCCATTTTTTATTAAAATTATACTTGTTCTTAAGCACTTGGCAGTCTTCAAGCGATATCAATAATGCAACAAATCTTTATATCTTGATCCTAAGGTTAACGCTTTACTGTGATAAAAGATATGATCTGTAATAAACTATCAAAAAATAGTTAATGATAGACCTAAGAGCTAAGAATTAGATAACCCATTGCTATTTCAGAAAAAAACTGAACTGACCAATTGCTTAATTTCCTTTTTAAGTGCTTGGGCTGAAAAGCAACTGTTCTTCCAAGAAAGCACTAGCTGTTTCCAGGATACTTACACACGCACAATGACTCATGATGAAATAGATTCAGTAAACATACAGCTGTACTGAACACGAGCTAAGCCCCATTCAAGGCCAGGAAAGAAAACGAGCACAAATAAATATTAAGGAGGTAAAGGGAGGAGGGGTGCCGAATGGAACGCAAACAAGCTCTGTCCCAGCAGCTCATGTGGCTTGCCTCAATTCTCTTAGCTATAGCTTTGTGAAGACAGATGACATTCAATTCTATGGGTAATGCAAAATAGACAATAACTGCTGAAACTTGAGCCAGCTGCCAGGTGTAAAAAAAAAAAAAAAAAGAAAAGAAAAAAAAGAAAAAAAAAAGAACAGAGGGAAAGGAAAGGAAAGGGGGGGAAAAGGAGAGAAAGAAAAGATGATAAATCCATAAATTAATGAAAGACATCTGCTCAGGAACATAAAAGATCAGAGAAACAGTGTACTGCAGCTGAACCTAAAGCAGTGTTCAAACAACCTGAGCGTCTCAGTGTTGGGTGTTTACAAAGGACAATGCAGCCTCACCTAAGACAGCAGCAGCAAAAAGGCAAAATGTAAGAAACGGGAAGTGAAAGACTGGGAATGAAAGCTATGTCCACTCCTGCGTGTTTTAACTGGAGAACTACCGAGGTACCACTGCACACCATTTGACTCATTTGCACTTTAATCCTACCAGGTAACTCTCCTCTTTTCCAAAAATATTTTTCAGTGGAGGTGATCTTTCACTTCTGTTACTCTCATCCTGAGCTTCCACAAATACCCTAATAGGCTTTTCTAGCCTATATGTGTATCAAGCAGAAGGAAAAGATGTAAGAATAGGCTGTATCAGGCAAAAAATCTGCACTTGCGAAGCCAAGCTTCTCCTGAAGTTACACACTAGGTGCTTTTAATCGGCAAAGCTCCAAATTGCCGTATTTCAGAGCATCTTCAAAACTCTGCAAAGAATGGGCTGGCTAAAAAGTATTTGTGCATCCCACAGGTTTTATCAACAGCACACAGTTATCCAGCTTGCTGTACAATTGCTTTCTTTTCTTTTTTTTTTTTAACTTTAATTAGTTTAATTCTAGTCAGATGTAATAACTCCTCATTTCAAAATGTTGTAATTCACTAATTGTAGCTTTCACATATTGGGACTATGAAACTCATTCCAGTTGGATTGAAACTCTGCTTAAAAATAAATAAATTGTAGAAAGTTTCACTAAAGTTCTAAAGGCCTCCAGGCATGGAAAAAACACTAAACTTCTTCACCTTTACAGATGTCTTAACAGCACACAAACTACTGTTGTGCTTCAATTTTGATCTATGCAAATGTTTTTGGGCTGAACAAGGCTATTTTTCTTAAGATGCAAAAAGGAGGCATGACAAAGGAAGACCATGCAGAAAAACAATTGGCTGTCTGTTTCTTTTGGAATTTGAATAAAACTTAATATTTGATTAAACAGATTAGTTTGCAAAGATATAGACTGCATTCATGACCAAGATGCGAACTCGTGCTGCAGGTGCCTCTTATCTTGTTTAGCAGCATACACAAACATTAACCATTTCCTTCTGCAACTCGGCAAATACGAGAATGATCAGATGCATTTTACATGTGTTGGTTTTTAAAAAAAAAAAAGAAAAAGAAAAGACAGGCTGGTTCAGTACTTTAGTCTACTACTAAAACCCGAACTTGGCTGTATCTGTTAGTCTTGTGCTCTCATCCTGGCTGTATTGTCCAGGAAAACAGATGTTGCTTTCTGCAGTGAAGAAAGAGCTGCCTCTCAAGAAATATATTTCTTATATGTGCACGTTCAACCACGTAACATAAAAGGGCCGCAACAGACTCCACCACAAACAAACCAGCCTCCGTACTGTACCTCTACCTGGAAACTGCGGCTACCTGGGCAAACGAGCAGCTACCAGGAAAAGCCGTCCTCGCAGCTGTGCTGTGTACCAGGGCACGTGCCGCGGACGGATGCTGTTTAAGAAATTTGCTCTTCCTAACAGCTTCGTACCTAAAACCAGACCCAGCTGCAGCCTGCAATTCCTACCGTCTAAGTGGGAAAGTCGGTGTGCCTGCACAACCACAGGGGAAGAAGTGTGGCACAGGGAAGGAGGAAAATGGACAGTATATCACACTAACGCTCTGTTTCCCCCCCCCCCCGGCTGCAGGGATAAACGCATCCCTGTGTCTGCAGCCCTAATGAGCTGCCTTGATGACCGCAGTGAGGCAGAGCAAGTGAGGGGGAGAGGGAGAGACGTTTGAGGGGTGCAGAGGATCATCTGCAGTTACAGAAATACTCCTAGTTTGTACACTTGTAATTTTTCAGCTCTTATCACTCCTCTCCCAGGAAGGGAAAAATTACTTTTATACCAAAACAATGAATATACCCCCGTACTCTTTGTTAGAAATGACATAACTACTCTGGCCCGAGTCACTCCCGCTGACCTCAAGACTGCTTTGGGAGCACCACCGTCTGCATTTCGACATGCAAGGAAGACTTTTGTTTCGAGCCTCGAGAAGTAGCCAGCAACAGCGGCGAACGACGCTGGCTTTGGACGGCCGCCCCTTTTTTGCCATACGGCACACCCTGCAAGGCTGTGGCAAGCCAAGATTTCCCTCCCCCGTTGGGGAGGCATCTGAGCTCTGCTGGGGAAGAGGTCCCTCAGACGCCACCTCCCCTGCTCTCCGGCTCTCCAGCTACGCAAGCCGCTTCCAAGCGGGAACCCTTCCCCCTGCACAAACCGCACCGCAACGCAGCAACGCTCACACGGGCCGGCCCAAATCCAGGGGACCGCAGCCACTTTTGGTTCAAAACGTGACCTCGTCGACGACGCCCTGGCGGAGGGCCCTGAGCACCCACGGCTCGGCGCCCAGGTCCACTCCGGGCGCCCCCGGGAGGCACCCAGGAGCACGCGCCCCCCGGGCCTGGAGCCCTGCCATGCCCCTGCCGCGGCGCCCGATCCACTCAGCGCTGCTATATAAAACCTGCTTCAATTAATCTAAGACAACCAAAGTTATTAATTGCCAAGTAGATACCCAGCGATGGGGTGCAGCCTTGCGCATCTGCCTCCAAGCGACACCCCTGGAAAGGGGACCATTTCCTCACTATTACTCAGGGAGAGATAGAGTTACTCAGTTACGACTACTTTCATCAAGTTGGAAATGAAATCAGCTACACCTAAAATGCTATGCTTCTGCTGCTGCTTTATGGAGGGGTTTTGGAGGAGACATTAGGTGTCAACCTACCCTTCATCCAAAATCCTCGATTTTAGCATTGGGTATTTTATTCACATTTAATACAACTGTACTTGGAAGAAAAATCTTTCGACCAAAAAAACACATTAGGGGAGAAGATGCAAGGAGTCGGAGGTGTCATTGCTAAAAAAGAAAAAAAAATTTAGTACTAGTTTTCAGGGGAAAAAAATATATTGAATATATCTGGACATGCCTAAATAAAAGCAGAGATGTATTTTTTCCCCTAACAAAAGCCTGATATTGGGCTAAAAAGCAGGATTTTCATACATATTTTTCTTTTTTAGAGAGGGGGAAGTGTTCTGTAAATTTAATACAGCTGAACTTTTATATTTAATTGTTCTCTCTAGCTTTCCAAAATAATTTGCTTTGTGTATGTTAGGACAAAAGATTTCTGTGTATGGCTGAGCAGAGGTTAATCATGCATAGCAGGCAGCTGCACAAGGGCTGAGGAACAGACCTCTGGGTGGGGGGAAAGAACTTGATGCAGCTTGAATATATCAGTACCTGTATCTTTTGTGCTTTATTTTGTTTACTCACTCGAGGACCGAAGGCTTCCAAACAACCAAACATTTGTTCTGTGCGAGCTGCGGCGGCGACAGGCTGCAAAGCGGGTCGCGCTCCCGGGGGGCTCGGCGGGGAGGGGGCGGGACGGGAGAGGCTCCCGCGGCGGCGCGGCGCAGCGCGGCCGGGCGCCCTGGGCCAGCGGGACCGCCGCGCAGGGGCTCCTCCGCACCGCGAAACGGTGCCATACCTGGGCCCCGGGACAGGCTTTTTCCCACCCAACCAGACGGTCTAAAAGGTTGGGGGGTGGAGGGGTCTTTTTTATTTGACTGGGGTTTTGTTTGTTTGGGCAGGGGGGAGGGCAATCACCTTAAAAACTCTCTTTGCAAAGAGGTCAAGCAGGTGAAATGGGGCACGCGGCAGAAAACTGCAGCCGAAGCGGCTCTGCTAATTAATACCCAATATTCGACGTAACCACCAGCCCTGCAAAGCTCCCTGTCTGCTCCCACTCCGAACGCCGCGCTAGCGCTGCGCTCTCAGGAAAGCAGCGGCATGTGGGTACGCCACGAAGTCCTCTCTTCCCGGCTACCACGCGCACCGCCACAAGAAAGTGCAACGCGAGCCCCCCACGATTTGGCCCCGGCACTGCGGCCGACTATCATTTTTCTTTAGAAAAGGATATTGCACTTCCCGAGTAAGGTGAGATTTCAGACATGTCTTGAAGGTCACCGCACTCGGACTTTATGAGCGACAAGGAGAGCCCCTCGGCGGCACTGGGCGGGTGTGCTGGTGAGCAAGGGTGGTGGTTCATGTGGTGCGACGACATCTTGGTCCTCAGACTCGTGGTCTCCCGAGTCAAGTCTAGGGATTCGGGGGAGGCGCGCTCTTTGCCCGGGAAGGAGGCCGACGGGGCGCCCAGCGGGCCCTGAAAGGGGTACGCCATGAGGGGGAGCGGGAAGGGGTGGCGGAACGAGGAGGTGGAGAAGCCCGCCGTGGCCGACAGCGGGGACTGGTGGAGGGAGGCGTGGTGGCCCCCGGGCGGCGGGGCAGAGGCAGATTGGTCGGACGAGTTTTTGCGGACGACGAGGGGCAGCGCCTCGGTTTGGTCGGTGGCGCCGGGCATCTGCACGCTGCCGAAGGTGTCGAGGGGGTTGGGGATGATGACGTCCCCGAAGCACTGCAGGCGCTGGTTGGCCGTGTGGAAGTTGTGGTTCTCCCCATTCACTGCGAATCTGGCTTGAGGGATCTGGAGAGGTGGGAAGACCTGAGGAAGCTGGCGGGAGGGCTTAGATGAGAAAACTTTAACCACTGTGTCCACAACCTGTGACATGGCCGTATTCAGTTCCTGTTTCAGGGTCTCAGCCAAATGTTTGCCTTCGGGATGGAAAGAATTTGGCCCTTGCTCCTTTTCCTTGGGACCTTCTCTTTTAGGCTTATTCTCTGCGATCTCTTGCTCCCTGATGAGGGCACGGGCACGGTCGATGAACTGCCCTGGGTCCAGCTCGCACATCTCGTTGTCTGACCGGCCGACAGAGTCGCCTGCCCTCGCATCCATGGTTTCGGAGCGCATGCTGTCTTCAGACAGGTTACCATCTTCATCATTTTCAGAGTCAGTGCTGTCATAGATTTGGTAGAACTTCTCCTGCAGCTGGCGCAGCTGTTTCTGCATGTCTTCCAGCTGCTGCTTCAGCTGTCTGCGCTCCTCGCGCTTCTGTTCTTTCCTCGCCGAAACCAGCTGCTGGAAACTCTGCTGCTGCTGCTGCGGCAGCTTTTGCTTGCGTTTGTTTTCTCTGTAACTTTCTCGGGGACTCACAGACTGCGGAGCTATTTCTCTTTCATTTTCATTGCCCCTTAATGCCACGCTTGGGGAATGGCTCATACCCCGAATTATATTCTCAACCCGGGCGCGTTTAGCTCTCAGGTGCTCGTCGCATAACCGATCCACATCAAACTGGCTCATAGTAGGCCTGCCAAAAGGGGAAAGACACTCTTGGGGGCTGTCTCTTGAAGAGTTGCTGCATACATCCTCCTGATGTACTTCTGAGCCTGTACTAGAGAGACCGCTGGCTTGGAAACTGGGCTCTGTGCCACCATTTTTGTTCATGTTATTTTTCAACAGCTGGGAAATTATGGTTGCTCCTGGAAAAGGCATCATGGCATCTTCATACGAGTTCGCCCTCTTCAGCAGCTTGCGGAGTACATTTGACTTTTCCCCATCTGCATGCTGCACCACTGAATACTCAACATCCTGCTCTGAACCTTGGGGATTCATGGCACTAAAAAACGTTGCTCTTGCCTTTGCAAAAAATGCAGATGCTGTCCCTACCGTCCTTTTCACTCCAATGTCAACTCTTCTTCTCTTGGTTTGCCTGCTTAAGAGGGCTGTGCTGTCATGGTCAGGCATCACTGGACTGTTATTGTGCCATCTTCAAAAGCTTGTCAGCTGGGCTCAGCTCAAGAATCCTGGGACCCTGGCCAACAGAACAAAAGGACTGATGAATCATTTTCTTTAAATTTCTCCAAATTTCCTGACCTCAATCCTGAATAAAATGCAAAATGCATAGGCTCTGGGATTTATGGCACATTACAATTATTGCAATTTATTATGCACTCTGCTTGAAATGAAACATTTTTAAATATTTCTGCTCCACTGGTTTAAGATGGATTAAGATTTAAAAAAGCAAAAACTGCTTAAGCACCAGTAATATGATTCTCTTGCACAAATGCCTAAAATGATACTGTTTATCTTCAGAAGAAAGAGTAGATTAGAAGAACACAGCCTCTGACAACCAATTGATTAAATTTAGGGCATTGAGATACATGTTACAAAAGAAGATGAAAGTACTCCTTATTTAAGATTTATTGTTAAAACAAGAAATTGTATAAAATTTGGATTAAAAAAAATTCAATTGCAATGTAAAAACTGTAATTGTGGTTTTGTTTTATAAAGAGAGATAAAAATGGAAAATAAGTATTCGAAGGTCAAAACAACAACTTTCACTTAATTTTAGGTAGGACAGGATACGTGGAAGGCGAAGAAAACATACACGCATTTAGACTTACACTGGGAAGAAAACCCCTCTTAAATCATTAGGAAAACATTTATTCAGCAAAGCAAAAATGCATTAAAATATTTTATGGCAGGATTATAATATTTACATAGATGTGATCAAATAAAGGCCAAAACGCAGCTAGTTAACGTAGCCTTGCATCTAGCAGTGGCTGGCCACAACAGTGTTTTAAATTCCCCATGCATTCTTTCCCTTTTCTTAACTTATATCCTCTGAGTAAATCCCAGTGCTGAAGCATGAAAATTTTGTATTTCACACACTAAAATATACGACGTTAAATTTTTTGCATAGCAGAAACGAGGCATGTTCAGTGTCACATCTCTCTGCTTTAGAAAAATCTGCAAAAACAGTATCTCAAATGCCCAGTGAAGCCCTTCTTACATGTAATATTTTGAGTACACAGAATCTTATTTCCTGTGACATGCAGAAAGACGAGAAAAAATATGGAAAGATGAAAGAAAGAACATCAATCAACTGCGTGAGAAAGGAAGATACCTTCTCTTTATATGAACTCTCATTGTTTCCCAGGAACACAGCATAAAAAGATAACACACTTCCTTGCATTTTGTAAAAGGCTCTTGACATAATTTGTGACTTATTAACTAGTGATGCTAAACTCTCATTGCACATAGAGCATTAGACGTTCTTTCCTGTTTCTTAAAATTTAACACCGAGTAAAATTAAAATATTTTTCATGCGACGCTTATCTAATATTAAACTTTACATTTGCTTAACAGAGCACAGTCTTCACAATAACAGGGTATATTGCCAAAGGCAGCATGCAGACTTTTTGGAATTGCTCCCATCTCTTTCGGTTCACCTGTAAAAACATCTACGTGCTCCCTAGGACTGCATCTGTGGCTAGTTTTAAAGAATGACTATCCATGCAAATAGGCATAATTTCAGCATGAAATAATCTGTAAAATCAAGACAGTAGTCAATGCTTAGTTTGGAACCAGGAGGGGGAAAAAAAGCGCTTTTAATACTTTAAAACGTTATGTTTATTCTGCAGCCTTTACCCACAGATTCTGGATGTACTAGAAGAATTTTCAGAGATTTGGTGTCAGAGACAGTTATGCAAGGGACATGAGGTTTGTTTACATTACTGGCTCCTTGCATACAGGACAGCAAAGAATGATAATATGCATACAGGACAGCAAAGAATGATAATAATAATAAAAAAAAATGTCATGGATTCAGATGGGAAATCCAAAGCCTTACATTGTCATCAGGACACCGCCTTCAGAAATCACTCCTTCTCAAGGAGCACATTAAGCAAGTGAAGTTTGGAGACCTAATGCTAATAATAAAACAACAAGGAGTTACACTGCAGGGGCCCAATGCCATCACCTGCACATTAGGTAGCATCACCCTCTGCAAGCAATTCCCCTGGAGTCCTGCTAGGTACCAGTGGCAGGATCAGGCCCTGCTTGGAAGTATATGGCGTAAAAGACAGTCTCCTACTCTCTTTGAGTTAATGCAAAAGGGGTTTTGGGGGGACCAGGAGCAGGCTCTAACAATTAGGACTTCCTTTTAAAAAAAAAATATCTGAGGAGTTGGATTTTCAGAAGGGGTCTTTTCACAAGCAAAAGGCCAAGTTCTCGGTGAGGGGGAAAGGGGCGACACACCACCGCAGTCACGGGAGGTTTTAAGCAGGCGATCTTGGCTCAGTGCAAACCAGGGTCAAGGTTGACCTTCCAGTCTAGTGGTGTTCATTTGAAAGCGATATAAACTAATTGCAAGATAACTGTAAGAGCTCTTGCTTACTGCATGTAAGATATTCTAAAGGCATTTTGCTTAAAGATAATAGTTGCCAATAGGAAAAAACAAAACAAAACACCAAAACTTCCATGCTTTTCCTTCCCTTTCTGTAGTTAAACTACACTTGTTTAAGATCTAGCTGTACATTCCCAGACTCGCACCAAAAATCTCACGTCAGGTTTCAGGTTTTGCACATTTCCCAGCAAATTTTAGGTGCCTGCACACCGTTTCCGTCTCCCTGGCCCAGTCGCCCCAAGGACGCACGTGGGGAGGGCTGGCCATACCCTTGAGCCAGCAGCTCAGGAAACCGGCTGTCCTGCGCTGGGCTGGGAGGTCATTGCCACGCATCCTTCCTCCCGGCACCCACTTCCCTCTCCCGTCACCCGCACCGACAGCTGCTCCCCGGCGGCAGGAGGTGCTCCCGAGCGATGCCCTTCCCTCGCCCCACCGGCCCTGGCGCGATGCTGAGCCCACGGGCTGCCCTAACGCGCCAAGGCCGGCGTTCGCTTCGGCCTCAGTACGGGAAATCGTGCTGCTGGAGCTTGACAGAGCACAACGGGTATCCACAATATTCGTTAGCATTTTGGTTTAGGAGGGACCAAAACCAACTCGCACCTCAAGGAAAGGGGAAGGCCATGTATAGCAGCATGCAAAACCCCAGACGTGACAGGCAGACCTTGATACTGATTAAACTGGAAGTGGATAAATAGGGAACTCTTGGAAAAAAATTAGGAAGTTCACGTCCTTTACATAATACTGGTACTTTGGCTGCATACTGTCTCAAAACTACATTTCATGCATCTTGTTTCTGTACATCTGTCCAGAAATATATATTTAGAGGGGTAGATTAGATTGTCAATACCTACATAGAAATGCTGCTCTTAAAGATTTCTGAGTTAGAGAGCTTTAAATTTGTGAAGGTTAAATTTGCTTTACATGTCACTTCTGATGCCAGGCATAGTTTATGTTAAATTTACCCTCTACATCTAGGGCCTCAACTTGAAAGATGTGGCTTTCTCTTAAAAGACACAGGACATTTTCCATTCCTCTGTACTTCAAAAACACAATAAGGGCCTCACTAGTTTCTGAGTCCACCCAAAAATACAGTTTTCAGAATTTCATTTACAAATTTAATTTCAGAGCTTTTGTTTAAGGAGATTTGATTAAGTGTAACTGAATAACTTCTTACTCTCAAAACTTCTATTTAAGGCAATTTGATTAAACATGACTATGAGTAACTTCTAAGTAGCGCAGCATCTACACACTTGGGTTTATTTTCTATGCATTAGATATACATCAATATATTAGCTGGAAACAGTTTAATTTCTAGGTATCTAAGCGTCCCTGTTCCCAAACCTTCAGCTAGGATGGCATACGATGTCAGGCATTTAACCGCGCTCAATACAAAGCAATCAGTTTCTGTAACCAATTTTGTAAACTCATCCTGATCTGCATAGATCCTGATCGTTTTCCCTTAGATTAATTCATGCATCTATGAGGCAGAAAGGAGCTTTAAATCTAAACTCATCCTACTTAGCAAGTCTGGAGGAACATGGACTAACCTAAAGTCCTTGGTGCCCAACTGATAGGAAACGACCGCTGAACACACAGTAGCGAAGTGCTAAACTTGAAGCATATCCATTGATGAACTTGAGGAGATACTGGTTTATAGAGCTGAAATTGTTCCTGTCTTTTCACAAGCCAACTACTTTCTGCGGTCGAGTGTCTGACTGCCTGTTCTCAGCCCACTATGCCAATACTGCACAAGAAATTTAACACGCTTCTGCTAATAGAAATATTTAGATCTTTCATCCTAAGGCGCTACGCCGGGCATGGCTTTGCCAGAATCAGCCAGGGAGCGCAAGACGAAAATTATTTCAGTCAACAGCACTGCACACACAAAACCAGAGGTAAAACCCGAAGAGCAGTTGACATTTACATACCATAGAGCTGTTCAGCGCTAAAATCACTTCATCAGACTAATGAAAAAGTGCTACCTTTTTGGATGGTTTTGACACAAGTTTTCTTGGGAGAGAGAGTTATCTAATTCCTTTAGCTGAGGCATGCAATAAAAGAATTTGAAATACGGCAGAAAAAATAAGTAAGTATGCATTAACAGCTACTTTATTAGTATTGCTCCACAAGAAGCAGCAAGCATTATAACCCGATTTAGTTCAAAATTACACTACCTGGTCTTTAGCCTAAAACAGAAAAGCCACTTTTTTTTTTTTTTTTTAATACCTGACGATATAGGGCCCAATCCAGCAAGGTATTCAGCAAAGCCTGTGAACGCCAAACATCCTCAATTCCCATCGACTTCAGGGAGAATTGACAGAGCTCACTAACAAGAGTTGCTCAGCATCTCATTAGTACAGGCCTTTATTATTATTTTGGGGAGACGCACAACCCTTCATCATGTATCTGTGGGTTGTACCATTTGAGGAAACAGCTTCTCCGAATGAAAAAAAAAGAAGCCAAGCTACCCTAAGTACAAAATTCACATTTTTTCTCCTTACAGGCCAGCTTGGTTCTTGCTATTTCATTGATCATGAAGAAAGTAAGAACTCACATGGACTCTGTGTAGAGACAATACTGAAACACTCACAAGCTTCCTACTACAAACAGCCCAAGTTTTCCAAGACATTTTTCCATGCTACACAACACAATTAAATCAGAATTCTTGAATTAGTTAAGTGCAGTTAGTCTGCACTTTGAGACAGAATAAATCATTGTTTAAAGATCATAAATTGCAGCATTTACAATTCTGCCCTGCACACAAATTAAATTCCAATTTCAAAATGTGTCCATTCCTATGACTATCTAAATTTATCAACTAAGCATAAAAAAGGTAAGTCATATACAGTGAGAGGCCTCAGATTTTCACTGGCAGAGAAGTTAGCTATATACACAGACAGTAACATTCAGTGAATGTTAGATAGTTTACAGAACAATTTAATATGGAGCTGTTAGCAAAAAGTATATACGCTGTACTTTTTATCACAGTTCAGCCCATGAAATGTTGATCCTCTATCTACATTTGAGTATTAATAAACATTTCACAGTATGCAATATAGCTGTTAAAGGTAAGCTTCGGACAAAAAGCAGATAAAATACATGCAAAACGGGCTGCAGCGGCTGTAAACTTTACATGATGGATGGCAACTCGCAGAAAAACTGCGAGACTAAGACATAAAGGATATGTGCCACATGCAAATCTACGGGTAGGAAAACTGCCGTGGTATAATTCACTCTGCACACTGCCAAACCTCCACAGATGATGGAAGTGACAAATAATCTAAGCTTTTACACCTCGCGGGGACACGGCTGTGCTTCTCTGACCTGCACTGGACAGCACCGCACCTTCCTGCCATCGAGCAGCGCCCATGCATACGTGGCCGCACGTCCACGTGCCCACGCTCCTGGATGGAGCCCGGACGGGGCTTCTGGGGCGCCGCTCGCCGCGGGATCGGCGGGGAACCGAGGGTGCAAACATCCTCACTCGGCAACTTTTGCCCAGCACTCAAGGGCACCTCTAGTCTGCGGCCGCTTCCCCTGCCAGGCGTGACTGACACCCCCGACTTTGTCAAAGATATTAAGTCAATATCCTCCGTATCTGTTATTTCCGGGGACGGAGAGCACGGACGTGACCCCCAGCCCCCGGAGCGCTCAGCCCAGCTCCGCTGCGCCTGCTGCGCTCCTCGGGCGCGGAGACCGGCCGCCGCTGCCTATTTATTTGCTTCTCTTTTTTAAGGCTAAGCCCTCGCGGCCAGGGCCCCTGCGGCAACGGGACAAGTGTCAGCGCCCAGCGGGCGCGCCCGAGGGACGCACCTGCCCGCGCCCCGCGCACCTGCCGCCGCCGCCCCGCTCCCGCGGCCCCGCCGGCCACACCGGCAACTGGGCCCCGCTCCGCCCCCGCGCAGCGCCGCCGGCCGCCCCCCCCGCGCCGCAGCGCGCCCCAAACGCGCCCCTCCGCCCCATCCCCTCCTGCGCTTTAACTCCCTTTAAACACACGGCAAAGTGCTGGGGCCACGCAGCAGAGCAGCGGCCGGGGCGGGGGGGGATAAACCCAAGGAAGATCTCCATCGGGGGGAAAAAAAAGAGAAGCAAATTAAATCCCTCTTTGAGAAAAAACAGCCAACAACCGAACAAAAAGGAAGTACCGACAATCCTAATCTTTTCCCCGACCACGGCTCTCATCCCGCAACTTGCGCTTGATCTCGTGTGCTCGCTACCTACCGCTCAAATGCCATTTTCTACACATTTCCACAATTCGCGGCTCGTCCCACCCTTGGCAATGAAAAAGTAATCGGAACAATAAGGAGAATGAGAATTTTTTAAAAAGTCCCTGCCCTTCCCTGTTTGGGTTAAAAAGGAGAAGTAGCGACATGCAAATGACAAGCAAATTGGAAGAGACAGAAAGAAAGGCAGCTATAATAAACAAGACAAAGAGGAGGCTCCGAGGACCAGGGCAGGAGTTTAAAGCAGGGGACGGGGAACTTCAGGGGGGGAAGGAGGAAGCTCGGAACAACAAAAAGAAGTAAAATCCTCGGTGCCTCTTGCGTCCCCACAAAACTGCCCTCCAACGCACGGAATCAAATAAAGCGCAGGAGCCCACAAAAGGCGGCAGGGCGACAGCAGGGTGGGAGGATCACCTAACAACGAGCAGGTCACTTACTCTTCAGCACCGGGCAGCCTAGGGTGAGGAGTCCGTTCGGGCTTCGGGCTTACAAACCGGGACTGCTTTAGGTATTGGGGATTTACTACTACTCAGCTAATAAAGTCATTGCAATTTTGCCCCCCTGGAAAAAGAAGCACAGATTTGATAACGGCGATCAGTATTTTGCCGGGGAATTAATGTTTCTTTCCCCCTAGATCATTTAAAGCAGTCCAAGCAAGTGCGAATTAATTAAAAAAAAATAAAAAAGAAGAAAGAGAAGGGAGGGGGGGAAGGAAGTGAGGAGAGGGAGAGAATACTTACTCCGTGCAAAGGCGATGGAACTGAGCCTCTTTTTTTTTGCCGGTGGAAAGTGAGAAAGGGAAACACACGCACGCACATGCACACACACACCGCACACGCACGCACACACAGACACGCACGCACACACCACCACACACCCGCGCGCGCGCGCACGCACGCAGCCCGCGATCTCGGCGCTGATGAATATTATAATTGGGCAAAGGGAGGGCGAGTGCGGGTGAGAGCGAGCGCGCCGGGCAGCGCGGGAGCGGTATGTGTGTGCCGGCGCGGCGGAGCGGAGCGCAGCGGTGCGCGCGGAGCGGTGCGCGCGGCGCGGGGCAGCGGCGCGCGGGGCAGCGGCGCGCGGAGCCGAGCGAGCGCTCCGCACCGCCACAAGATTTACTTTAAGACACAGCTGAAGGAAACAGGAAGACTACACGTCACAGTGTGCGTGACGTGGGCCCGGCCGAGCGCCCAATCGGGAGGCTCCTTGGGATGGAAGGGGCCGAGGGAGCGCAGAACTTGGCAGGGAGAGGGAAAAAAGAGCGAAGGGGGGGGGGGCGGGTTCCTCCCCCCGCCCCCCCCGCGGGAAGGTGGCCTCGGCCGCGCACCTGGCCGCGCGCAGGGCCGCCCCACGCGCGCAGCGCAGCGCAGCGCAGCGGCCGCGCAGGGCGCCGGCGCGCGAGAAGCCGCCCCGCCGGCGGGAGCAACTTTTTTCAGGAAAGCCGTCGGGTTTAAAGCGCGACGCGGTTTTTTGCACAGTGTCTCCTGAGCCCCCCCAGCCGCGGGGGCACCCCCTTCCCCTCCCACGCAGCGGTGCGCGCCGCGGAGCCGTGCCCCGGCTGTGCGCAGCTTTCCGCCGTGATCGTGACAGAGGTGTCCCGCAGCCCCCGCTGCCCGGTCACAAAGTTAAGAGAAATAGGTAAATTACGCTGCGGCCGCTTCCGAGGCTTGCCGCGCCGACGCGCAAAACGGCCTCGCTCACTCCGTGCGCGGCGGCAGCTCCAACTGGAAGCCTCGCGGCTCGCTTTTCACGTGAGAGGCAAAAAATAAACACGAAAAAGAGCATCAGGTTGCAATGTGTCAAAACAAAAGGCTTTTAGGAAACCCCAGTGATAATTTACCACGGGCGGCTGTGAACCAGGCACCGTGTACAGCGCAGCTAAAGTTTAGGTCAACTTAGATCCATCCCCGGCTAATTACAGCCCGCTTCTGGCTGGACCTTGCTTTAAATCTTTGGGAGAAAATGAATCTTGATTAAAAAAATAAAAGGATGTTCCCTATAGCTCTGGGCTGGAACCACACCACAGCCTGCGGGCGCGTTTCACCGCGCGGGTACCGCGGGCGTGCGGGCCAGCAGCGCCCGGCGCCCCTTTCCTCGCAGGACACGCGCGTTTGTGCATGCGGGGACTCGCCCGGCTGCTGGGAGCGGCGAGGCGAAAGTTTGCTTAGGCAAACGCGCTCAGGCGGCAGCGCAGCAGAGGAGCGCGAGCAGCGTCCAGCGGCGCGCAGCGCAGCGCGGGGCCCCCCGCGGCGCCCGGCGGGAGGTAAGGACGGCGCTGGCTCCGCGACCCCGTCCGCGCCCCCGCGGCGCTGCCGGGCGGGGGGCGGCGCGGCCCCTCCGCGGCGCGCACGGCGGCGGAGGCGGCACGACCCGAGGGGCAGCCCCGACGGCGCGGGGCGCCGGGGCGCCGGGCGGTGCTCGCCCCGTCCGCTCTGCTGGGGCGCAGGGAGCCGCTCTCCGGTGCCTCTTTTTTTTCCTCCTTTTTGTCTCCCTTTCCCCGTTTCAGCATCTGTCCCGCTGGAGGCGGCCGCGGCTCCCGGCCCCGCGCGTGGGTTTCCGCCGCGGCGCGCAGGCTGCGAGGCGGAGGCGCGGGAGCCCCTCGGGGCGGGCAGGGGTCACGCCGTAGGGGCCGCCCGGCTCGGCCAACCCCGGCCCCAAACCCGCTCCTCCCCGCCGGCCCCTTCCCGCGGGGGCGAAACGTGCGGCTCCCCGCGGGGCCGCCCGCCGCCGCCGCCCGTGGGGGCTGCCGGGGCCGTGGCGCGCCGGGACCCGACGGCCGCAGCGCTCCCGCCCGCGGCGGCGGCGGCGAACGCAGACCGCGTTGGGCCACGGAGAAATCAGGCGCTACCCGTCGAAAATGGCCCCTTCGCGCTGCCAGAGCTGCCGCTCGCAAGCGCCCCCCCCCCCCCCGGGGTGTCCCCCGCCGCCGGGTCGCCAGACGGCGCAGCCGGGACCACGCCGGGGGCGAAACCTGCCGCGGCGGCGCTGCCCCCCCGCCGCCGCCCGCCGGGGCAGAGCACGGCCGGGCCGCCCCCCCCCCCCCCCCCCGCGGCTGCCGGGCGAGGCCGTGGGGCGGCGGCGCACGCGCGCTCCCACGCGTGTTCCCCTTGCCCTCGCCAGCAGTAGGGAGCCGGCCCCTGGCCGGCGTGGCCCGGCTCTTGGTGGCTGGGAGCCCGGGAGCAGGGTGGCCCTCTGGCCCCCGACGGCAGCGCGGGGAGGAGGGCCCGCTCCCTGGTTTTCCTTCAGCGCGGGTTCAATTTGCCTGGGTGACATGTTCAGCCTCCGCTTGTAGCTGTAAGTGCTGCAGGGGCTTTGGGACAAGGGTGCAGAAGTGTGTCTGGACGCACAGGGAGATAGGCTAAATTTGGCAGGTGAATGACTCTCTTGAATTCTTTCCTTTTTTTTTTTTTTTCCTTTATAAAGGACACAGGGATGTGTGTAGAGGTGAAGCCAATGCTGATAAATAAATAGCTACCTTTGACGCTGCGCTTGTCACCGCTGTGTCTCAACTTAGCCTCAGCCACTGACGGTTTACCGTTGTAGAGAAAGAGAAACTGAGTCACTGGAAGTGAAGCACCTTTCCCAAGGTCACTCAGTGGAGGAGCAGCCACAGGCCTGCCGGCTGCCAGCCTGGCCCCGGCCTCTGGCACTGGGCATGTGCTCCTCCACCTAGCATCAGGCCCACTGCCTCCTTTCTTCAGCTGGTTGCAGGTTACCTTCTTCCAGCACTGTGTCTTGCAACTTTTTCAAGTCTACACAGCCCTCCCTGAGACCTGGCGTACCGGTAAGCCCCATTGCAATGAAACGCGTGCTTTCCACTCACTGGCCCTCTCAGGCAGCGAATGCTCTTTTTTTCTTTTAATCTTAGCGGAAAATAGGCAACCTCCTAAGGAACGTAGGTTGATTCAACAAATCAAGGAGCAGCAAAAATATTCCTCCGCCCAGATGTAAAGGTGGAGGAAAAGCTGTTCCTACTCCACACTTAATTCCCCCCGGGGGATCCCTGTGCCGGGAGCTGACTAGTTCGCGGTGTGTGTTTGGGTTTTGTATCCAGCAAAGACCTTGGTGCCCTCTCCAGGGCCCAGCGTCCCCACTGTGGCACTGGCAGTGGCTGGGCAGCCTCTTGCCACCGTCGGTGGGTGCACTGCTGATTTCGTCGCCTGCCTCCGCAAAAAGTTCCCCAAGCAATTGCAAGTGTGATCCCCGTCAGCCTGTAAAGCAACAAACTTGCAGATTCCAGTCTGTCTTTGCGCTCTTGTAGAAGCCCCATGTCCTTTTCTTGGTAATTAATAAATTATAAGGTAGTCGCACTGTTTATATTCTGCATGATGGGCACGTTGGATCCCGAGAAAAAATAATTTACATTAGTGAAGTTTGGACTCAAAGCTTGGGTGCGCTCAGGTCTGTGGGCTCTCCTCTCCCGTCCTCTGTCCTTGTCTAAGGCTCAGTACGTGTCACACAGGTCAGATCGAAATACTAGGTTTCCTCCCGATACAGGGAGTGTCAGGTCTGTTGTCAGCTGCAAGGTTTGGCACACCAGGGTTAAATCTTCTTCCAAATTTTGTTGCTGCTGAGGAGAAAAGCTGACGGCGTTCTGTGTTTGCATTTCTTCCTTCAAGGGAAAAAACAGATGCAAGAAACTTAGGAAAACTTTTGAAATGTGTCCATGACCATGAGTGATTCCTCTGTCCCTTTGTGGCATGACAACAAAATTGAAAGTGACAGGGGTATATTAAAATTGCCTTTTCTTTGATCATTTTCCTTGCAGTGTCTGTTCAAACTAAGTGAGGTAGCAGAGCTGCAAATACACAGCAGGTTTTCTTTTCTTTTCTTTTCTTTTCTTTTCTTTTCTTTTCTTTTCTTTTCTTTTCTTTTCTTTTCTTTTCTGAGGTGGGGAAGGTTTGGTTTTTTTTTTCTGGAGTGGGGAGGTCCAAGTGCTTTCATACATAAAACCAAGAATGCCCTCAAACCACTAAGGCCTGAATCTGCTCTTACTTATGCTGATGTGAATTAAAAATGACTCTACTGAAATCAATAGAGCATCATCAGTGTGTGTGAGAGAGAGAGAAGTGGCTGCCTAATGTGTGTAATTGCTGAATTTCGAGCCTTTCCTTGTTTCCCCTTTGCCCCGGCTCTTCCTTTCAAAAAGGAAAGCTTTGGAAGAGATCGTCTTTAACCTGGAGAGTGACTACAACTTCGGTGGTTCCGCAGACTGCAATTTAATTCAAGAACCTGGTACCGATGGAAATAGAATTGTTAAAAAAAAAAAACCTCCAGAGAAGAGAAAGTGAACTAAACTAATCCTATTAAACGTGGTAGCATGTTTCTGTGCAGCGGGCTGAGAGATTAAGCACAGGAAAAGGGATAAGTGCTGCTTCAGTTTCACTAAACTAATGTGACAACTTGTCATTGGAAATCTTTACAGCTTGTTAGCAGATGACTAGCTGATTCAGATATGTTTTCTACCATTTCCTTTGTGTCTGGGGGTGATGTTTTTTTCTTTCCTGTTCCTTTCTTATCCATACTGCTTTATTTTGCTTTTTAATCCTTCATGTCTCCTTCAAGTCAAAACATTTAACTTGCTTTAATCAATATTTTGTTTTGAAGATGTCCCTTGACCTTTTGTTTGTGCAAATTAACCTTCAAGGGCACCTCATTCATTCATTAACCTCAGTGGGATGCCATATCCCTTGTACATGGCATTTTAGGATGCATAAAACATTTATGAACGTTTAGAGATACTACAGTGAATGTGATATTCCTGCTATTGCTGCTACTGCTACTAGTATGTTCATTCTTTTTTCTTTCTTTTGTTTTTTCTTTCTTTTTCTTTGTCTGTCTTTTTTTCTCTCTTTCTTTCTCTCTCTCTTTCTCCCTGTCTTTGCATGTTATGTGTGTGCAAGAGGCAAGCAAAATAGCCAGGCTGGGAGAACTTTAAGCATTAGTGATTTTGTTTCGAAAGCAGGTGTCCAAATTCTTTGGGAACATGTGCTGACCTCTTCTTCTCTTCTCTTCTCTTCTCCTCTCTTCTCTTCTCTTCTCTTCTCTTCTCTTCTCTTCTCTTCTCTTCTCTTCTCTTCTCTTCTCTTCTCTTCTCTTCTCTTCTCTCTTCTCTTCTCTTCTCTTCTCTTCTCTTCTCTTCTCTTCTCTTCTTTCTCCCTTTTTTCTCTTCCCCTTTTCTCTTCCTTTCTTTTCTCTTCTTTTCTCTTCTCTTCTCTTCCTTTCTCCTCCCTCCTCTCTCTCTTTCCCTTGGCCCTCCCCCACCAGCAAAGGCATGATCGTTGAGTAAATGGAAAAAAACATTTTACAACATTAAAGGAAGACTGTTTAGAAAAGGAAGGCCCTGCTGAGGTGTAGAGGAAGCCTGTTTATTAACACTGGACACCTCTTATCTCAGGCAGCTCCAGATGGATGTCCCCTTGGTAATTCCCACTCCGTGCCAAGTGGGGTTAAGCAGGGTAACCACCTTGACGTGGGTTGGTGATCACCAGGGGATCATCGGCTCCTTCAGAGAGAAACTTTAGCAGAAGCTGGGGGTGGGGGAGGGAGAGCCATCCAGGCCTCGGAATAAAAAGCATGCACGTGGCTAGATTTACCTTTGTGGCTGTAAATTGCTTGCTGCCTGGGACAGAGCCAGATTTTGATTGAGAGATAAAGTAGTTCAAATCTGTCAATAATTAACTGTCACTCAATTAAGGGTTCCTTAACAAATTAGCACTTGGTAGCACCTAAGGTGCAGATTTTTCATGCAAAAAGACTTACTGAGTGACGTTGGACATAAAGTTTGTCTGCCCAATAAACATCACCTAATGTACTGTTCAGCTTAAACACCACTGTGCAAACTTGGTGAGTTGGTTCCCAAACCATATTTTTGCCAGATTGCTTTTAAGATTAACCATTTGGGGTTAACCAAGCTAAACAGTGCAGGCTGGGGTCTGCTAAGGAAGAGCTAACCCTGACTGATCAAGGTTTCCCAGCTGTCAGACTGCCTGAATGAGGACCCTGACGTAAATTAGGGTATGGCTTGGGTTTACAGGTATTGGGTAGAGCCCCCTCAAAAGACTGCAGGCCCGCAGGAACCAATGGAGCACAGTTACAGAGTCCACCTCCGTTGTAACCTGCTGTGATGTGTTTCTGTCTGATGCAGGGCCTCACTCTTCCCTAGCCTTCCCTTTTGATAGGGTTGATGGGAAGGTTGACAGGGAAACCGCTTCCACCAGCCTTATCCCACGAGGAAGCCAAGCCGCTGCCACTAGAATCTGACCTCCCATCACTGACGACCTTCGGTGGCCTTGCTACTTGGCCCCAGCAGGGCTCCTCAGGTCAAATGCGTTTTTAGTCACGTTGCAAGGCTCCGTGTTTATGCCTCATCCATAGACTTGCTCCATGGCGATAGAGGTAGCTTTGGTCTTTTGTTGGTAGCAGACACTTTGCCTGTTCCCTTTCATCCCTCTCAGATCTAGCAATATTGTGGTTATGTCATCTCGCTCTTCGTCTTAATTCTCTGTTCAGAAATTGTAAGTGAATGTCGGATGCCAGCCAGATCCAGCAGAGCCATCCCAGTCTCCATCAGCTGGTGATCTGGCCCAGGGCTTGCGCAAGTTGCTGGGTTGAGGCTCCAGGAGCGGGAATTCCCTTGGTACATTTATTCGCAGCAAACCGCAGACTCCGGGAGCCCCGGCTGTCTGATCATTTATCATATCAGCCCTGCTGAGGAGGAGTCCGTCTCTCGCACGTGAGGAAACGCTTTGCTCTCCGACTGAATTGACTTCTCGTGGTGTCACACACAGTTACACCTCCGGGAGGTGTAATCGCCAATTCTGTTTAGAAGTCAAATGCAAAACTCTGGCAAATGTAGGTTTTGGTTCACACCATATTGCACAAAAGGCTGTGAAATGGAAGCTGATTTTAATTTCAGCTCTAATCCTTTTCGTCTGGTATGGCTTTATGCTCAGTATGGGTTTGGTTAAATCAGTCAATGCTTACCTCTCTGAATAGTTTTCTGTGTCTTTTAACCAAAGTATGCCTTACCTGTAGTGTGAGCCAAAGCGATGCTGGACAAGAGTTTAAAAAAAATTGGGAAGCCATCCAGGTAGTTCTTATTGTTTGAAGGCCTGAGGAATAGAAACTGTTGTCTTCTAAAAAAAACTAATCCCAACACAGCCTTCTTTCAATTAATCATACTAGAAGAGCTACCGGAGGGTGACAGCTCTTAGCCAGTACCACCCTACTATGATTCAAAGATGTAGACTATTTTAGCAACCTCCGTGTGGAAGGGTTAGAAGCCACATGAAAAAATACTGTGAGGTGCCCTGTCCTAGCATTAAAAGTCTTATGAAGTTTAAAATCATAAAGCAGAAGAAAAGGAGGCACATCTGATAGTTTAAAGCTGTACTCTACCCTGCTGAATAATCAAAGCTGGTATTGAACAGGAAATGTGGTTTAATTTTATAGACTTACATTCTTTTGGTTGGTTGTTTCAAGAGAGAGGAAGATTTTTGTAAAGGGATTATAACCTGGGGAAAATGATTTTGATTTTTTGTGTGTGTTGAATTAATTTATTTTTATATTATGTAGCAACAGTCTTTAAGAAATCATCTTTTCTAGGAAAAAGATCATTCCCATTACCTGAAGAATACATATCTGTGACCTTTCTGATTTTAGATGAAAGGGTCCAGTGCTGCAAGGCATTGAGGAAAAATTTTTTCAGGGGCAGTTTTTTCAGAGGCGTCTAATAACATTTCAGAACAGTCTCAAGGGTTATGTCCTATTAATTTCAATAGGACACAGGTGCCTAGATGTTTTGTGAGGTCCTGAATAAGCCAATGGATTTAGGAGCCTAGAGGAGAGTGTAGGTAGACCGTACGTGTCTATATACAAAACTGTCATCCTAGATCATCCAGCTCAGGAGACACTTACGCTCCCTAAGTTGCTACAGTGCTGTTTCTGTGCTTGCCAGAGCCATCCCTCAGTGGCCAAGGAGGTATTTAGGTATCTAGAAATCCCTTCAGGAGCCAGCATACCTGCTTTATCCATGCCTACAGGCTCCAGCAAAAATGCACTCAAAACTGCTTTCTTTGCAAGATGTCCTCATGGTGGTGTCAGTTCCCATCTTTCATAGGATAGCCTACAAGTGAGGGTGGCTGTCCTAGAGGTGGGAAATCTGCACTTAACACTTTCCTCATCCCCAAGCCATGCAAAGTCATGGCTGTCCCCTCCCGCAGAAGTGCCCTGGCCACCAGCTTGCAAGGTGAGATCATCCTGACCCTTCCTTTTGGAGATTTGTCTTGGTGCAGAAAGGACCAAAACTATCATAGCAAGCAAGAGTGAGTGTGGCTTTGTGAAAAAGTGCTTAGGACAATAAACTGGGAGGGGCAGTGCTCTGCATCCAGGCTTATATATATTTACCTCTCTATAATGTCCCCGTAATGTAAAATGCACCACTGGTCCGGGGAGCAGGACCCAGGAGCCCCTGACCCCAGGCGATGCTGCAGGCCCCAGGAACATGCTCATCCCGCTGACCCTTTTTTTAGTGTCAGCAATCGGTGATCTTTTCTGTAATGCGGCACAGCTTCACTGGAGTGGATGGAGGATGTTGCAGCATTTAACATAAAGACACTAACGTCTTTTATGGATTTTAGCCTTGAGTAACTGAATCATTAGGTACCTACATAATGTAAAAAATTAATCCCAGAGTGCTCTAAACTCCCACTGAAGTTCCTGGGAGCTACCAATGGCTCGCACTTGACAGGATCAGGGCCAAAATAATGTGGGTGCCTTTTTCTGGAAGAGAAATATATCCCTGACAAAAAGGCCAAATGACATTTATAACAACATTAATAATTTCAGAGCATCATGTTATTGAGTCTGAGGAATGATTAGACCTGCTTGGCAATGCTGTTCGGTTGCTTTTACAACAGAAATATGCTGTTTACCTCCTGAGAGATTCATAAGGAAAAGAATCCAATCTATATCAATGAGTAAGATATTTTCCTTACCAGAGATATTGATTTAAATATTGACTTCACTGCTGGAGGGTTATTTCACTCCATGCTGCAGATACTCATTTTAAAGTGACATGTGTTTTACGTACTAATAAAAATGTGATTTCTGGCACAGAAATCTTATCTGTATGATTCTGACTTTTGAATCCTGCTTGATCCGAAGCAGTTGTCCTTTCTAAAACTGAATCCTCCTTTTCTCCTGTGTTGACGCGCTTCACTCGATGTGAACTACTTTCAAGAAAGATCAAAACAAACAATTTTTTTTTTTAAAAAAGGCACGCATGCACGCACGCCTGGGCCCTTTGTCCTGTTAGTTAGCTTTCCTTTCTGTCTTTCAGCAGTGGGTTTAGCCTCTGGAAGACAGAAGTTCTTTATTTAGCAACAGAAAAGGTGCCGCCACAGAACCTGTTGCAGCTTGTCAGAAGAGCAGCCTGAGTGTGTTCTGGGACAAGGACTGTCCCTTTATTACTGGCTTGTACAATGTCTCTTGCGTTGGCTTGCTGACCCCGATCAGCCCTAGCAATAGTAATAACTGCAACGATAGCCTATGCCACTGACAGCAGCCCGACGCTCACTGTGGCAGCAGTGGCTCCCGCTGCGCACCAGACATACCAGCTCCCCCTTGTGCAAAGTACAGGCCCAGGAGAAAAAAATACTGAAAAAACCCAGTCCCCAGTGGTTGCCCATCTTACGGGCTCAACAGCTGATTTCACTGGAGCATTGCATCCACGGAGCGGTGGATACTGCTGAACGGTTCCACTGATGCTAAAATTCTCATTAATACACATCCTACGCTCGCGGAGGAGCCCCCGGACCCAAACTTAAATGCAGAATTGTGTGCTCCCCACTGAACCTTCCTGGAGGGCAGCCTGGCCCAGCCGCCACACAGTCACGGCCACCGTCACCGAGCACTGTGGGCTGTTAGCACGAGGTGGCTGAGAACAGCCTGAACGCTTTTGGTCCCTCCCTCTTTCACTTGCACACCTTCAGGACAGGATTTATAGGTGAGGAGAAGGTAATCCTAGACACCAGCCCTTTGGCCTCCAGAAATCCCCAGCTGCTCTGTGTGTAGCGGTGAGGTAATGAGGAAACCAAATGGCTTGCAGAGGAGACCTGCAGGCAGAAGATTGCTTCTCGCCTGAAGTTCCTGAGCTCAGCTGCACCTGTAGTTTCTAGGTGTTAGCACTGTCCCATTTGTAGCAGAGGACCACTGGTGCCTGCATGCACAAAGGCACATTTTGGCAGAGAAAAGTCTCCCTGTGAATCTTTCCGTTGAAAATTCTCCGAGGACAGAAAGCGGTGCGGAGGCATGCGCTCTTGGAGGTCAGCTGCAGCCAAGAAAGGGTAAAGCTGGCAAAAAACCAAAAAAACCCACCGCCAACAGCCCCAATCCCCCATTAATACAGCGCTGCTACGCAGCCCCTGCTAACGTGGTTCTGTGGGGCTGTGACTTGAATGTAAAGCTCTTTATTTTAGAAAAAAACAGGGGGGACGAAGGGGGCTTTGGGCCACTAGTGGATTTTTTTCCTAGGGTGAGTATACAGCAAATGTGAGGACTGGAGCTATGGGGTAAATTCACCTTACAGTTTACTGGGGACTGCTTTGCTTATTTATATCCCTTTCCTTCTACTTGCACATGAGGAATTTCTTTTTTCTTTGGTCACAATATTTTAACTAAAATATTGTTATAAACAGATGTGCCAACTCTTTATTAACCCCAGCAGTGTAATTTCTCATTACAAGACTCTGATTCAGAGGAAACAGCATTGCTAAAACAGCTACGGAGTCCTAGCAAAAATGACAGCTTTCCTCAATCAGTTCCTTTTGTGACCTTGATCTGAACTTTAATCTGTTTTAACAAAATTCTTTTTATTAGCCATTCATACTTAATCATACTGCTAATTTTCCTGTTTTTAAACTATCAATTTATAGAAGCTTTTTCATGTAACTAATCAAGGCTGATGTATGTTATTTTGGCTATGACTTCTAATAATTATTCTTAAGAGTTTTTTAAGTCTGCGTTTTCCACAGATAACTGTCAAAATTCTAGATCTGTGTAGAATGGGTTGTTTCTGTTATATTGCACATACAAGTCGGCTTTCTTACCTTCAGTGCAAATAGCCATTGCAAACATTGTGTGAGGAACCTGAGCCTCATCTTCTTTTCTTTCTTTCCATCAGCAGTTGCATTTTATTAGTATTATTATCACATTCAAGGATTACCGGAGGAAAGCAGGGTTTTCAGGATCAGGCCCCATTCTAGATATTTAGAATAAAAAACAAGCAGATACTTGCACCTGTCTCTCAGATATTGTAAAAGGTTGTAGCTAGTGACTAGTGATTTTTCTTTGCCTGTGATATTAAAGAACAGATTGTGTTACTATACTTATCTCTACCTTTACAAACAAATACACCAGGAAAATATGTCAAGCAGAAGACACCACGCTTGTTATCCAATGCTTAGCTACACTGACTACAGGTTTCCCTACTTTTTGGCAAAAGCTCGAAAACATATTGCTGCTTGGTTCGGCTTGGAGTTCTTTGCGGTGCAAAGGGAGCACCCATGAGGCTGCTTCCCCCCTCGCACTGGCGTGGCTGGAGGGGCTGGGCAGCTGCGAGCCGTGCCGTGCCCCCCGTGGGCGGCGGTGGCACAGGGACGATGCTGGGAGACAAACTTGGCGAGCGTTTTCCAGCCTAAAGCTCTCGCCGAGTGCTGGGTGGGACTTGGTCAAGTGGCGCGCCAGCGTTTTGTTAGGGAGCAAAACCGATGTCTCCATTGCGAGTGAACTTCGGAGTCTGACAGATAGAATTTTCTACCCCGAAGAGGGAGAAAAGCCGGAAACTTGATACCTTCCTGTAGTTTTTTATTTGTGGAAGACGCTCAGATGTCTTGGTAATGGGTTCCGGTGGCAGATGGAAGGCTATGGCTGGAAGAGTAGACAAAGAAAGACTTTTCACCATCTTTTTCCCTAATTAAAACCATTTTTTTTCTGTAAAAATGCAATGTTTTCTCCACCAGATTGAAGGGATTGCCATGTCTGATTGTTTAAAAAGCTACAAGTTAATTGTCTTATATGTAGCTGTCGAAAAATTAATGGTATATGCAAAAATGGATGAAAGTGCTCAAATAGCCCGTTAATTAACTCAGCCCTATAGCTGGCACGGTTGGCATTAGAGGAAAGAATAATGCCTTTTCCATCCTAAACCTTCCCTCCCTCCTCACGCATTTTATCTCGTCTTGTCACTTTCTATTAGCTGATCATGACATCTTATCTTTTTCCTGAAGGGTGGGCCAGAAGATTACTTTGGAGCTCATGTAAGTGACACTCGGAGGACCGGCCGGCAGCAGGTTCGGCGGCCCCAGCCCCCGGCGCTGCGGGATGTCATCCCCGTGACATGCCTGGGATCCCCGGCTCATTCCCCAACTGTCCGGTCACAGCAGCATCTCTGTCATGTTGCACTTCAAGTCTGTCACTGGCACGGGTTCACGCTCCTCGCCCGGGAACTCTTCTCCCTTTTGCTGAGGCTCGTATTTTTATTTTTAACGCAGAGTCCTTCACATCAGTGGCGACCGGCAGTGGTTTCTGTTGCAAGATGGGATCCAGCCGTAGCAGGGGATGGCGGGGGATCATACAGCAAACGTATGCGCACGTGCTGGGAGGGGGCCTGTGCTCTGGGACAATAGCTGCTGCAGCATGGGCGAAAGCCTGCTAGAAAGCATTTGTAAGGTGTTTATTTCTGAGCGACTTTGAAAGGTCTCGGAGCGGTCGCTCTGCGCACCGGCTCTGCCCCCCGCGTTGCGCAGTTACGCGGGAGGCAGCTCCCCGGGAGACCCCTCCGCCTGCCCGCCGGCGTGGGGCCACGCGGCCCGCGGCCCTCCTCCCCTCCGCCGCCGGGCCCCGCAGCCGGCGCCAGCGCAGGCGGCAGGCGCAGCCGAGCCCTCCCCGCCGACACGAGCCGCGGACCATGCCTCGCGCTGCAGGGACTTGCTGCCGGCAGCGTAATTGCAGGCTGGCGGGATTTTTGCTGTGGCATTACAAGTTTCCCCAGGGAAACCCACAACTATGACCATTTATGTGGCCACGTTGTCAGGCACGAGTAATTTTCTTCTCTCTCTCTCTCTGTTTCTCCCCTCACACGCACACACTTGCAGAGGCAAGGGCAGATCAGCAAAGTGGTAAATAAGATTAAAATGATGTGTTAGTGCATTATCAAGAACCTGGCAATTCACAAACTGAGGTTCTAAACAAGGAGTTAATTCACGCGAGTTGCCTGGCAGCCCTCTTACTCTGAGCGTTCAGTTCGATGTACTGTTGCTTTTGCTATAAAATGCAGAACAAAATGCACGGGCCATGCAAACGTCAATGCTGGAATTGCGACTTTTGCATCTTCTGCCTCGCTTCACTGTTTTTAACTGAGTTATCTGTAAGAGTGCATTAGCCAAAAATAGATCAGAAAACAAATCCTTAAAAAACAGGTCCTTGTCAATATAATAAAACGTGAGACTTGCACGGTGACTGATAGGTTCACTGTTTGAGAAGTTGTTTTATCTTACACTCTTTCCCTAATCCTCCAGCTCTCTAAGCCTACCTAGGCCCCTTCCCTACACATCTGAAAAAATGGATGCAATGTGTATACTCTCATCGTGTTGTAGTGGGTGCATTAGCGTAATTCTTAAGGAGTAAGTACCTGCAGGTTTCGTGTCCTTGGCTCTAAATTCCTTGGTGAAGCAACTTTCCCTTGTACTCTGAAATACCCACTTCTGTGCTTTAAAAAACAGAACGTGTGGTAAGTATGTTAAAAGAAAGTTAAGATAATCACTGCGAAGTTGCAAGTTCCTTGAACTAAGGTTGCTTTTGCAAGGAGAATGTGGCAGGTTTGTGCCTGCTTTCGACGGCCCCGCGCAGCGTCACGCAGGAGATCTCTCCTGAGCTGCACACCTCTGTCTTCAGCGCAAAAGGATTTTATTTCCTTGCTTCCCTCTGCTCTTTTTCACTCTTTTTCCAGCACGATGGATAAGACCAGTTTTGTGAAACAAGAGGTGTGTAGTCATGTAGCAGGCACAGTTGAAGGGCACTACCATGAAGCATAAGCGCAGCAGGGCTTGGTTAAGGTGATCACAGGGAGGGTCCAAATGGAGGGTGATGGTGCTGTGAAAGGCAGAGAGATCTGTATATCGCAATAGGCATCCGGACAATAATTTCTGATGCGGGCGCCAGCTCCGCGTGGCCCTGCTGAGGTCCTGCACCGGCAGCGGGGTAGCCACGGGTGCGCGGCCTTGCGTGGGGCAGCACGGCCTCACGTTTTGCGTTTTGTTGGATTTATGTTTGATGAGGGAACAGAAGTTGAATAATTTATGGTGATGGCCACTTAGATACCATATGTCATGGGTTATTTTAAGGAGTATGTTTTTCTGTGCACAAAAGGGAACAGACACTTTGGGCTGAATTTTCTTCATTTTTTTAACAAAAAGAATGATTAAAAGTGATTAAAGTAAAGGCAGCCCATTGTATACACTTTGAATTCACAGTAAAATTGAATACTCAGCATCACTCCATTTTTGCAGCGAGGAAAACCCCAGAGTGGTTTCGAAGTGCCGCACGCAGAAGACGAAGACAAAGACAGCATTTTTGCACCAGCCTCGGTAAGACAGCGCACCTCAGAGCAGTCGTAAAGTTCAGTGAGAGCGTATATCTGCCCATTGTTTAACACACGTTTAAGTAAATAACTGCTTCCTTCCCATCCAACAGTGTCTTGATGTCATAGGCAAATTTTTGTAGGTGGTTAGCACTGTTGCTTCTGGGGCATCACGTTGGAAATATACTATTGTTTATTTTATTTTTCCATGACAAAAACTGAAATGCTCATGAACCAGGAGTTCACATGGCCCTTTAAGTCTTAAAATATGTTAATTTTACATGCCAAAGTCTTAAGAAGTGTTTGACTGCCCATGGCTTTTGTGTGCATCTCCAGATGGCAGATGCCATTTTGTGTTTCACATTAATTGAGTAAATTTCCTTGCTCTTTGTACATATTGCAGAGGAAGCCATTCTCTGCTTTCAATAGGACAGAACAGCTCTTTGGCATCAAACCCTTCTGGTCTGGTGGTGCTAAAACTGTTTTAAGGTGGAATTCTGCGAATAAGCTGTTGGCAATACAGATTTCCTCTATTGTAGATGAAAGTGAGAGGTTTAACAGTTATCTTAGAAATATCTTGAGGGTTTTTCCTGGTGAATGTGAAACAAACCAGCTAGGATAACTTCATGGGCTGAAACCATAATAAAACCTGTGTTTTTTCAATATTTGTTTAGCCGATGGAAAAAATCTCTTTCATCTTGGAGAACATTGTTTTTCATTCATTTTCTTGCCAGTTCTGTTTTTCCCCCTCTCACTTTCTACACCTTTTGCACTAATGTCTCAGGGCTTCCTGCCTTTAAAACCTTTCAGTTTGTGCAAGTGTTGGTGCATTTATAGCAGAATTCGCCGTGCGGTGCTTCCCGGCAGCAGCAGCGAGGTGGGATGTGGTGGGCCCCGGCAGACACCGGCGGCGCGATGCGCAGTGGCTGTCGCTGCTTCCCCGGGGCAGCTGAGCGCCGGTGGCCAGCCCCAAGCATTTGCCCGCCCGCCCGCGCCGCCTCCCACCGCCTCGCGCCACCGCGGCTGCCTCTGCCCCTGCTCCTTGCTCACGGCCAAAAACTTTCAGGCAGAATCATGTTCACTGTAGGGGAGGCACGGAGGGAGCGAACCGAAAGAAAGTTTGTGTAAGCGCCTCTAGGGTAATTTTTCCATTGATTTCAAAGGAGCGAGGGTTTCTCCTGTGTTAACTTAATAATGGAAAACACAACATTTCACACAAGACCTGCTTCAGCAGGTACTACGACATCTTAAATTTGAAAGTTGTGCTCAGGAAATAAAAGCTTAGCAGTTATGTAGCTAAACATGCCCTAAGTCCGGGTGAATGTGTATATTGAGTTTATAATATTTATAACATTTTGATGTGTGTGAGAAAAAGAATTCATGCACAGCAGTGCTTTAGAAGTGGCTTAGCATCTTCTCATGCAGCCAAGCAAAGAGGTTTTAAATAACCCTTTTTATTTTTTTCTCTCTGTTCGCTCTTCCAAACTCCCGGTACAAGGGAAGCAAAACAAATATCCTGTCTGTTTGAAAAAGAATATAGAAGATAGAAGTTAATGTTCATCAAAGAAGCCAAGATTATATGTTATGTTATTAATCAGATTTTTATCATGGTAAGTGGTGTCCAGTTATAGTTGAAGTGGGCAGTGTACATAATAACATAATTATGGGTGTTATAGTGACGTAACAGCAGCAGGAGCTCGGCTCCTGACTCCTTTGTTTTCCATTCACACCCACCATGATCTACGGCTATATTTAGTTGTTTTTCACAGTGCTACCTAATACTGTCATCCCAAGTATTTTTTTAAGTAAAAAAATAAAGATAAGACCTTATTGATTTTCCATGGAAGCTTGAACACTGGAATCTTTTCTTACAGATGAATATACATATTCAGGGTTGGGAGGGTTGGGGGTTTTTTTTGATTTTGTAGATTATTGCCATCTTTTGTGTGTGGATTGCAGTTGCAGTCGGGGCAGATTTGCAGCTAGTGTGAACTGTCCCAGATCCACTGCCTGCTGCGGGCTGGGACTATCTGTGTCGGCTGAGGAGCTGCTCCAGACAATTTAAGGCAAGCTTGTGGAGTGTGAAAGAACTGAGATTATTATATAACTAAGTAGCGTTTGGGGATTTAAATAGAGGAAGTTTTGACTGCTGAATTGCTGTACTTTAACAATTCTCAGTCTATCGTTTTTGGCACAGACTGTTTGCATGGGCTTGCAGTTCCAAAGACACCTGAAAAACACTCATGTATTTCTCAGGTAGCATTGGTATGGTGCAGGGCAGCAAAGCTCAGACCCTGGGAAGCATTTGCAGTAGGCGGTGTTGTGTTCTGGTTACAGCCCATGGAAGTTAGGCATTGCTCTGCTTCTGAAAGAAAATACCTCGTTTTCAAAACACAGCTTTTTTGGTGAGATTTACCTGCTGAGGTGAACTAATTATTGGTATGTGAGGCTGTATGTCACCTGTGGGCATTTTGCTCTGGCCCACAACAACAAAAAAGAGGTTTAATGTCCCACAGAGCCCTGATTTTTCCATCTACCTCCTTGTTATCACAGAACTGGCTCCTGGATTAAAGCAAAGGCTTTGTCTGAGAACACCAAATCAAGCACATTGCAAGTGAAGCTTGCAATGGGAACATCAGAAATGTCTTCTGTATTTAGCAGTATAGGAAAGAGCAATGCTGTTATAAAGAAAAAATGCTCCCAGGAGTCCCAAACTAGATGAAGCCACAAGTCCAAAAGCCCTGGAAGGATGTTGCTTGCCAGGTTTACAATAGGTTTATTCAGCAGGAGTCAGCAGGGTTGCCTATCTCTGTTCCTACAGTCAAAGCTCATTCATTCTGTGCAACATAGATCAGCTCTGGTGCAACTATTGATATTTGTAGAGCACTTGCCATACTGCTGTGATTTAAAAAAAACCCAACGCTGTAGTTACAAAGCATAACTGGACTCCTCTCCGTTGTATTTATTGCAACGTCGCGGCTCCCTCTTTCTTTAGTTGAGTATATACTGTGTCTTACCTGAAGCAGTGTCAACACATGAGTGAAGATGGAGAAGGGTCTGTGTAGGAGAAGCTGCCAAAAATTATTCTGTCTTTTCTCCAAGAGTGTCTTTTTTATATTTTAACATAATAAACAAACAAGGCTCCTCTTCTCACTCTGGCCATCATTCTTTGCATAAATACAGTGACACTGTGTTGGAGAGCCAGTTCATTCAATTATTGGTTTGATTTTAAGTGGCTCCAGAATAAATAAACACTGTCCATCCTTGCCTTCTTGATTACCTCAGCCATACGTAGGAAGGTGGTGGCAGTTTAGCACCTAAGTCATTGTGCACTTGGGTACATTTTGGAACTGTCCACAACTGCCCATTGCAATTGTCAAATAACTGCCCATTGTCCAATAACACCCGCACAAACAGCTGATCTGTGTCTACTGCCAAGACAACAAGTTCAGGAGATGAGATCAATGCAGTCTTCCACATCTAATAAGGTTAGTGCTCAGACTGATGAAGGTAAAGATAGAAATTCCTAAGAAGTGCAATTTCAGTAGCCTTATTCAGGCAGAGCTCCCTTTTGCCTTGCTGGGCAGTGGAAAAGGTTTAGAGAATAAGACATGGGATTAGGATCTGGGAAAGAGGCGTCCTGTTCATGACTTTGCGCGGCATACGGCAGACCGCTGCCTCAGTTTCCCTGACATTATGGTGTTGCTCTCTTTCTCAAAAAGAGTTGTTTGACTGAATTCAGAAGCGTGAATGAGGTTCTCATATGCCACAATGGTTAGAGCCAAAGAAAGGCCTATAAATACGTAAATGAGAGTTTTGCTTTATCCTGAAAAGGGCAGGAACTTTCCTCAGGAGACTTTCCCTGTCTTCAGGACTGGTTTCAGTAAGTACCCTTGGCAATGTGAAGTGGGAGTGCATGAATAAATGGGTCGGAAGATGTACATGCGACTCCTGCCACTCCCTAAATACCTTTCCCAGCTCTGAATGCGACACAGATTTTAATCATGGAGCAACAGATGATTGATGGATGATTAATAGCTAATTTGCTAGATTCATTTAACTGCATTTTACTTATACACCGTATGTAGAATTAGTTAAGGCTTGTACAGGAAAGGAAGTGATGAGCCATTGTTCCCATTAAATTATAATGACAGCCTTCCTCATCACTGTATATTTATTATGTAAGAAAAGGAAATGTCTAGTAAAAATCTGTATAGGTTAATAACACCTTCATAATATAGTCCCTCTTTTCTATTGACTTGAATAGCCCTCCTACTGACTTTTACTGGATTATTAGAGTTAATTACATCAATTGCAATATAATTGATTCTTAAATACTATGTAGGAACCTCATACAATTATGGAAAAACAAAAGTCATCTAGACATCTCTGATCAGAAAAGATTTGGAATTCCTGCACATTTAATTCCTGATAATCACCAGTCAGTTTGGACATTAAGATTGCAGGGTTTCTTGTTTTCTTTCTGTTAGGTTTTGACAGAGTTGATAGTTTTACAACATTTAACTCAGTGTGCATGGAAATATAAGATTAAAGAGACGAATGTAATTTGCTAAAATTGTTACTTCATCTCCTAAAAGTGAAATGTATTACCTGCCTGTCTATATTAAAATAAAACTTACACTCACACATGTATGCTCAAGAGGAAAAAAATCCCTGAAATATGTATTTATCATTCAAGGTTGAAGTCCTTTATCCACAGGTGCAAGCGTTCCTACAGATCCTGCCTGCTGAAGTCACCAAGGGCCTTCAATGTAATGACATGAAGCAGAGCTGAACACTGATCTCCAGAGGGTAGGAGATCTATGCATTATTTCACGGAGTAACTTTGACATAAAAACAGTTTCTAAAGGATGGTCCTGTATTCCAGATAAAGATTACAGACCATTCAAAAGAAGGTGCTTTAAGATAAACCCTCTGAGGCATGCTACAACATTATTAAGCAGCAGTTCAACTTTAAAGCCCGTCAGACATAACATTTTCTGTGAGTCTGTTCTTGGTCAGAATCCCCTGTGATGCCAGTGTAGGAGATGTAACTCATTTTATTTTTTTTAACCGGCTTTGTTACTGTTCTCCAATGGCCTTGTAAGAGTGAGTTTGCTTTGTGTTTGTGGATAGATTGTGCCACTAAAGTCTTCACAAGGTAAATTCAACACTCTTTATGGTGCTAAATTAAATGTCCTCAACTCACTTCAGCTGGGGTGAGGATATCACTTTAGAGTTCCAGCTGAGCAATACGTGAAAGTTCTCACTATGTGAAATAATAACTTTTGTTATTTTCATTATTTTTAGTATTAATATTAATATTTTTGCTATACAGCTTAATGCACACACTTAACCGCACTCCGCCAGCCTGCTATCAAAGGCTTCCCTGAGGAAAAATTAAGCACTTAGAGCAATAAATTATGAAAAGACTGCATCTAAGGGCACCATCCACCTTGTTCTCACACCCGCTTTAAGTGTTAAATAAATCATAACATCCTGTTCATCGTGCCGTCAGTAGGGGTTAAATAAGTCACTGTAAATGAGATCCAAATCACAGGACTTTGCTGGCTTCCAAGTTTGTTGTTTGCAAGAAGAAAAAGCTCCAGGCCTTTTGATAGTCGGGGTCTTTAAGGAAAGCCTTTTTTTCCATTCCAACTACTTCCTGTTAATGTGGAAATGAGAGGAAATGAACATTAAGCAGAAGGATGGGCCCACCCTTTTCCAGTCGTGTGCCTAATTTGTCAGGTGTAATATTGGCACCTGGAGGCTTGTTTTGGCTCCTATTACATCCTTGCTGGGGAAATATCAAAATACTTGTAACTAACGGTGTAGGACTTCAAAGAGTTTTTGTTACAGGGAGAAAGAAAAAAGGATGCTGTCTCTAGAAAACACAGAATTGCGTGGCCCAATTCCTTTGCTAGAGGTAAGGGTTATGAACAACAAGAAGTTAAAAAATAAGAGAAGAGGCATGTGACAATTCATTCAAAACCTATTTGTGACTGCTAAGCATATAAGGAGGTACACCCCATAAAAGAGCCTCTTAAAAATATACATGCCTTGAATGTGCTCTTTGTACTTCTTCCCCATTCCTGAGGACCTGTCAGCATGTATGTGTATTTCAGTATAAGGCTTAAATTTTTTTGGTAATAAAACTATTTGTGGCCTTTAAGTTATGGATCTGATAAAGCTGTTGTAAGGGGCTCTGAGTCTTAGATCAAAACGTGCAAACCTAAAGTGCCAGAGCCTGGTGTCCCTGCTCCGTGCTTAATAGCTCAGCCATGCCTCCCCCTGTGGGACGGCTCTTGGAGTAAGGAACTGCCCAAGATGTGTAAGGATGCCCATGATAGGCCAATATGTTAGTGATGTATTTATCCAGCTAAATCTATAGAAAAAACCAAATGCATTTAAACCTCTGCTAATGGAAAGAATGTGACTGAAATAGAATTTGTTACACAATACTGACCTGAACAGTCAAAAGACTAGGGTTGGTTTCAATTTATAGAACTGATTAACATTTTGGACCAAAGTAGCCAGTTGTGTGTCTATTTTCATTTATGAATTGCAATTAATTAGTGTTTGGGGGAGGAAGGAGAGGAAACAGTGTAGCTAATTATTATTTCATTCAGGTAAACCATGGTAAATCAAGCCATGAGTGATATATACCGATCTGCAACTGTTTTGAGAGCCAATCCATTCAGTTCAGTGAAATGAGATAACAGACTTGGGAAATCCAGCTGCTGTGCAGATGTTGGGTGGAATTTTCCAGGGAAAAGCAGTTATGCCATTTTTTGTGCCTGGTTCTGCAGCCCTTACTCACAATGAGCTCTGTCTTGCTAGAGACTTGCTTGCACGCTTGCTCGCGGAAATGCCTTGGGCCAGTTACTGCAGATAAAGAAAAGCCAGTGTGGAGGAGACATCAGTGGATTTGGGCTTCACTGACCCTTTTCTCCCAGGTTAGTTCAGTCCATACCTGCGTTAGATGGAAGTCTTGAGGTCTAGGATCCACAGTCAGCTATCTCCCTGTGAGCGGGTGATATGCTATGCCTAAAGTCAGCCGACATTGACCTGCAAGTGGTATCAGTTTGGGTGTAGAAGCTGGCTGTGTGTTTTGAGGTGGTTTTGTTTCTTTCTTCACCTGAGCATTGCTGGGTGATCAATCATTTGCTCGAAGGGTGCTGCCTTTTGCAGCCACCAAAGATTTCTTTCTGATGCTTCTCTGATTTAAATTTGACATGAGACTTAGAGGAGACACAAGAGTGCCTTGGATGGCAATGCTACCTTTGTTCTCTAGGCACTTCGCAACCTTTTTGTCGGAGCCAGTGATTCTTGGCCTCTGTCTTGTTGCAAATGGTCTGACTGACCTCCTGTTCAAATCACACACAGATGAAGCTTCTTTGTCTAGGGAAAGAAGTCTGAGTTGTGGTTCCTTTGCAAAAATATGCCCACCAACAATACAGATGTATTTATTACATATTACATATATGTAATATATGTAATACGTATGTATTGTATAAATAATATGTAATGTATACATATTATTTATTACATATATGTATTACAGATGTATTGTCGCCCAACAATACAGATTCGGTCCTGGTCTATTCTGAAACCTCAGCTGCTGTGGAGGTGCATCCAACAGCAGCAGCTTACATTGCATAATGGCTTCAATGCCAGGGCTCCAGAGCAAAGGCAGTTTAGTTTAAACCATTCGGCAAGCATTTAAACTCAACCTAAGGATTTTGCACTGAAGTGGCTGAGCAGTGCTCACGTGCTGTGTGCTGCCGACTCAGCAGTAGGGCTGGTAGTCTTGAGCTGCAGGAGCAGTACAAGTGGCTGGAGGCAAGTAAAGAAAGAAGCATGGCAATATCCTAAACCCCACCTCCTGAGACATCTTTGCTCATCATGACCTGACTTACGATGAACTGCAAAGCTACAAAAAGACAGAAAAAGCTCTGAGTCAAGTACAGGAGTTGCCCTATATGCACTTATTTTCCTCTGGTAACATTCCCTCTTCTCTGTTATCCCAGTAACAGCAAGGATTAATGGTGCGAGGGAATTGAGTCAGCTATCTGCCTCCAGAAATGACCGTTGTATTGAAAGTCCAGACCAGTCTGAGGTTAGTACATTGTCAGCATACAGTGACACTGAGTGATCTAGCTTTCTTACTTTGTAATTTTTGAGCTTAGTTATGTCACCATCTATAAACCCAGATGCCATGAATTTGAGGAAAAGGCAACTCATCCTCCTTGCAGACAGGTGAAAGAGCCGTGCAGGGAGAATACGACCATGTGCTAGTGACATGTCCCACCTTGTGCTCATCTCTATTCCGAGATGCAACTTCACCCTTTCGTATGTATCCTGGGATGTCCTTTCCCATTGCATCAGTTATCACATTTCTATGAAGCTCCAACGAATATAAATTAAAAAAAATCAAATAAATGAGTTTTGGGGAAGTCCATGGCAGCTACAGCAATTATCACCTTCTTGGATTGCTCATGTCTGCAAGTTCAGCCTAGATTGGTGCAGTCCTGACATGCCATTTGCACAGCTGAGGAACAGTAGAATTCAGCACTTCCTTTTCCTTTGTTTTAGAGAATTATAGATCAGGTCTTGTGCTGGTGCAAATATAGCTGGTTGGTCTCCACGCTGGTATCTTTTGTACTGCATGTATAGCTTTGATAAGCAGCACATGTGTCTGCTTCCTGGCTATACAGTATTTCCACTCTGATCTCAGGAGTAAAGCTAAATCAATATATCCTTTGTGATGTGCAGATGGAAATAATCTCCAGAAAGATGCTTTTCTGAGCTTTGCTCAGTATGTATTTATTTGAGAGGTGTAGCTGGTTTGTAGAAGGGTACAATACCAGAGTGTATGGGAGTGCATTGCTAACCCTACTCAGGCAGTTTTACGCTGCTCTTGTGGCCCCCAGGGGCCCTAAATAGGGTCTCTGGGAGGCTCCTCTGATGTGAAGAGAATTGCAGAAAATGCGGAGTGTTGCTTTGCCACCCTTGGCCCCCACGGGATAGGAGCAGGGCCAGCTTGCCTGTGCAGCCCCACACGCTCTGGCCGCTTGCTGACAAACTCTCCACTGCAGCTCTGCTAGCTCCACTGGCTAGCTGCCCCAGAATGAGGTTGCTGCAAGGCGCACTTAAATCCTATTCACTGAACTGGACCAGGTGAAGACAGGCCATTTCCACCCCAGAATGGTCTAGGTAAAGTTTTCTGATACAGCTCTGTCTACAGCCACTAGTTAGTGGACCTAAATCCAGATTTCAGATGCAAGCCTAAAAGTTCCCATGTTCCACGACTGCTCAGGGTAGCACTTTGATTCAGGTTCAGTATCTGGATAGACCCCAAGATCTACAACAGACTCCGAGCTTCCCACCCTATGATGGAAGAAAGTGACATTTCTGCCCATTTTTCCCGATTCAAGCCAGCTCATCTGGTAAATAAGCAACATATACCTAGTAACCTCATATAGGCACTGTAAGAACACTTTTACTTCCTCAAAGGTTTACCTCATATAATAAAAAATGACCTGATGAATGGGGTCAGAAACCATGAGGATCTGGCATATCAGGAACACCAGTAAAAACATAGCTTCAATATCAATACTTGTATCGCCTTATAATGTCAATAACAAAATAGTAATAGTAAATATCATAAGGGTGAGATTCAACTAACCAAATGAGCTCAGAGCTCTTAGCTATCGTCGGAGTTCATAGAGAGAGACAGCTCACGGAGAGAGGCATTTTTTGGTGGAATTCTTCTCAGCTATTTTAGAAGACTACTTTAGGATGAGGTGAATCTTACTCGACAAGTGCTAGTTTCTCTTCATGGAGTAAGAAGAAAACCTAGGGCAAGTAGCATTAATATAAATGTCCACAGCTGGAAGAGATGAACCTCAGGCCCTGTGGAGGCTACTGCAGTTCTGCTCTCAGTTCTTTCAGAAATCCCCAGGAAACCCTGGGTAGTCGCTGAACTTCCCACTGCCTCCACCTGCCCTATTTGAAACGGGTGCGGTTACGGCTTATAGGGCAACTTCAGGTTTTAAGTCACCACTGTCTGTAGGTCTCTTTTAAATCCATACTACCTATTTTAAAAGTATTACTTCTAATTAAGTAGCTCTTCCATGTGGCTTGTTCCTAAATTATCTGAGAGAAGAATTAAGCCTATAACAATACAATTTTTTTCCCTTTACACTTGCTTTTCACATAGGGTGAGTAGGGTCACCGAAATCACAGGAGTCGTGCCTGTGTGAGACCAGTGTAAGTGACGCTGGTTTTTAGGAGGCTACTCCCAGCTAACACAGGTAGGACCAGATGCAACAGGTATGTAATGACAGTCACACAGGAGTGGAGGCTTGCTTAGTGGTTAGGTGGTTAAAGGCACGCTGACTTACCTTTCAACTTCTTTCTCTGGCTGGTAGTAAAGCAGAAAGAAGACCTAACTGATAAACCACGCACCAAATGTTGTTGCTTTGGCCATTTTCTAAGAAAACTTGTGTCTATTTGTACTGATTTATTCACAGACGTTTTAGAATTTAGCTGCTTTATACTAGTCAAGCTGTGAACATCCATACAGAGTTTTAGTTCCTCCTAGCACAGTTTCACAAGGAAGCACAACGTTGCTGCGTTTCCCTGAGTGAACATTTTACAGAGCGAGCCACCCATCTAATTTTACAGCCCAAACCCTGCTTCCTATAAACACTCAGGTGTTCCAGCTGATATTTTTCTGTGAATAAAAACTACTGTGATTTCAGCTCACAAGAGCGTACTGAAAGCAACGCTAAACAGTTCAGTTCTGTCAGCTGGATTCAGACAAATATTCCCAGAATAGTCTTTTCTCTGTCTTGTTCTGCTCTGATCACCATCTTCATGTTATTAAACGCTAATTTTAAACACAGTCATAGTTGCCTGTGAGAAAATACTTTTAAATTACAAGAGCTTGTTGCCACATCCAATTGAACACATGTCGGCGGTAACTAATAAATCAATTTTGCTGAGAGCAGCAGCGGCAGACGGGGAATTTGCAGTGGAAGCGAACCTTTCGCCTATAAAAGCTCTGCCCGTCCGTAAGAGAGGCTGCGCGAGTCCCCGGCCAGGCGTGCGGCCGTGCACCGGGGCCACGTGGCACCGGGGCAGCTGCCCCTGCAGCGCTCGCTGGCCATCCCCCGCGTCGCTGCCCCTCTGCGGGGACTCCCCGAGCCTCGCGGTGGCCTGGGGAGCAGGGCTGCTCTGCACTGCTTCACGTGATGACTTTGAGGCCGTGCTCCAGCCCGTAAAAAAGGTGGTATCTGCTCAGCCCTGAGGCTGTGTGAAACCACCGTGCATCAGCACCGTGCCCGAAGCTGCCGCGCTCTCCACTGCTCACAGGTCTTGCTTTTCTTTGGAAAAACAAATGGCAGCTTCCAACCAGCAATGGCTGGGGCTCGGATCAGTTGCCTAACAGAGGCGTTGCGGTGAGACAGCCACGGCAGACCTGTCCCCGTTTCACAGCCGAGCGAGCTGTGGCATGGCATGGCTGCATGCGATTTCCTCAGCTCATGCACCGGTCAATTATAGAGTCCTGGCATCCCATCACAGCTCTGTTGTTTGTAATATATATTATCAGCACTGTGATAATGTTTGAAAATGGCTGCTTCATTCTGAATAAAAGGAAAGTCGCTGTTCCTATCTCAAGGATAAAGCCTGTCTGGCTGGAAATCAGTGCAGGGTGCTGAAAATGGGCGAAGCAGCTGAGCAAAGCATGGTGCTCTGTGTCTCCAGTGAGGAGCCCTTCGGGTCCCTGGAGCAGAGACTGCTGCTTCTGCACCAAGTGAGCTGGCCCTACCCTTCCTCCAGGAGTAATCTCGGTGGAAAATTTGACCCACTCACCAGAGTGGGACTGCCTAAGCTTAGTAGATATGGGAGAGCCTGGTCATGGCTGACCAAGATGATACCAGCCTTATGCCTTGTTTTCACACCCTCATTAATGGTCTGTTAGCTTTGCCTCCTCTACCATTCCAGCACCCCAAGTCCTCCTGCCTTAACTGCATTTGTTTGGCCTTCCTGAAACTTATGAACCTTTTCTCAGTGTATTACAGATGATACAGTATCAGACTTAGGAGAAACTGATCTTCAGGAGGTTTTAGGATGAGGAGAGTGGAAAGGCTATTACAGGACAGCTCAGGAAGAATGATGCCTGAGAGAACTCAAGTCTGTGACATAAGGGGAGAGGAAAAACAGAGTATTAGATCCAGCATTGCCCATGAAACAGGAGGGATACCAGAGGGTAGGGGGGAAAGACCAGGGAAGGTAAAAAAAATAGGAAAAGTAAAGTGAATTTTTCTCCTGGCAAATCCTGTCTGCTTTCCTGGTGAAAAAGGAGAGTATAAAATGGTGATATTTTGAGGGTTTTGCCAACTTGTGAATTTTGCAAAATGTAGGGCCTGCCCTCTGAAAGATATTCAATGTCCTTCAAGATACCATTTCAGTGAGCTCATACACCTTGCAGGATCATGTCCTCACTGGAACTGTGTGTCACTGCATGCACACTCCAGCAGCACAAATAAAAAATCCTTCCTTTTAACAAATTCACAGAGCCTCACAAAAACCTATGGGAATATCTGGTTTTGCATGCAAATATTTACCAAGTAAAAATGGATACTTTTCCACAGCTCCTAGATCTGGGCTTCTTTTGCGGAGAAACTGCCAACTGTACATGCACGCTGGTTTGGCACCAGGACAAAACATTCCCTGGAGAGCAAAATGAAACCACAAACTCATTTCACTTGTGAACCCTTATCCACAGAGCAGGTGAAAGCAAGCTGAACTCACCCTTGCCTCCTAGCCCGGTTGTTTTCTAAATGTCATTGGAAAGTCTCTCCCCCCTCTTCCCTCATCCTCTTTCCTCAGTTTTATCCCCCTTTCAGGAGGCAGCCATCAGCAACAAAACCACAATGCTGGTCTTGGCTGGCTGAATGCATTCGGCAGCTGCTCTGTTCCAAGCTCTGGGCAAGCCACAGCTATCCAGATTCCCACTTGTCCTGTGTCTTCTGCCTCAGTTGCAGTACAGCATCTAGAGCTAGAAGGACCACTAATTGACCAGCCTGGACGGGTTGCCAGCACTGCAGTACAGGCAGCTTCCTATCCCCAGTAGTCCGTGCCTTTCCCCCCTTCACTCCACTTCCAGCCCTTCCTGATCCAAAGCTTGTGACATCTTCCAAGCCCTCCTTTCATTCAAGACTCTCATTCGGCATGTGGTATGCTGTGCTTTTCCAGCAGGCTGCTTTTCATCATTATCTTTCAACCCAAGTGAATGTTCAGGCTGGGTATGTTCTTTCTTCAGTTATGGCAGATAACTAAAATGTAAGCAATAAAAGCTAAAGCCAGATTTTTATAATACAGAACATCAGACAAAATCTTTGTGTTCTCGTATAATTATTCTGAAAGAGTTACAAGCCTGGAAATAAAAATACAATTCTCTGTCTTAAAATATGAAGCAGTGTTTTCCTACAGGATAAGATAAGAATGTGATTTAAGTTTGCCTTAGCTCATTTCTTCACTCTGTTGTGCTGACATGATTGTTCAAAGAAATTGTGCTTTTGGAAGGAAAAGGTTAAAGTTTGCTACTGATATTCATCAGGAGATGGATATTTAATCTTTAATCTCTTGTTCTAGGCCCCTACTTCGGATCAACTCATTATCCCGAATAAACGATGTGTCATTCCCATTATTTATGTTTCACTGCAGCCAAAGTATCTGGACCTCGTTTTGGTAAGCACCATTCATTTCGACCCATTCAGTATTAATCTCCCTGCTAACATCTTTCCTGTCCTATGTGCTGTCCCCTATTTGCTTTTATGTTTTCCGCAGAGTGTTTATAAAAGGATAATCTTTTACAAAGCAGACAGAATTTTTGTGTATAAACTGCTCTGTTTGAATGCCTCATTCATATACCATCTAAACTGAAGTGTTCAGCAAGATTAGTGCATCCACTGAGCCACTGAACTGGGTAAAAATATGGGAACTGCTCCTTTCTTTATAGCGAGAAAGGGTAGCTAATGGTGCCATCGTCTTTTAAATAGGATACTTTTAGCAGATGGACTCTGAGAATATGAATACATTCCACAAATAAAAAATAATCAGCAAAGGAGGTGGCTTATTGTGACAAATAAAGGGAGAAAAAGGCACAAAATATATAGATTATGTAAAGACTCTGAGCCAGCTTCCATCTTAGCAAAACTGATGTAAATGCAGAATAATTCAGTCAAAACACTCAGAGTTAGTGGGTTTTTGCATCATTGCCACTCACATCAGAATCTGGTCCCTTTATATGTTAATTGCTGACGACTTCAGCTAGGATAGGTACTTGCAATGCCTTGAAATGCAAATGATACATTTTTCTCTTTTTCATGCTGATATAAATTTTCAGTGAGACTGCTTTGAGTGTGATCCCCTCCTTTTTCCAGGAAATAAATAAAGAAAGAGTGCCTGGCACACATAAGGCACCCTTAATACAGCTATCTTCCTTTGCAACGTGTTTCTGGTGATCGGCTGCCACTGACACACCCTCCAAGATGCAGACACTTTATGTTAGAGGAACACAGTATGCAAGTGAATCTGTGCCCATATTCCCACATTTAGATGGGAAAAATCCCAAACAGACATGTGGTAGTATCATTTGAATGGCATAGATTCTTAAATACATTTGTTACTTTGTATACTTGCCAGCTCTTCTTTGAAGATATAAACCATCCAAACACTACAAATTTTATCCATCATGACTCCATCAACATGTAGCACTGTTTAGCATTTTATTTTCGTTAAATCGCACTATTGTTGTCCGTCTATTATGACATAAACTAGGATTGGTGCCCTTGCATTAAAATTAGATCAAAATTGTAAGAAAGAGTTGAAAAAAAAACCATTCAGGAAGTCTTGCTGTTCATTTAGCGGTGAAGGAATGTGGAGAAGAGTATTAGAAAGGCAGAAAGCACAAAAGGTATCAGACACCCTCAGTTTCCAGCTTGAAAGGGGACCACTCTAATGTTTCCGAGGTGCTAAATGCTGGGTCTGGTTTAATGTCATCTTTGGCGACTGTGAGTAGAGAGGCATGAGACCCCTCCGAACTGCTCCCTTTGTCATTTTTAATTCACCTCCCCCACTGATAGGCCCCAGGCCTGACTTCTAATAAGAAAACACTGGACATGGCTATTTCTGGAGTCTGTCAACACCACCACAAGGTTAGTGAGAGCAGTCTGTGGGTCAGGGACAGAGGTAACCCAGCTTGCGACCCAGCAACCCAGCTCAGCTTACTGAGTTGTCATTGTTCCTTGAAGATAGTCCATATAATTTAGCATGCAGAAGGGCTCTCGAGGAAATCATATTCTATCCAGTCCTAAGAAGACTGGTAATAGGAATGTACATTATTTTGTGATTGCCATCAGCCGAGATAAAAATCCATTATAGTTGCTATCCAGTGTCCTGTGCATTGTGGGTGGGTGGCCTCAACACAGGAGAGAGAAAAACGTTACCATATTCAGCACAAATTGGCCTACTTACTGGGACGGATCAGGATTGCACTGGTCTGAAGAGAGAGATACGCTCTCATTGTTAAGACCAGTTCTCTCCAGAGCTCTGTGTTCAGCAGCAATATCCTTTGCAGAAACGGATGCTGTTTCCCCTGTGCTGCTGGGGGACAATCATCAAATGGTGTAAAACAGAAGAGATTTATCGACAGACCCCTGACAATTTCTGGTGATTTTCACCAGTGGAGATGTGGTCTCCATACATAAATAAACAGAGCATTTTTTTCCAAAGGTGATCAGACATGATCTGCTGGCCAACAGGAATAAGTTACAGAGCAGCGCTTGCAAGCATAGTCTACTGCCTAGCAGTTTTGTGTGATGAGGTACCAGATTTCTGGAAATACCACAGGAAAGGTCACTGGAGGCCTCAAACTCATTGCACAGGTGCTATAGAGGTGACTTATGCATGGGCAGGGAATCCATGGCTCAGGAACATGTCAGGGTGGCACATGTGTGGGTGGCTAATCGCACTGGCTCTGATACAGGATGTGGCAGCCCTGACACTTTTGAAGTCACTCTGTTGACAGGTCTCAGTCCGATTTAGATTTTTCCCAAGCACCAAATTCAAGTCGATGAAGTCCTAAAAGGAGCAATCTTTTGAAAATATTCTAGGTGCAGCAGTGCGGACACATGTTTTGAGGTTATTTATTTGCACATAGATAGACTCTGTAACGGTTAGTTCATTTGCTTACTCTCTGCAGGGGAAATTCTCCCTGCCTGCCATATGCAGTGGAGCTGGCATGAACCCACCACGTGTCTGGTAGTCACATCTTTGGAGCTCGGTCTGTGGTATAACAAGAGAGACAAAGCGGGGACTAGAGACAGACTAAGGGAGATTCAGCTGGATCCCAGTGGGCCTATGTTCATAGAGACAGGTAATGCAGAGTCAAGGGAGTAATAATAATAAAAAGACCGTGCTTTTATGCACAGGGTATCCTTATATAGTTAACATACCTAGGATAATCAGAATATGATGGTAATAAGCTCACAAACATAAGACCAAATGAACATACACTGAAGAAGTGATGTGATGTGATACGACATGCCTCTTCTGCACCAGACATTGGGCACGCCACCTAGGAATGGAGATGATCCTCTTCAAAATGGTCTGTGCCACAGGGTAAGGCTCATGTCCAGCATCCAGATATGCTGGCCATGGACCTGTATCCTGCCTGCATATCCTTCACTGCTGATTAAACACCTCCATGCTGTAAGGCAGGAGGACGAACAATAGGTGAGGGTGGGCTAAGCCGATGTTTTCCTGTGGAGTGTCTGTCATGGCTACATAGGGAGGTGGGATGTCCATGTGGAGGCCAAGTACCACCCTCCTTTTTGTAACGTGTGATTTTGGATAGCAGAAGGCAGAGCCAGCTGTGACTGATGGAGGGTACCGAAGGTGCCCATTGCTCATAATCTGGGAATACATTCATATAGGTATTAAGCAACACCTAGATTTGACCCTGACCTTCACTGCCATCTATTGTGCTATTCCTGTGCATTGTATTGATGCCCTGGATTACAGAATACTCCCAGAGTACCTGGAGTACAGAGTACATCACTCGTTCTGCACATCTAGTCCTAAACAAGTAAAGGTGTAGGGAATACATGGGAAAAGGGAAAGATGAGAGGGTGTTGGAGACAAACCAACAGCGGAACATTTGACATTAACAGACTTTTTTCTTCAAACTTCCCCGCATGGTGACAGTGAATCTTTAAGGAATGAGGATATCCCTTCTCCACTGAGGCATGAAATCTGTCAGAAGATAATGTATTTTTAGAGCCAGCTGTAGACCCTGAAGCAGTATATCTTGTTGGTATAAGGGCATGGGGATCCAGGCACTAACATGACTAATACCGTTTCTTGACAAACGGGATTTCCCACATCTATATTGCTCAGAAATAGTCCTTCATAAATTTGATGTGAGTACTTGGCAAATGAAGCAGCCATCAAATACCAATAAAAATATGTTTGTTATACCTGCACCTAAAAAAACAGAGAACATTAATATTCCAGAAGGACCCTTCAGGTACCCATAAAAATCAGATGTTACGGAGACTCTGTCAAGGTTGAGAGGTTCAAACCTTAAGCTGACATAACACTTGCATCATCAAATTTCTTTCTTATTGTGAAAAATCAGGATTTCACACTAGCAGCATGGCTGAAAAGACTGCTAACTGACCAGGTGGCTCCAGTGCACTGGGGCCACGTTTGCCCCACACGCGCATGCATGGAAATTCTTTCTGTGTGGATCCATCCTGGCTTTTGGCAGTGAGGGGCCAAATGCCTCTGTCAGATGGGCTCTGCAAGCCTCCTTGAGTCTGGGACAGCCCTGCCTGGATCTGACAAGGGAGTGGGTGTCTCAGAGGGGGAAAGAGTTGAAGCCTTTCCTGGTATGCTCCGAAGCGCTCAAGGAAAGGCCGTACCATGTGCCCAGGAAAAACTCCTTTAAATAGGATTCCTAAGAGGATGCTGTTTTTAGCTCCTCAGTCAAGGCAGCTCTGTTGGAGGGTCTGGGAGGCTAACGAGCCCGACTCCTTTTAGGGATCGCCAGAGCTGAGAGGCTGCGCTAGCTTCTACAACAGGATTGCATTTTACTTTTATCCCCATTCCTCTGCTCCCCCCAGTCCATCCTCTATAAATGAACTGAGGTGAAGCTCTTCCAAGGGTCTCATCTAGGATAATCAGCCCTGACCATGTCACTTGGAGAATAATTGGGAATGTTTCCTACAGATGCTCTCTCAGCACACAGAAATGACAGGGTGATAGACACAGTTTAAATACCTAGACAGCCAGACAGCTAAAGGTGGTCTGTCCCTACATCTCTCTGTCCCTTGTATCATCATGTAAAACTGAAGCAGAAACCTTTCACATGTCATCAGTTCTTATGGCTCAAGGCCAGAGCCTTGTACCTTTACTCATAGTTAGTGATGCCTTGCTGCACAAGTAGTGCCACTGACTTCTCCAGGGCAGCTCCTGGAGGAAGATGCTATTTAAACCTGGGGCTGGAGTCTAAGCAATGAAGCTGCAACAATTTGCCAGCTACATTTGAGGCAACACTAAATTTTATTTTTAATTAATTTAAGAAAAAAGCTTGTTAAAAGAAAATTGTATTTTTAGTGAGTTTTCTCTTTCTATGGACATTAATATTTCGGGGATCAGGTAAGTAAATATTAATGTCCTAACATCTCTTTTTATTGCCCTAGTCAAAGAATGATAGGGCTAGGAGGTAGGTTGTAAATCCAGAACAAGCAGTCATAATCATGCCGCCCAATGTGCGTAATGCAGATCACTGATTTTGCAGCTACCATTTCACTTGACTTCATGGTATCATTTCACTAATGGGGACATTTCTGCAAATTTGAATGTGTTCCCCCACCTAGTGTTTTGCCAAGTGAGGTTTCTTGGATCTTATTTGGAAAGCCCCCAAAGGTCCAGCTTTTGGGTCTCTTCTGAGTTCCGAAAATTTTTCTGATGAAAGCTAAATCAGTTAACACCAATTTGGGTTGATAGGGGGATCCTTGTCTTCTCAGCTAACGGTATGAAAGTAGATAAAGAGGTTGATTTGACAGCTGAATAGTTTTCCAAAGAGGGGTCATTTTCTCCCATGACCAAATAATATGATAGAGATACGCAAGGGTATGTGTGCACCTTTCAACAGCAGGCAGAGTCCAAAGGCTTATCTCTAAGATACCAGCTTCTCTGGTGTCTAAAATAAAGAATGCAAAGTTTCTGAATAACAGGGGAGCAGTTACCTTTTTTGTTTTGCCTTGAGTGACCAACAACATCAGGAATATTTGAGGCTTCATTCTCAGTAATGCTGTGTTTTCACTAGGAACCGAAACATTGCAGCTTTCAGAAAGCGTTTAGTACCAGGAAAAATTGGGCCTTTACAGTTTAACAGTGTAATCTTCCTAGTGCCTGCACACAATATTCCACTGAGCACTTATCACCAGATTTATTCCACAGTCATCAAAATATCTCGATACACTATTGTTCTTCTGGAGTTGTCATTGTCATAACAGCAGTCTGTGGGGGAAAGAGATTGGAAGGTAAATCTCCTAGGGACAAGTTTGGGCTCCTTTGCACCATCTGATGTGAAGAAAAGTCTCTGATCCTTCCAGATGGTTAGTTTGTTTTCAAAGGGCCTGATGACTGCACTATTTATTTACTATTTTGTTTTTTATGTCAACATTGGCATTCTTTCACTCTTTTTTTCTTCAGCAGCCATAAATATCAAAGAAGAGTTCTTGGACTGTATTTCTGACATGGTGATCTCCTTTTTCTTCCATTTTTGCTTCCTCCCCCATATCCTTTTTGGCAGATAAAATGTTTTTGCACATTACACATTGCCTAACGAACAGTGGTGAATTGAGGTCTGGATGTGGAGGCTGTGAGCTACCAAAACGGAATTTTTCAGGTACCTCAGTCTTTTTTAAGGAATGAAGTCCTGTAATGTTCAGTGGGGGAGAGGAAAGTGGAAGGCAGTGGATATGAAATCTTTTAGCTCTAATTTGCCAGAGGTAACTGATAGCTATATGCATCTGAAGATTGTTGCTGGACCACATGAAATAAACTTGTGGTTTCCATCTCTTTCTTGTGAAAAGCAGGACCACCACATAAAATATCACTTCAGTTTGTCCCCTCAAGCAATTTTAACAAAAAGACAGATGGGCATTTTCCTGGCCCAGATTTTGGGAGTTAATTTTGCCGTCGATTGCAGTGGCTCTGGATCTGGCCCTACTAGACAAGGAGCCTGAACTTCCCAAGAGCCAGGGTGGAAGCTCCAGGATCTGGAACAAAGAATACCACAAAGCTTTGCACCATTTCTATCCATATTCTGAGTAATAACCTCAGTGGTTTTTAATCTGGATCTGATGTTCATTTTAAACATGTTAACAATTGCTGGAAATTCATTTTCTTATAGGCCACTCACAGTTACACAGTTCTGAATGGCAGGAAAGCCAAATATACCAAAATAGTCCTTTCTCATAGAGACACATTTTAATACACATTGACAGCAAAGCCATGACAGTATTCCATGCATGAAAAACCAGCAGGTAGAACAAGAAAACCAAACTTTTCAATTTGTGAGTGGAAATGTATCTTCTTTAAAATGGTGTGTGTCACTGCTGACAATTCGAAACTGAATGCAGTATTTTAACACAGCTTGCATGATCTCTCCATGTGTTTTTATGCTGTGCCATAACTAGACTGTGCTGTGATGGCTAACTCCTTTAGCCTGCAAGTGTTTACCTAAGCACTGTTAAAGAGTACCTCATTTCTTCTACTAAGACCTTTTCTGCACACTAAAAAGTTTTGCCATATCCCTGTGCCTTTTGTGGAAAAAATTAACCGTTTGACATAGATTACCACCACTGAAAGTGTGCAAGTTATTAAAGTGAATAAATAATATGACCCTCGCATAATTAGCGCTATTGTGTTAACTGTTTTTCTGAATAAAATACGAAAGAGTTGAAATAACCTGGAATGACTGAAGTAAGTAAATGACACCCAGAATTAAGTAGGTGGCAAGCAAGAGCAGGTTCTTTCTCTTTCAGTGTGTAGCTGTGTGTAACATGCTTATATTGCTGTTCTCTATGGTGCAAATGAAACTGGTGTGATGTTGCCCGGTACCTGGGAGCAGAATCAGAGCCTTGTCCCTACATACAGGGCCCTGCTCCACAATAAATTTTACTTCCATTGTGACATTTTGAAGGTACTACATGGTAATGACACATTGCTCCAGTAATTTTTGTACATGTCTCTATGAGCTCTCCCCATCTGTCATGACAGCATTAGTCTTGGCATCTCTGATGAAAGAATCAAAATTAAAAGGGAGAACAAAAAGTCAATTTCTAATGGGTTCCAAATACCCATATCTTACAAGCGTGAATTAAAAATTGCTCTCATCTTGCAGCCTTCCAGCCATATTACATGGATAAAAAAATCAAAACTATTTAAAATTAAAAATCCTGTTAAAAGCTGATATATATATAAAGTAAAATAATATTCAGCTATTTAAACTAACCTGTTGATAGGCTGTCAGCTGTCATTTGATTTGCACTTCATTTGAATTAATAAAAAGTAAACCATAAGCATTATGATTTACAGTAATATAAAAGCTATTATGAAGGACCTTCATCATAAGCTTCTTTGTCGTAAAGCTATTGTATCTTACTTTCAATCACTAAACACTGTTTAAAACATTTCCTAATACAATACAGCCTGATGCAAGGCACAAATTCCTTTGCTTCACCAACTCACTGTAGTGGCTTGACTTGAGTCTTTAGAGACAAAAAGGAAATTTATTCTTACATAACTAATGTAAAAAAAATATTTCCAGGTTCTGGGGTTCTCCATCTTTTCTTAAGACTACACACACATACACACACACACACACACACAGATTACCCAGCTCAGATTTACCCACAGCCTCCGCAGTACCTTTATGTCCTTCCCCCAGATGTGCTGCTTTGTGCAATTAATAATGCTATGAAGAAAGAGCTGAAGTTGCTGGATACCAAACACTGCTTCCTTTGAAGCTTTCCTCACTCACGGTACATGAATAATCTCACTGGCTCTTGTTTACACCATCCCTTCAGGGCACTGCAAGGGTGCTGGTAGGAGAGGTGATCCCCGTGTCTGGCCGTTGGAGCCCATCAGGCTCTCCCAGGACCCCGGGCACCACAGTGCCCCCAAGGCACACCCTGAAGCACTGTGCACTCCCATGCATCCTGACCAGCACAGCTAACACCTCCCCAGCTGACCGTGTGAATGGTCCACGGCACCATATCCTCATGTCACAGTTCAACACTTCTGCATCCTGCGCCATCTACATGTCTTAAAACATTGTGCTTCATCGTGCATGGCAGGACAATGAGGATGCTCAGCCCTCTATTTGATACTCCGATGCCACCACACAAGGCGAATGTGCTAGCATCTCTGAGCCAGCTGCAAAGAAAGAGCGCTTGCAAGACCACAGTTTTGGAAAAATCTGGTATTATGTCATTGCAGAGAATCTGACAGGATAGACAAACTAGGGAATCAGAGGACTACAGAACAGCTCCCAAAGACCTGAAGGAAGGCCAAATATGAGAATAACTTATTGAAGGAGGATGATAGAACTAGGAGACATATCTGTCTCAGATATGTGGTATATGAGGTGTTTCTCTGCCAAGACCATGCAGCCTGTGATTGAGTGTAATCATATCCCGTACAAGTGGGTTAAATCTCCACCAAGATAAGAGGCAAGGTGACAGACACGCCAGCCCCCACCCCAGGGACACCTTCAGAAACAGTGATAGTGAAGCACCTGGCACATCCAGATAGGTACAAGAGACCTCCTATCATCACAGTGCCCTGACAGGGGCCTCTAGCCAACGTATACCAGCAGTCTGATGAGGATCACCAGTGGAAAGCAATAAAGTGCCTGGCTCCGGCAAAGCACCATGTTGTCAGCGCTCAACACCTACCACCCAGCGTTTCCAGCCAGCAGCAATGCTCTGGCTGCACTGCTCCTGGCTCATGCAGTGGCCAGGCCTCTACCCCTCAGCAGTACCCGGGGTGCAGATAGCTGTGCGAGCTCCGCCACTTCTGCTGCCCTCCATGAGGATGAGGTCTGTCCTTCCTTGGTGATTTTCTCCTTGAATTGATCCTGTATAAAAGAGGTCTTCTAACATCACCCAAGAATCAGAAGTAGTGTGCTATTTGGCCTTTTTTTTTGCAAGTTTTCAAGTCCCTGGCCTTCAGGGCCCAGTGAAAGGTCCCAGGACAGGGCTATGGGACAGCCCAGAGACATCACCTCAGAGATATTACACCTCAGAGACATTAGTTGTGACAGAGAAGACAGAGGCAGGACTGGGTACATTCATGTGCTTAGATGTAAATCTGCACTCCCAAAGTGTGGCAGTCTGATTCACGGACTCCGATGTGCTGGATCAGAATCAACTTTATTCAAGCAAGCAAGCCCTATATATAAGCTCTAGCCCGGATCGGTACTTTCCCACAGTGATTTACGGTACTTTCTATTCTCCTTGCAAGCACGACGTTATACCTTCCCGAAGGTCATGTTCCCATCATCACTCCCTCATTCTGTGCAATTGCTCCCTATGTTCCCATACTGCTATCTTTTCAGCCCATGGCCTTCGACTCCTTAACTCTATCTTGTCCGATCCCTCGCTGTCTGCCCCTACACCAAAGGAATGCTTGGCTCAGGAGTACAACACAGCTTCTGGCTTGCTGTCCACATTTGGTGATGAGATCCCACATGCAAATAACATCTGCCCATAGACTCTACAAGTCAGAGCACAGTGCACGTCACCATCTTGCTCAGCAAGGAGTGATGGCCTTATTCCGTGCTTTCTCCATAGCATATATAAGGACTGTGGGCCAAGAGGTGGAACAGAAAGGGAACAGAAGAACAAGCAAGTTGAGTGGCATGCCACTAGTGGCACTTCTATGAGGACCATGTGTCCTGACTGCACCCTCTCCCGTCTGGAGACAGAGAACCACTGGTACCAAGAGCTTCTGTTGACAACGGCAGGAACAGCCAGCCTGAGAGGAAGCGCCATGAGGTCCCAACCCATAACCTGCTGGGGGGAAGACACCCCCATTTCTAAGCGCTCAAGAAACAGCCCTGGAGTCCCAGCTGGTGTGCTCACTGGGGCCCAGTATGTACAGGCTGTACGTACAGGCATGGGCCCAGGGAGGCAGTGTTTACACCCTAAATATTGACTGCAGGCACCCATGACCAGAAGTACATGATGGATCTGATACTGGGAGAGACTAAGAGACTGGGAGAGCAGAGGTGCCTGACAAAGGAAGCCAGCTGCATGACTGATGGCCATACGGCTACTTTTTCCCTCATATTCTTTTAGAGACTGGGAGAATGTACACTTTTAAGAAAACAAGTTGTCTCAGAATCTGGATTTGAGGTTTAGAAAATTGCTAACCCTCACTTTTGTTTACTGTATTTCTACAGACGGTTCTCCAAGGACGGTCTTTGCTTTTCAGATGCCTTCAAGACCAGGCTATAACCTGGCCTGTGCTCTTTGCTTTTAATCTTTCTTAGGGTTTTCTATGCCATGCTTCAAAGACAGTCTTTGGGTGCTTTTAATCTACAGGAACTGTGCAGAAAAAAAAATGCTGCCTTCTCAGCACTGTGTGACAAAGCTATGCTCAAACCTGTCCTGGTCCCAGTAAGAAGGGTTGGTCTACATGTGAATAAATTCTCTTGCTTTTCATCTCCCAGTGGGACAAGCAATCCATAGTGAGCTGCTTCCTGTGAGCTGGGTGAGGTCAATGCAGTTTGTTTACACCTGGAAACACAGAAAATATTTTTACATTTGAGAACAATTAAGTTTGAGCAAGAGTTTGAATAGATGGCCTCCTGAGGTCCCTTCCAACCTGAATTATCCTATGACCTCGTAATCCTATGTTTGATGGTACCGTGGATCAATAAAAGTTTGGCACAGTCAGACTGAAGAAGACAACACCTAGACCCTTTGAGATGAGTTTTTGGTCTGGCAATGAATACACACACGTTCACCAGATCCTGCCTCAAGGCCGTGCTGGCGGTCTTCTGCGTTCTGAAATTAGCAGTGATTAGTTGATCATTCACAGCTGGAGGGCAATGTGATTCCTATGGGAGGAACTCATGATACATGCCCATAGCCACTGACACAAGGAGCTAGTTTTGTCCTCCAGTAATTTAGCTGTGCTCTCAGTGCACCAGGTAGTGGCAGAGCTCCTGTATCATGGCATATATCAAAATTATTTATGTAGAATTAAGTGGAATCATGATGTGGCAGTAGCTAAAAATACAGTGGCTGGCTAACACTGCAGAGCATCTCGGTGTCTTGCCTGGGAGGTGGTGAGTTTGCTTCCCCTTGGGCTTGGCACTACCCAAAGCCTCCTGCTTCTTTTCTTGTCTGTCCTCACAAGTCAGAGCATGTCACGTCACAGAACTGATATAGCTGGGTATGCTACTTCAGGGTTTCAGCAGATCCTGTATTTGGAGTAGTTTGAAAAGTGTCTAGTGGCTTTGTCACATGATTTTCCTGTCGTGTGAGACTAGCCGGCAAAGAGCCGTGAGCTCACATGTTTAGATGGCTTAGTTCGTGCACGCAGATAATGTGAATATCTGCTTGGCACCGTTTTACAGCAACTGAACATTCTTGACGCTGCCTCTTTTCATCCTTCTGCTCCCCCTTCCTCAGCAGCAGAATCAGCAGCTGTAACAACACATGGAGGACACTTGGCAGCTGCAAGACACAGATGCTGAGCTCCGTAATAAACTTCTCCTGTAGAAGAATCTGAGTGCTTTTGCTAGCTGCTTAAAAGTCCTTATTGGTGTCTAACTCACTTGCTCAACAAGCAGTTACAGTGTGCTGATGGCTGTGGGTAATCACTCTTGGGGTATAAGGACCAATCTAATTGACCTGCTTAGTCCTTTAGGATGCTGCTATAGCTTAGCTTTAGTAATTTGTAAGAGAATTGCATGCTTTCACAGTAGATATTTAAGAATAAGGTCTCGTGCAATGTTTAGTGGGCTGTTGTTTTTATATCTAGAGATAGGCAATGGGCCTGGTTTTGATCACAAGTCACAACAGTGCAAACCAGAAATAACTTCACTGTTGTTAAAGGGGTATAAGCTGTTATAAGACAAATGTGAGTGAGGTCAGGTGCAAAGGAGAGCTTAAAAAGAAGTTTGTATTGCCTGTTAAGGAAACTACATTTCTTTAATGTCTCAGAAACTGGTGTTTTAGATTTGGCCTGCGATAAGGATGTAGATAAGGATTCAGGGTAGCAGGCTAATGTTAGGATAGCAGGAAGGCTCATTTCAGAAAAGCCGTGCAGAAGTGTATTTTAAGGAGGCTTTTGAATTGGGAGAGAATGGCCAACTTGGAAGGTTGTCTTGGAGTCTAAAGAGCACTGGGAAAGAAACCAGAGACAGACGCTTGTGGAGATAAAGGCAGGAACTGGGCAGCAAGTCTGGTACGTGGCCAATACAGAAAGGAGGGATGCTAGAAAGAGATGGTTGAAGATGCAAGAAAGAGAAGAGCTGTAAACACAAGGACCTGCAGCTTGATCTAGATGCATAACATGAGGGGGAAGCGATGAAGGAAAATGAGTGGAGAGTGACATGGTCAGTGATGGGGTGAGGGGGGAAAATGATGTTTTGGACAAAAACTCCTTCCATCTCTGCTTTTATCTTGTCTAAGGAAAACTGAAGTCATAACAATAGCAAAGATATGACATCAGTAGGAGCAGGAAGTGAGATAGAGGCACAGAAAAGGGTGCAGGGTGATGTGAACAACAGAGACTTCGTAATCAACAAAACAGGGCTGAAGAGGGCCCATCTGAAGCGTGTGGACAGAAATAAGGAAGTGCCATGAGGACAGCATTATAAGGAAAGCACTCATGCCCTTTCTGGGAAATCAGTACAACCGGAGGTCTCTCTGAAGTGCAGCGCTAATGCATGCAGCAGGGGGAACAAACAGGAGGAATTAGAGGTGTTTGTGCAGTGGCAGGGCTATGGTCTCGCTGGGATCATGGAGACAAGGTGGGATAACTCACGTGACTGGAGCGCTGCAACAGATGGATACAGGATCTGTAGGAAGGAGAGGCTGGGAAGGACAGTAGGAGGAGTCACCCTTTATGTGAGAGAGCAGCAGGAATGCCTGGAACTCTGCCTTATGATAGATGATGAGCCAGCTAAAAGCTTATGGTCAGCATTAGCAGGCAGACCAACATACCTGAAGTTGTGATGGGTGCCTGCTACAGAGGAAGTAGGTTAATAGTAGTAGAGACGTTCTTCAGACAACTGGAAGAAGCCTCATGTTCACAGGCCCTGATCCTCATGGGGGACTGGAGCCACCCCAATATCTGCTGCAGAGAGAGCACAGCAAGGCACAAGCAATCCAGGAGGTTTCTCAAGTGCATTGATGACAGCTTCCTGACACAGGTGATCAAGAAGCTGATGAAAGGAGGCGCTGTGCTGGACCAGATTCCTACAAACAAGAAAGAAGTGGTTGGTGTTGTGAAACCTGGGGACAGCCTTGGCTGCAGTGACCATGAGTTGGTGGAGTCTGAGGGGAGGGAGCAAAGCAAAAAGCAAGATTACAACCCTGGGCTTCAGGAGAGCAGATTTTGACCTGTTCAGGGACCTGCTTGGAAGAATACTGTGGGAGACCATTCTGGAGAGAAGAGGGGTCCAGGAGAGCTGTTTGATTTTCAAGAATCATCTCTTCAGGGGTGGTCCATCCCAATACGCTGGAAATCAAAGGTGGCAGTAGGCCCGCATGTACGAACAAAGAGATCCTGACAAAACTCAAACATAAAAAGCAAGCATGCAAGAAGTGGAAGAAGGGACAGGTGACCCAGGAGGAATATAGAGACACTGCCCAAACATGCAGGGTCAGGCTTAGGAAAGCCAAAGCCTACCTGGAGTTGAGTCTGGCAAGGGACATGAAGAGCACCAGGAAAGGCTTCTAAAGGTATATCAGCAGCAAAAGGAAGACAAGTGAAAATGTGGGCCTACTGCTGAATGGGGCAGAAGAATTGGTGACAAGGAATATGGAAAATGGCAAGGTACTTAACACAGTCTTCACCTCAGTCTTTATGGGTAAGAGCAGTCTTCAGGAAACACAGGTCCCTGAAACCCATGGGAAAGTCTGGGGCAAGGAAGATTTACCCTTGGTAGAGGAAGGTCAAGCTAGGGAACATTTAAACAAACTGGATGTATACAAGTCCATGGGACCTGATAGGATGCACTGATGAGTGCTGATGGAGCTGGCTGATGCTGATGTCATTGCGAGGCCACTCTCAATTATCTTTGAAAGGTCATGGCATGTGGGGGAGGTTCCTGAAGACTGGAAGAAAACAAATGTCACTCCTATCTTCAAGAAGGGCAGGGAGGAGGATCCAGGAACTTCAAGCTGGTCAGTCTCACCTTGAGCCCTTGGAAGGTGATGGAGCGAATAATCCTGGAAGCCATTTCCAAACATATTAAGGACAAGAAGGTGCTTGGGAGTAGTGAGCATGGATTTATGAAGTGCAAATCATGCTTGACCATCCTGATAGCCTTCTATGAGGAGATAGCCTCAGCCATGAGCTCAAAGAATGAGGGGAGAGCACTGGATGTTACTTACCTTGACTTTAGCAAGGCTTTTGACACTGTCTTCCACAACATCCTCACAGACAAACTGCTGAAGTCTGGACTAGATAAACAGACAGTGAGGTAGACTGAAATCTGGCTGACTTCCATACTCAAAGTACTGTGATCAGCAGCATGAAGCCCAGCTGGAGGCTGGTCAGAGTGGAGTACACCAGGGGTCAATATTGTGACTAGTACTGCTTAGCATTAATGACCTGGATGATGGGATAGAGTGCACATTCAGCAACCTTGCAGACGATGCAAAATCAGGAGTGGCTGATAAACAAGATGCGTGTGCTTCTGTTCAGGGAGACCCTTACAAGCTGGAGAAATGGGCCAATGGGAAACTCATGAAGTTCAACAAAGGAAATGCCAAGTCCTGCACCTGGGGAGCAACAACCCCATGCACCAGCATAAGCTGGGAGCTGACCAGCTGGAGAGCAGCTTCTCAGAGAAGGATCTGGGGGTCCTGGTGGACAACAAGGTGGACATGAGTCAGTAATGCAGTGAAGAAGGCCAACAACATCTTGGGCTGCATTCGGCAGAGTGTTGCCAGCAGGTCAAGGGAGGTGATCCTTCTCCTCTGTCAGCACTGGTGAGGCCACACCTGGAATGCTGGGTCCAGTGCTGGGCTCCCCAGTATGAGGGAGACATGGACACATTGGAGTGAGCCCACTGAAGGACCACAAAGATGATTAAGGAAGTGGAGCATCTGACTTATGGGGAGAGGCTGAGAGAGCTGGAACTGTTCAGCCTCAAGAAGAGAAGGCTCAGGGAGATCTTATCAATGTATATAAATACCTGATGGGGGGAGTAAATAAGACAGAGCCAGACTCTTCTCAGTGGTGCCCAGTGACAGGACAAGAGGCAATGAGCACAAACTGAAATACAGGAAACTCCATTTAAAGAGAAAGCATAAGAAAAAAACATTTTTACTTTTACCACAGTTTATTTGAGGGTGGCCAAAATACTGGAACAGGCTGCCCAGAGAGGATGTAGAGTCTCCATCCTTGGAGATATTCAAAACCCAAGCGGGCATGGCCCTGAGAAACTTGCTGTGGTTAACCCTACTTTTTGGACTAGATGATCTCCAGAGTCATCTTCCAACCTCAGCCATTCTGTGATTTTGTGATACAGTCAGATGTAGCTCAGGCTAGTGGTAGCTAATGGGAAATGATTCCCAAAGATCAGATTTCATTGCCCATGTGATGCAATTCCCTGGCAGGGGTGAGGTCTAAGAGTGGACAACAGTACAAGTGTACTCAGCTAATGCTTGTGTCTCCTTGGCAGAAGCTACCAATTAATCTATGCCTGAGGAGAAGATTCATATTTCCACTTCAGTTAGTCCTATTTCCTTTATAAGACTGATATTCACATGAACAATTTTTTAACTGGAAAAGGACAGCCCTATTCGTAGTTTGCACTGTAGATATTTCCCTGTGATTTTTTTGCATCCTTGTATTCTAGCATCCAAAGACAAGCAGTTGTCCCAAGCTTCAGCTGTAGGAGGAAGAGGAAGACATCATCAAACATGGTTGTTAAAAAGCCATTTTTCTATCATTGTCCAGTATGCCTAGGGTGACTTTTAGTCTTAAAAGTAATGGTGTGTCTGATTCCCTGACACCTGATATTAGTAACCGCTCTTGGACATCAGCATTTAAAATTTCCACCTTAAAGTATTAGTCCTGTTTCTCCTGATATAAACTGGAAACTGATTTCATCTGCTTCTTTGGTGGATTTTTGGTAAGTGTTTTGGAGGATAGATATCAACATTCAGTTTTATTCTGTATAACAACTGGAAGCCTGTAATTTAGTGATATTCAGGATTCTGGCACCTAAATAGACTACATCTAAAATTAATATATTACAATAAAGTCCAGTAGTCCTCTAAATAAACCACAGATTAGGAACAAGAAAATACTAACCTTCAAATAATAGGACTTACATACCTGTTTCAGCAGTGCTTTCATGCTGCTTTGCTTGCTTGAAAACATGAAGTATTTATTTTGAATTCATATTATCTTATTATTGCATGTTTCCTTTACAACATGGCTCATTTCAAACATTAAAAAAAGTGATTTTTATCTGAGTTTTAGACTTTCCAGTAGTGATCAGTCACACATATAGTACTAGTGGAACTGATGTAACAATCTGTTTTTGTTTTTTCTTTCACCACACTGGTTGTCCAGCAGGCAAAATGTGTTATGAGAATTGTCTCTGAGATGCAAAGACAGATGTAACAAGGAGACAAGGACTATTGTAACTAAACTATTGTGTTAGGAAGCAGAAGATGGCTGTTGAGATATTCTTACTCCCACTTACAGAACAAGTGATGGCTTTCTAACACAAGTTAAGAACTCCCAGTCTTTTCCTAAGTAGGCTTTTGTCTGGCAAATGTGGTCTGAGACACATTTTTCTCTTTATGAATAGCCCTACTGAGGTATCAATGCTATCCTCAAGTGTCAAAATATTCACAGGAAGAGGATCAAAGGCTACAAGGGAGGGTAATTTTAGAAGTCCAGATGATTTGTTCATCAAAATCAGGTGCTGCAAACATCCTACCTTTAATTGATAGCGCAACTCGTTCCTCAAACATTCCTCTGATGTCTGTGTCCTTTTTCCTACATGGGGGTAGTCCTCTAGGTCATGTTGAAGCTGATGGGCCCATGGAGTGTTAGCAGTATTTCAGCCAGGAGAAAAATAACAGCACAGTGACAGAAACGGAGCACAAGGCAGTGCTAGTAAAGGAAAACTACAAAGGAAGTCTTGAAAGAGGCTGGTGGTATATATGGAGAGACAGACCTGAGGAAGGGATGCTTGATAGGATGCGATAATGAAGGGAAGCTGTTTGATCCCTTGTAGCTCCTGGGTCAGTAGCAGCTGCACCTGCAGCACCCGTCGGCTCTCTGTGTGCTGGCCACAGCAGCGGCTGTTAACGTCTGCTGCTGTGCGAATGTGGGCTGCCCGTCTGTACATTGCTGCGTGAATCAAACATCTGGACTCTAGAGATACCTTATTAGTGCTGAACAACCTTGATTCAATTATACTACAAGGTATATATATACTACAAGACGATATCTTTTGCACAGTCCTGCACTGTGAAGAGTTCGTGGGAAGCGTAGGGCTGGGGAGAGGGGGTAGAGAGCATGGAAACTCACTTACTCACTCGTTTCTAAAGCTGGTCCATAGTAGTGCATAAAGGGGGTGGAGGTTGGAGAGCTTGTACAGCCTAATGCCAGGGATAATTTCATTGACTCCAATTTTTTAAGGTTCTGAGTCTCATTTGCCCCACAAACTCTACATTTACTTAAAAATAAATTAGGGCATGATTTTCAGGCCTGGAATCTGAAAGTCAGGACTTGTCTGCGTGGCCAGAGCTAGTTGGTTGTGCATCTGCAGCTTCTGCTGGTTTTAAATTCACTTTTCTTTCCTGAAGTTAGAGAATGGAGCAGCAAAAATGCAACCAGGGATGCTTTTGCAAAGAGCAAGGGTGCGAAGTGCACTGCCTGGGCCAAATTCCACACCAGATAATTCCCTCGAGGCAACGGTTTCGATTGGATGCTGTTATCTGCGCTTCCTGTCTCATACAGCAGCACCGCGCTGCTGACCGGCTGCTGATTCCCTACTCCTGGGCCTGGCTGCATGTCACAGTGGGGCTGCAACGTCTCCTCCCTGCTCTTTGCTTCGCTCGCAGAAGTCATATGGAAAGGAAGCAAATGATGGAAAGTGCTTTGAATTCTGCTGGTGAAATTTACCGCTTCCAATGTGATTATTTTTGCTATTATGGAGTAAAGTCATATTTTAAAAACTTTTCTGTTGTTTCTGCAGATCTGTCATCCATTTCCATGGATACGTGAGTGGTAACAAGGCAGCCAGAAGCTGTCAATTCCAGCCGCTTGCTGGCTGCCCAGGGAGCAGTGCAAAGCTGCTGAAGTCATTAGTATTTTACACTTAAAATAACACAATAGTTTGCACTTTTTTGGTCCTCTTCGACTGATGATCCCCAGGCCTGGTAAATGAGTCACTACTATGAAACAGTTAATTAGGTCTCATAGCAGCTTGGTGAGTGGGTAAGGAGGACACGGAGGCAGGCAGCGCTGAAGTGACCAGTTGAACGCCACCCTGTGAGCTAGCGGCTTGGGCGGAAAGGCGATCGGTCAGTGCATCCTGGCTCCCAGCTCCCCAGGTCTGTCACTGAATGTATTAGGCACAGCCTAGCTGGAGATTAGGTTGCAGAAATACACCATCCTCATCTGCTTAATGACAAAGCTTCTTCCACTTTCTTTTCTTAAGAAAATTCAACACATCTTCAATTTGGTGAATTCCTGCTGCAGCAAGTTTCATAAGATAACAGAAGGGCTGTATTCCTGCAGGATATGGCATATGCTAACTGTTCATTGAATGGGTTTCCCTGTCTATCATGTTGAATTCTTCAGTCAAGTTCTCTCTAGTTCTCCTCTAAGGATAAGACTTCTGCCACTCTGACAGGGAGATTATTCACAAGATGAGAGATCATGTGTCATGATTATATCTGAACATCAAGTTATTTTTGAGGACTTTTCCAACATAAAATATCTTCTAGTTATGGCTCAGGGAACAAAGCTAGAGAGAAAAAAAGGGGAAGGATTTGTTTGATATAATGTCATTACAGCATGCTCTGATTTTGTACATTATATTTTTCGGTATAGTAACACATCCTGTTTGCCATCTTTTAACTACTGCACTGCGAGGTGACATACATAAGTTATGATTCTTTCATTCATATATCCTTACACAATTCACTGAAATAAACAGACCTTTGCATGTTAAACAACTGTGCAGACTAATTAGGGTAGGTGGAACTGGGCCCACCACGATTTACCTTTTGTGAATCCTCATTTTCTGTTCTTAAAAGACCCCACAGGTAAGAGACTGTGTGTGTATATGGAAAGATTTAGAGAGTTTTTATAATATGCACTGCTCGAGTAACCCTTGACCCAGATGCTTTGCCATCATGCTTGCGAATTTACCAGCAATACTTCTGCGGTTCTTCATAGTTTCTCATTATTAATCAAAAGTCAGTTCCTGCAAATGCTGGGCCATAACTAACTTTTACACATAGCTTACCTAGGTTCAGTGGTTTTATTTTTGTGAGAAAAGCTTACAGAGCCAGGCACACCAAAATATAATGGTATCGTCCAAGTAGCCCCAGTCCTTCTATATTGTCTCCTCTGAGTCATTCACACACGTAGTCAATAAAATTGGTCCCAACGCAGATGCCAGTGGTACCCTACCATTAACCTCGTTCCATTCTCAGAAGAAGCTCTTTATTATGACCCTTTATTTTCTGTCACTTAACCCATTTCTAATCCTTAACAAAGACTTCATCCCTGGCCCTATGATTATTTATTTCTCCTAATAGTCTTTTATGAGGGACCTTATCAAAAGCATTTTTAAAATTCAAGTAAATAAATATCTTACAGGTCACCTTTATCTAATGGTTTATTTACTTTTTCCAAAAACAAAATGCTGCACTTTTCAACATTATTAAATAGCATGGGGAAGGCATAAAAAATATTCAAATACATTTTGACAGCTACTGTAGTGGTTTAGCATAGCTGTGCTTGGATTAGCACTGTTATTCTGGCTGTACTTAAGGACTCTATTTCATTTCCTGGCATCTCTCTCCTCGGGTCAACCACTAGTTCAAGGTGGAAGTGATAAGTTTGCAGCATCTCCAGTGTGGTGGTGTTAGCTCTTGGGAAGTTGAGAGGAAGGAAATAGCAGTCCATAAAGTTTTGATTGCTTGGAAAAGAAGAGATGTTTGTTGAAAGTATGAGCAAGGCCAGCTGCAAAGAGTTCAGGAGTGAGCAGAAGTATTCATGCACTGGCTGCTTACTCACTTTAGCTATTAATTGATGGGCTTTCAGATTGGAGATTGAATAGAGGAAACCTATGTTCTCAGGCCTGTTAGGGGGCTATCTTACATCATCCACTTTTTAGTTAATGGAGGGTTCACTTTAAAGACGGATAGAACAGCATGATCCAGGATGGTGTGGCGGAGAAGGTTTTGGCAAAAATAGTGGCACTGAAGAAGTAAAATAAATGTGCCATGCTCTATTCCTCCCCCAATTTTAAAATATCAGCATTTTGCAAGCAATGGGCCATATGCTCCCAGGGCTTGCAAGCCAAAAAGTATAGCAACTTACTACAAAACCGCTCTCCAAATTCTACACACAAGCCAAAACCTCCTACTTGGTATGCTGCCGTCATGCCAACTTGCAGAACAGAGATTGGGCTTGTGCAAGGAGATCTGAAAAAGAACGGCAGATTACACACATGGACTCATAAAGGGAGATACAGGCTGTGCCTGACTGGCTAGAGGCAGGACACTGCTCCTGCAAACCTCAGCTAGAGGAGAAAGCAGGATCCTTTGCCACTGAAAAGTGATAGCAAGCATGTTTCCAGGCCAGAATGCCACCTCTCCACATGGGAAAGGCAGGGAAGTCTCCTTGGGTTGCTCCTGGGGGTTTTTCTATACTGGGGCTGGAGGACGTGGATCTCCAGCACCGGCCCTCCAGTCCATGGGAGCAGCACAGCCTTTTGGCAAGGACATTGAAGTAGCCCCAGAGTGCTGGTCACCTGTACCTCATGAGCCAATGCGAGAAGTGGTCTCTCTTCAGGGATTTTCTGTGTGGCAAAGCAAGCCAAGACTTAGCCCAAGCAGGGTCAACTTGCTATCAGAAGAAATGCAGAATTTACTCTAGCGAGACAAATAATCCAGAGATATGTAAGTACAGCGAAATGCCAGCCACATTCGAAGTGCATGAGGGTCTCATCTGCTCATTTCATGGGGCTGTCCATTTCCAAGTTCCCTCACCCAATAGTACAAGACTCTCCTTTATTTCCTGTACTCTGCAATTTCTCCACCACAGAGCATCCAGAGGGTACTTTATATTTCTCCAGGATAATTCAGGGGATAACCCATGCCATACTTTAGCCATTGGCTAGAGCAGAGCTCTCTCCTTCACTGGCTGGTACAGTACATATTTTCTGGCAGACGTTTAAAGAAATGCAGATGCTCAACCTTTCTGAGCATTTTCATGGGCTCAATGTGATTAAACAGAGGTAAATAATGCCTTTTTGAAGACCTGCGCTCACCACTACAGACAGAGTAAATCTGGGTAATAAAATCTCAGGATAGGATGTTCGGAGCATACGCTCTATGTCCACTGAGAGTGAGCCAACTGCTGCTTGCAGGATGGGGCAGCGTATGGCCTCCGGACCAAACACTTGCTCGATTTGCATGCTTGCATTGCTGCTGGTTGAACCAGCTGCTCCTTCCCACTGCTGTCTTACACAGCCATGGGAAGGTTAATGTCTAGGCACAGAATGGCACAGCAGTTCCTAGGGGACCTGGTGGCATGCAAGAGAAAAGGGGTAATGAAAAACACATTTTCTGGCCCCACAGCTCATCCACCTAGCACCATATGTAGAATCAGGGCATACCAGGCTGATACTTAAATGAGAAGTTTCAGAGCGGTAGCTTATGGCAGGTACTTCAGGGTGCAGTTGTAGTTTCAGTAGGTGGCAGTTTCTACCTCTGGTACCATCCTTTTGAGGCTGGCAGAGGAATTCCCAAGGCCAGTTACTGGGAGAAGTGGTAAACTCCATTTACTTTAGTAGGAGTTACATTTAGGTCTCTACTGAGTACTGTATTGTATCCTGAATGTGTCATTTTCAACAAAGCAGTCATTTCTCCCCTCAAGGGAGCAACCACTGCTGTGCTGCCCTGAGAGTGCAGCAAAATGTCAGTTACTGTGATTTTATGAGGTTAAGATATAATTATGCTCTTGTTATCAGATCTTAGAGCGAAAGACAAGAAGTACTATTTTAAACATGCAATTGTGGCAATAATAATAATATTTTTCTCCAGAATGTCTTTTTTATGTTCGTGTGAAATAAACTTTTAAGAGCAACGAGAATACATATGGAATTTTCTCATCCTAAAATTTCTGTTAGTCTATTTTCTGAAAGAAGTAATCAAAAGTCTTGTGTAAGAGTACTTGAAACAGGATTGCTCTTTTTTTTTTCTTGGGAGATGGCCATTATTACATTGGGCCCTAGCTATGAGTCAGGGCTGCTGTTTCCTATCCTGAAGTGAGGAATCTCTCTCAGGAAGTCCTGTGTTGTGCTAGAGATCAGAGCAGGTGATAATGGTCTCATCTGGCTTTGAAATTTATGAGAAGGAGATAGAACATGTAATGGAGTCATTATTTTGTTTTAGTCCATTCCTCACATTGCAGCACTTGGAGATGTAAAGGCCGTGTGGCAACCAGATGGAAGAAGCAGGGAAAGGGGAAGAACAGTAGGATATTTTCCCCATTACTGCTAAGAAGATCCTGAACTGAAGCAAAAAATGCTATGAAAATATGTAACTAATTTTATCCATATAGATAAATTCAGAAAGAAGCATAGGTTTTGAGAAGACAGGCCCTAAACTGGGAGGAGAGGGTATAGAAGAGGTGGAAGGGCCAGTGAATAGCGGCTAAAAATAAGAGGAAAAAGTAAGTAAGTGTTGCATTATCTAAAACCTGAATTGACTCTATTTGAGATATATCAGCGGAGGACTCCAAATTCTCAAACGAAAATGGAAAAGCACTCAAAGAATATGAACTTTAAAATAAGATGACTAAGGCTGAGAAGAAGGCAATATATGTCATTTCTGTGAAGTTTAGAATTATTCCAAATTTCAAGAGCTGAAAAAATCCTCCTGTGGTTTTCCTATTATCTTCAACGTGCTTTCGGATCTCTGTGACTCAAAACTGCCAGCATTTTCAGATTCAAATTTTTCACTTCTTTTCCCAGCTATTGATTTGTTCTCTTAATTCTATTCCTAAATATCTGTTGGGCAACTTTTGGCTTCTAGGGATGTTGAAGCTGGGCAAAAATAATTTCTTCCACCAGCTCTTAAAATTCAAATCCACTTTTCCTTGTGGCTGTGAGGGGAAACCGTATTTTTAAATCATTAGAAAACTACATCTGTTTCAAAATAATATGCTTATTTCATTCTGATCCTAAAATTAATTTTAAGAAGATGTTAAATAGTTGAAACTTTTCAAGCTAGTCTGTACTAAAGCATCTCTTTATCTTATGAGGAAACATTGAACATTCTTGAATTGCTTAATATAATAAAACCGAGACAGATGATGAGTTTTTACAAAGTTGTTTAGGAGGTAAGCTTCCAAGTGAACAAGAATTATTTGGGTTAGCAGAACACTGGCATGAGATCAAGTGAGTTGATCATTAATACATTCGGACTGGAAATTTAGAGAGAGGTTTATATTCACCCAAGAAGTGGTGTCCTGGTGACAGGAATGGAGAAGTGAAATGTTTGAGGCTGCAGCTGGGTACACTGATGAAAACAATTGTGTCACAGAACTCTGAGGGACAGAAGATGAGGCTTGTGATATGGATCAGTTGGTATCTGATGTTTAGGTGTCAGCAGCTTAGTTTGAAAAGAGACTTGGTTGTTTATTTGCACCATTGTTTTATTCTCTTAATCACATGCTTCAGGACTTTTGTTTGTAATCTGCAGAGGTCAGTGAGGGTTATTTTTACTTTTCCTTTATGCGTTGCTAGACTTCTGGGTTGCTCTCTTTTTCACCTCTGAACCATGAAAGGACAGGATGTAGGATGGGGGCCCTAATCTCTTAGGTATCTCTCACGCATAAACTCAGGGCTAAACTGATCACCAGACTTGGGGCAAAGAAGGAATTTCCCTGTAGATCAGGTTGTCAGGAGCTATTGCAGAGGAGGGATGTTCTTCATCTGTCTCTGTTTCTTAGGATTTACAGGAGATTTCAGCTAACGATTCCCTTCTATTGCAGGGTCTTGGGCTATTGACAATGTATTGGACGCTGCCTTCCTGCTTCTTGGGTCTTGTTAGGGTTGCAGCTGCTTTATAATGAGGTGTAAAAGTTGGTTACAGGCTGCTGGGGAGCATCCTGGGGCTGGTGCTGTGTGGGGACACATGGAGTAGGATGGCTGCAGTCTAAGTATCTGTGAAAGTCTGGACTTGCCGACCCAGCTGACCCTTTCTGGCCTTATTTCCTACATTTCTTTTTCTTTTTTTCCCACAAAAAGTGATTCCAAGTGTCTATTTTAATTCAGGCTGAAAGTATTTTGGTTTTTTATGATTTGTCAAGCTGGCCAATGACTAAAACATCATTAAACAAACAACTTGGCCACCCAGGAGCCCCCTTTGCCCCCTGGGCACCTGCAAGGCCTTGAATTAGATGTAGGAGCCTGTTGGCAGCATGCATACAACAATCCTGCCCAGACCCAGAAGCCAGTTGAGGAAACAGGTTGAAAAACAGGCTGGAGCCCCTACCTCTCTGCTGCCTTGCATTAGGCTCAGCAGCCCAGCAGAGAATCTATGTGGACTGTCCGAAATTTGACTGCTATAGATCAGAAACAAACTGCCCTGAATCAGGACAGAGAGGAAGGGAAGCAGCTATATTTCAGGCCAATATCTTCAAAGGTGATGTAGGTCAGGTTTTGCTGCTGGCTTGGGCTGTGATGGGAATCACCATCCACCCTAAAGCAATGCTCATGGGAGGACTTGGACCTCCTGTCCACCCAAAGAAACTGCAGCAGTGCTTCAGTAAAGAGAATGCAAGGACTTAGAAAGTGGCAGCATGGGGCCTAGATCTCATTCTTCTCACATGACTCTCACTTGCCGAGCTGCTCGCTGCCCCAGGTGGCTCTGACATAGGAAAGCATCTCAGCGCCACTGGAGAAGTCTTGCTGATGAATTCATTTTGAAGCTACCATTGTGCAGCAGCTTAGCAATTAATCAAGGAGAACGATGAATCAAAACTACAATGGTCTGTAAGATCCCAACACTCTGCTTTGTAACTTGCACATGCTAATGACATAAAATGATTACGATGGCTTCATCCTTCCTTTCCAGCCTAAAGATAGTAAAAAAAATTCCCCCTTGAATGAAACAGACAAGTTAGCTGCAATGATTCCTGTGGTGCACTGTTTTAATACGTGCTGTTTAATTACACTTTTATGACTAGGAACAGGTAACAGTCTTCATGCTAAAAATATTTAGACATATGGATTCCCCTTGTATTCAGAGCTGTTTTCATCTACCAGACTCATAAAGTAGTGAAGCTACATGATGCCATATGTATAATAAAAGCACATTTTCAGAAGACTACATAAATGCATACTATTAAAATACGCATATTTTACTAAGGAAATTAAAAATGAAAGATAGGTTTAAAACATTGTTAAAGTCTATAATGGGAATGGCAAGTGGCATAACAGGAATAATGCCATGGGATTATCCTTGGGCAATAGGGAATAACCAGAATGAGATAGTATTAAGGACAATAAGTCCAGTCCTGCAGAGTGCTAGCAATCCTGAGAAGTGCTGAGCCTGCTCGGCTCGCCATAAAGGCAACAGGAGCTGAGGGCATTGAACACCTTTGCAGGATAAGGCCCAAGTCAGAGTTCCAACCTAAGGCTGTCATTTGTAGCCTGGATTTTTATGAAATGCCAATTTGATTTTTATGAGATGCCAATTTGGACATCTTAGTGGGACCCTGGCACACTGAGAACCACTCAGGACCACAGCCAAATTTTTCAGAGTGAGCCTGATCCCCCGACACTTAAATGGAAGGACAGATTCCCATTGCCCTCACTGGGGTTGGTTCTGGCCTTGTTATCAGGAAGCACCCTAAGTATGTTGAAAATTGGCTCAGGGAGGTGTGGAAGCAGCACATCTGAAAAATCCGCTGTTGCTGGCACTCTGGTTAGGGGGAGCCAGCTTAACTCCATTTTCAATTGTGAGATGGCCAAGTTGTGCGAGTGCTTCTGCCCATTTTGTTCCTTAGCACAATAAACCCCTATCTTACATGCCTCAGATAGCCAAGGTTGCAGAGCTATAGGGACTGTGAGAATCACGTATCTTGATTTCAAGCAAACAGTTTCCTTGGATGGAAAAATAGAATTTTTGATTCCTTGAGCAGAAAAAATGGCAAAAGCTGTCTCTCCTGTTCCCAGAGTTGAAGCAGGATTGTCCAATAGCCCTATGAACGAGAGCGATGTGGAAACTAGTGACTGTGGCCTCGGTCCTGCAAAGCTCACGACCATGGAGCGAACGTGTGTCTGAAGCGTTAGCAGGGCTGTGATCCTGGCCTCACGGAGATCAGCAGGAGCGCTATCATGTGTTGGGGAGTACAGGGGTGCAGGATCAGCCGCACTGCCGCGCCCCAGGGTGCTTCCACAGGGCAGGGCCAAAGCAAGCTGACAACTCTTGATTGGTGGAGGTGATTTTAGCTCTCTAGGGCACTCCTTCCACAGCAGTGCTGTGAAAGCTGCCGCTGGGGCAGCGGGGCTTTGCTCTGGACTCTTCAGTGGGTCCCAGTGAGCCTCCAGCGCCTGCTAGCTCCCTCCTCTGCTGCATGGGGTTTCGTGTGCCCGTTGCCCTTTGGCTGAATTAGCGCCATTCTTGCTTTGCTGATTGTCCTAGACACCAAGTAGAGAAATTCAGTTCCTCTGGGGGCTTATGGATTTTTGGTGGCCCATCCCCAAAAATCTCGCATTTACCTGTGTTTTCCCTCCAGTTTGGAGCTCTAGTTCAGCTGCTACAGAAAAATCATGGGTATGGGGTGAGAGGGGGCAGGAGAGCCCTGCCCAGGGGCCATTCAGTTTGGTTTGGGCTGTGAGTCATGGGAGAAGGACACGCAGCACCTTGTCTGCGCCGGTGCCACGCACCAAAACAAGCCCCCGCTCGGCAGCGCCCCAGCGCAATGCCCTTCCCCAGGACCCTGCTGGCCATGTTGGCCACCCTGCAATGCTAGGTGGCCAGCGTGACCAGAGGTGTCCGTGGTCAGCTGGTTTTCCTTCCAGCCCTTCCCGAGATGGCTCAGATCAGACCCATGGGTGCTACTTGGAGCCAGGGCAGTGTTGGCAGGAGGCTGCCACATGCTCCCCCTTAGATGGGGCCTGCAGCATGGCACTGCCATGTTGTATCTCTGTCCCAAATTAATTGAAACCTGCCCTGAGGTTCCCCCAGGAGCCCTCCAGTGCTGTGGGAGTGAGGAGCGCCCCAGGAGAGGGCATTACAGAGAAATTCACCCGTGATGAAGCATTCGTTCATCTATGGCTGGGCCAGACCTCCGGCTGTGCTTTCCTCCCTTGCCATGGGGCAAGCTGATCAGCAGGTCTCCCAGGATGGGGCCATGCCCACATAGTTTTTCAATGTTCAGGTGTGTCATCAGCATGGACAGCTTCCACTGCTACTCCTGCACCGCAGCCTCATCCCATGGCCAACCTGAAGGCATCTCCTTCAGGTCCCTCTCAGTTCTCCAGCCCACCTTCAGCACGCTGGAGCCACTCATAAATATCCTTGTTAAAACATGAGATGCAGCATTATCATGATGAGCCTAACTGCTAAGTCCATCCTTACAGGGAGGACGGCACTTACTTTCTTAAATGTATAATATAGAACATCCACATTCATATTTTTAGTAGCATATAGCAGTGGTCCAGCCTTTAGTGTACTGTATGTACTTTTAATAATCTCCATAAAAGCCTGATTTTCAATCCCTAGGCTCAAGCTGACAGTGTAAATAAAATCACCCAAATCCACAGGGTAAGAGAAATGAAAATGACAAGGATTAAAATTTTGTCAAACCTCTTTCTTTTTAAAATTCTGCTTCCCTTCCAATTGGATCACGACCCTCTGTGTGCACAGCTTAAGACCAGACGGTATGCTTTCACTTTTATTCCGCTCTGCAGCAGGCTTACAGTATTTAGTGAAAGTCTGTAAAGAATGTGTGCTGTGTAGAGAGTTAATACCATAATCCCCTATCGTTAGGGTCAAATGCTGAATAGAGCAGAAGAATTAGAAAATATGTTACATACAATGGCAGCAAAAATGCATCAGCATGCTGTTCTGTTAACACATGCATTCATTACCAACAAGTAAATGACAATGAAGTAATAGAGTATATTAAGAGATGTGTACTTCAAGTCTAGTGTGCGTGTTATTATGAAACCCTAAGACTATGAGTGAGAATCTAAATACTATGTATGCACGCACATTGCAGGGTTGTTCATTGCATGTAATTACATCTTTCTAGGAAGCACTCTGATTTAGCTTCAGACTAACAAAAATCAGCTTTTTAAATTATTTGATGGAGCTGAACTTTGAATACTCCCTTTTTTGATTTTCTGTGAAGTGTGATATCTGTATTTTGCAATCCAAGCATGACAATACATCTGTCTCTGGAGAATTCCCAGGCATGAATTGCAATAACTGTAGCTGAGAAAGTATTTCAGGAAACAGTCTTAGTGCTTGTCTTTTCAAGAGATCCTTAGGGTGCTAGCTACTTACATCATATAGAGCTGGCATGGGTGTTTCATTCCCCTGGGTTTTCAGGAAAAAATGAGCCAGTGTGTGCTGAAGGAATGACAATTTACTAGAAAGAGGAGAGTGAAAGTACATTCTGTATAGAGTAGCAGCTTGTATGTAGTGTTGCCTGGTACCAGTTACACAATATAAGAATCTCACAATCCAAAAATCAAGTCTGTATGAATTAGCATATTGTGCCTTCCTGTAAAGAAAAGACGGAGCTTCTTGAGAAGGAGGGTGACCCTAAGGAATAAGAAGAGATATGAAAGTTATTAGGCTGCCTTTCCTGACACTAAGTAGTGTCTGATTCCCTAATTATTCCTATTGATTCAGCCTGGTTATTAAGGCAGGGAGACAGTGGTGAGCTGGAGACAGGATGAAGGTACTTAAAAAAAAATCTTGCAATAGCTGGTTAATGACAAGCTGTGGAAAGCACTGCAAGAACATGTAACCTCAAGACTTTGTCCAGTGCAAGCATGTTATCTTATCTCGTGACTGATCGGTTGTAGATAGTACCAGGAGGCACTTTACCAAGCTGGCCATGTATGGTCTTATGTAGATACATGTACTGGCTGTTGTGCACTGTCACCTGGATGGTGTTTACAGTTATGTATATATACCTAAAGTGAGAGTTGGGAGTGATCAGGAAAACATTTTTATCTGAGGGGGAAAAAAAAGAAAGTGAGATTTAAGTCCTTGAAATATCTGTTCTGTTTTCAATTAATTCAGATAAATAAATGTAACCAATAAATTGGTTAAAAATCAATGTTACCCACCAAAGCTTTTATTATGTCAAAAATTCTTCCTCAAAAATTGTTTGACTGGCATTTTTGACCTGCTGTAGTTGAAGTTAAAGAGATTTCAATTTCAGGATCTTTTAGGTTTCTGAAGGGAGAAAAATTGATTTACAGGGCTGTCATTACTCATAATTTGTGTATCAGAGTGAATTTCTTTTAGTTTTGAAAGCTTGCTAAAAATGTTTTTCAGTGTTTTTGAGTTTTGTAACTGAGGCTTTAGGCAATTATTGAGCACCTCTGACAGACAGCAAATGGTAAGTTGGCAAAATTAGCAGAATCAGGACTGAAGGTGTTAGTGTCCTGTGCCTGGCTTGTTTGTGTCCTGCATTGGTCTCATCATCAAAGGTGGAAATCGCTTAAGACGATTTAATCCTCATTATAGATCATTTTACCTACTTTACAACATTTTGGCAGTTCTTCCTTCAAACTAAGTCATACTAGTATGAAAACAAATTCAGAAAAATGAACAAAAAGAAGTCTCACTACTGCAACACAAAAATATCCCTTATCTAGGTATGGTTTTTATATGCATCCATTACTGTCAAAGACACCTTTCACCTTGGTATAATACAGCTTTGCAGCTTAGTCTTTGAAATGCAAGGAATGCATTTCTTTTTGCCCTTCTGTGGTGAATGTAGACAACTGTAGGTAAATTCTGGGTATTCAGTTTATTTAACCATGCTTACTATAAATATGGTGGACAGTCAAAGCCAGACAGCACTAGCCAGACTGTGCTATGCTACTGCCAAATTAAATCCTAGTGAGCAGATTCATCGGGACTGATCCGTGTATACCTGGCTACAATTCACTGTAGTAGGAGTGAAGCATATTTTTCTAAGGAAAGAGTGAGTCACCTGGAAACTGGAGACTTACCTGCTACCTTCGTGAGTAGAGAATATTAAAAGCGGTAGATTGTACACAGAGTCCTTGACAATATTTAATATCTAAGCAAGTCACTAGACTGCAATAACCAGAAACCGTGACTAGAAAGGGAAATGGAGTGTGAGAGATCAAATCAAAGAAACAAAACCTGTTAAGGTGGCAGGAAAGTGCACAGCAGTAGAAGTTAAAGCATAATCAAGAAAGACTCGCCTTGACGTGGAGTACGTTCTCTAAAAACAGAAATTAAAAGTAGGCAAAATAATTCAGGCAAAGTGAGTGATTAGTTAGTGCTTGTTGTTCAACAAGTGGCTCAACTAAAGAAACCAGCCAACTAACTCAGAGCTAGGCAGCAATCATCATCGCGCCTAGTTTCAGGACTAAAAATATCCGAAGGGGAAACGTGCAAAGCAAGCGACAGCACAGGGCGCGAGGAGGGAAAGGGCAGGTCGGGCGGGCCAGGCAGTGAGCAGGGAGCCGCGGCCCCGTGATCACGCGGTGAGGATGGACCTCTGCCTCTGGGCACCGGGTGCTAGCTCTCTGCCTGGGCGGTGTGTGGCCGAGCCCCCAGCATGGGTCTCCGGGCCGCTTTCTGGGGGCTGCGGTCAGCTTAGGCAATTAAGCAGTGTCCTCACGGGCTGCTGACTCTGTGCCACGACAATTAATGTCCGCTCACCAGGAAAGCCTGGATTAAGGCTGATTGTCTTAGAGACTGTTATTTTGCAAGATCTCATTTAGAGTGCAGCAAGTGGGTCTGCATGCCGAACGCTCAAGTCTACACGCAGCAGATGCAGAGATTTTTCAAACAAATTAGAGAAGAGACCTCTGTGACGCACACAAACTGCTCTGTAATGATTATGGATATTGTTTGGATGTTTCAGTCTTCATGATATGACTATATGGGGTTAAGTCAACAGTACTGTTGGGAAAACAAGCAGAAGAGGGAAAAAGAATGGTATCATTTGCTTAAATGAGCAAGTTGTGTACACTCGACTCACCATCAATTTGTATCTCCTAGTGTGGCTCAGCACAACTCCTTCCTGTGGTTCAGAAGGGGATTGACTCAAGTGAGTCATCCAGGAAATATTCTGCTCTTGGAAATGTGCTCAGTTCCCTTTGCAGCCGGTGACACACAAGTGTCTACGAACAAAATTTTTCCCTGCAGCTTCCTCACATAACCCATGCGTGCCCTGCATCCCTGTTTAGGAGGAAAAATATTTGAGAAGAAGGGAAATCACAACCCTTTCTGCCAATATCTCATCCCTGTCCAAGTCAATGGTAGTTGCATGTCTTTGAGTGCTTTTGGAAAGGATCTAAGGCCGTCTGGTATGGTTTGAAAGAAGCAATGTCTACCTTATTTGGTAATATTGCTGTCTAAGAAGAAAGAGATAAAAGTGAATGTTTTGGGTTAACCCTGATGGAATTTATTCTTTTGAAAAATTTAGGTCACTGTATATTTTGCAGAAATTTTTATGTGGTTTTGCAGCAATATTTAATTTATATTTGCTTCTCACAGTATTTACGTAGCCTCTATCACAACATCTGACTACCCCCCAAATACCTAAATATATAAGTATCTTTTATTTTTCTTTCTTTTTTTAGCTTGTAGGTGAGTAGCTTGATTAGCATGTTTTTGTTTGCTTCTGTTTGTACTTCTAAGTGGTTGTACCTGGCAACTGTGTGTGAAGAAATTAATGAGGCAAAGTTAAGTCAGAGAGATGAGTTTTGCAATTAACACTGAAAGTGGTGAGATCTATAGTTATTCTTATCTCTTGTGAAAACGAATTTACCTGCCATAGGAGAGTTGTGTCTCCTGCCTTCATAGGTTTCTCCATACTGGTTGGCATTTCTTGTTTCTGATAGAACATACCAGCCACAGGATGTAACAAGATGCAAAATCCATCCCCAAAATGTGAGTCAGGAGGATGGAATGATCAACTACCCGTTACACTGCTCCTTTTTCACAAAAATCGCTGCAGATGCACCATTAGCAGAGAGAAAAAGCTTCATTTATTTGGACATAAGGATTGTGATTGATTTAGAAAATGCGCAGTGAAAGGTCATGTTGCTCATTTGCAAATAGTGACTGTCCACAAATGGAACCATAAAATTATTTTTGGTGAAAGTAAAAATTTATGCCTACCTTTAAAAAGTGACATAAAACTTGGTTTCACCACACGTGCATTCACACACAAAACTTGACACTGTCACCATAGAGCTGTTATGAAAGCAGTACACAAATTTGGTTTTCACTGTACCACTCGTGTTCACTGCCAGCTGGAATCTACATCCACATCTATCACCCATATCTGCATCTATATCTTTTTCATCATTACCATTGCCTGTGAATCTACAGTCGGAGTGCTTTGTTAATCCTGACCTCTTAGAAGTTTCTTTTCTATCCTCTTTTTTTAATTTGGGATTTAAAATGCTGCGTGAAGCTATCCTTCGTGTTCAAACGCAGCCACAGTAGTGCTGGACAAAATGTTTTTAGCAGGTACTGAATTCACCAAAAAAGCTGCTCCAAGGAACTCAGATTAGCTCTTGACCGTGTTTGGTGAATAGTCACTTAGAAGATCGATTTGTTGGAATTTAGAAAAAGTTAAATACAGTTTCAACCTTTCAGTAAATTTCTGGCCTCCCTTTTCAAAACAGCAGTGTTATTAAAGAATGTAAAACAGCACACTCACATCAGGGAGCACAAATCTAATGTAGTGAAACACTGCATGCCAAAGTATTTTGAAACATTTTTTTTTCTTGATAGTTTGTACATCAAACTAAAGAAGTACACCAAAAAAATGCGTTGTCTTCACAATGCTACAGCATCCCCGCAGTTCTGGGTCTGAAGAATCCTCAAGCTCTCACTGATGGACCTGGTGCTGATCTCGAAGCAAGTTTGCGGTATAAGATTTCTTCCATAGTTTTGGCTGATCCAAGCTCCTTTGCAGTTGCCTTAGACTCATATAACTCCACTAATTATTTTCTCTAGAAGTGGAAGACAGGTCACAGAGAGTCACAGAAAATAAAGAAGGGGAGAAAATAAATAACTGGAGCCTTGAGCCTGCAAAGCACTTTACTATCTTCTTTGTGCTCTAAGTACTTCTATCACAGTAAAGTTGGGGCATAAATGCAACTAAAAAACATAATCCATCTGTAACCTGCATCTCTATGGAACTGAATTCTGACCCTGTATTTAGGGGCAGAAGTCAAACTGGGGTACACCTGAGGGTAAGGATTGCTGCAAAGATGTTTGTGTATTTTGTGTACAAATCTGAAGTTTTGCTTCTTGCGTTCAATCCAACAAAGGCCAGAGTTAATTTACATCACCTTGACTGGCTCCAAAAGAAGCCTTCAAATAAACCAGGATCATTGCAACATCATCTGTTGAAATACAACCAGGTAAATCAGCATAGCTTAACTCTGGCAAACGAAATCAATGCAAACTTATATCCATCTTGCACAATTTAGATCAGGCTTGCTTTTTACTAGCTACCCAGGATGCTTACAAAACATCAGGGTATTCTTCAGGTAACACACACAGCACAGATAGGAACTGTCATTATATCTTAACAATTTAGGAGATGAAGGGGAGAGATGTTAATGCTTTGCATTTATTTACTTTTACAGCATGCCATAAAGATTAAAAATACATTGTACACAAGTGCAGTATTTAATGTAGCACTTTAATTACATTCAAGTGTGTTACTAAATAGTCTTGAGAAAACCTTAATGACCAGCTGTTCTACCCTCTTCCCATATGTCAGAAATGGTTTCAGAAATCGCATTCTGGGACAGTAAGGTTGTATAATTAGACAGTGTATAGTTAGCACTTCTAGATTTTCCTCTTAAACTGTGGCCCTTTTCACTAACATATTGTGGTTTGGTGCCAGTTTGGCACAACACAATTATGCAATGTGCCAAACTGCAACTGAGATGTACAAACTCTCTGAGACATGTTATGATTGCACCATTATCTTTTTATATCTTTTTCATCATTAGGACTGGATGCTTTTTATGTTATGTAAGATTCAGCTTTTTATGGCCAACAAATAAACTTAGTAAATAGGACTATAAATTTTTAATACTTCTTCCATAATGCAGTTTGTCTAATCAGAATTAGATGGTTACTGTAACCCCGCATCAGTTTTCACCAAAAAAGGCATCCTTCCAAGAACAGCAGCCATGGACAAAAATGTCAAAGGAGGTACCTTTTGGCCCAGTTCAGGCATGCACTTAAGCACATGCTTAGCGTTAAGCACATGAGTGCTCAGTGAGACCGCTTGTACAGAGGCATGTGCTGAATCTGGATCAGAAAATGGTTTATGCCAAACAAATAAAATAAACCCTTTCTGGGAGTAAGCAAGTATAAGGGCAGCTCCGTCTTTCAAACCATTATCATCCCTTTTCCAGTTAACATCTAGAAATCAGAGTGTTTTTCTGGGATGTTTATAATTTTGCAAGACCAAGCGCATCCACAGTTTCCAACGTGGGGGCGAGAGGGGGGCTGGGCGAATACATCAAGAGCAAGCCACCAGCCGAGCCGTCAGTGCACAGCACAGAGACTATCCATCCTGGACCAGCGCAGGGGGGCCGCGGAGGCAGGAGCTTCACCACTCTGACAGAAGAGGTTTACGACAATTTTATGCCTGAGCTTGAATTTCCAGTGACTTATTTAGATGTAAGCAATGACAGCTGTAATCATGTTTTAAATCTTGCTTTGTATCCTTAGTTATAATGTTGTTCAATTAATATACAGAATAATGGAAGTGATGTGCCCCTTTGAAAAAGACTTGAATGCAGGCCAAAGCTTTGGGAAACTGATTCTCAAGAGGATTAATCAGCATTTAAAACTTGCATTAATAAAAATCTGATCTTCTACTGTGTGGCATGCATAATACTTTTCATTTTTAAGCATTTTATTTTAATAGTGTGGTATCCTTTGTCCTGATTTTTAAAGGGATTTTAAAATCTAACTCCTTCAAATCAATCCTGCTTTGACCCCTGTGCATTCTTTAACTGAAAATAAACACACCAAGGAAAACCTCAGTTCTGCACGAAATACCTCTGTTACTAAGGTTGAACAAAGTACAGTGTACAAGCACACTTCTAATAGAGATGATATGAAACTTCCGTAGGAATTTATATTAGGCGAAGGCTCACCTTTTCATTTAAATTATTGATGTAATAAAACCACAAATCCACACACAATTATTTAAAAGTTTGAAGCTAAATCATACCCTGAGAACACATGAAGAGTCATGGAAGGCTCCATAACAAGTGCTCTCCATTTTTCACAAGACTCTTCTCTGCTATAAGGAATATGATCACACTCTATGCAACAAGATTGGGTCTATATCTGAAAGACAGACTTAATCTATGTTTTGTGTTGTTCTCCTGATCTTATTGGTGGGTTAGAGAAACAAGAGGATTTTGTATAAAGTTTCGCATATAAATTCAATTCTAGCAAACCAGCTAATTTACATGCTAAACAGCCAGCAGTTCATAAGGTAGTTGTGTTTCATGTCAACTGTGGAAGCTAAATGTATTTTATAAATGCTAGAAAACACTATTTCATGTGAAGAGACATTTTAATAGCAAATAGCTCACTCAGATCTTCTATGAAGAGAAGAAATCTAGTTGAGAAATTCTTATATCCTTACTCATGCTATTGAAAGGCAACAGTTTGTGCTCTGAGTATGGACCATCTGCTTTTACTTTGTTTCATACCTAATGTGATGCTTCAGTTCATCATAAATGCAATCAGTTTTGTAAATGGTGCCAAAGGTTCTTAAAAGATATTTTAAAAATCTTGATGCCTTCTAGAAATAGAAGGCAGATGTGTTTTGTTTAAAAACAGTAACTACAAAATGCATTGCATCCAGTGGAACATCAAAAATTATAGCCTCTTAGGCACTGAGCAGTATGACCAGACTTTGAAATACCGCAAAGAAAAATGAATCACAAAAATACGCATTCTTTACTCACAGTGAACAGTAGACCCAAAATGAGATGTGAAGTGTGAGAGGGAAGTGGTTTTTGCAGATGTGCATGTGTTCGAGCTACATGCTGATCTTAGTTTTTCTGGAGTAAAAAGAGGAAGGCTATGATTCAAGATACTCTCTATCAGCATTCCCAAGATACTGAACTTGCCCAGTGAGATGCAAGTGATTCCACTCACTTGCATAGAGACAGTGGGATCAAATCCCAGCCCTTGATGCACACTAAGAGAGGGAGAAGCAGGAGTTACTCTGATACCACCATGTTATCCCATCAAGCATGACCTGCCTGTTTCTGATTGCAGAGGCAATCTCTGAGACTGCTGCTCACAGACCAAAGAGTTTTCCCAAGAGTAAAATCCTGTATATAAGAAGTGAGTGTCAAAACATCATTAAATGGGCTACAGTCAGGACTTCCCACAGGTCTAGGACATTCTCTTGAGTTGACAGACACCTAGATTCAAATCCAGAAGGGTGGAACAAATGTAAGTAATCCTTGTACCTACTGGCTAAACATCTCCCTACTGGCTGTCATCTCTAACCTCCCTGATGCTCATTGTCACCAGCGAATCTCACTCCAGCCTGCCTTTGAAGGGGGACAGAGGAGTCCCTTTGAAATTCAGTTTGCAGCATCCAGATCCATAAACCTATGCCCATAGCCAGCACACGAGGCTGTGTCCATATAGGAAATAAAATGCACCAGGGTCCAATCTCTCTCACTGAATGCCATGACATGTGTTCACACACCTAAATTCTCTTCCTCCTTCTCAGAGACAGCAGTTGTATCCAGCCTGCCTACCGGGAGCAGTGCCTGAAAGCAATGGTCTTTGCCTGTTCTCTGAGCAATGCCTGGAAGTGAGCTAGCAGTGTATCCTAACTGCGAGCCTCTGGAGCTCCCCAGCCTGGCCAGCTGATGAGGAACTGCTTTTGGGTCACTCACCAGCCGCTTCGTCCAGGGGTGAGCAAGGGAGTGTCCAAAACGGTGGTGAAATACAGCTCAGCATGAGACTCCAAAGTGGAAACAGAGCAAAATGCCGCATCACCAGTTACCCAGTGTGGGACTTCATTGTAAACACAGCTGCATGCTCTAAATTCTTCTAACCCCTACTACCAGTAAGCAAAGCTATGGTTAAGTGAGATCAAGTAGATCTGATACATTGCTGCAGGGAGCCCAGGTCCTGTTGCTCTGTGGTGTTGGACCAGAGTAATCTTTTTGCTGTCTTCTTCTCCACTCTACTCTTCTTGTTCACTCTTCTCAGGCTCCTAATTGCCAAGAGGAACCAATTTCCTTCATCCAGTCAAGGCTGTTATTACTCCTGCCATGGCTCCAGCCCTCACTTCTTGCTTCTTGTGGTTTTAAGTGCTCCTTCTTCCTGCTTTCTTTGCAGTTTTCAGGCTGCCTTACTCTGGTCTGTGTCAGTACTGGATTAGGCTGAATACAAGTCCCACATTCTTTATTACAGAGTCAGCATTTCTTCCCTGTTCCTTGTCTGGCTGTTTCCCAGACGGGTTATTTTGGGACCTACGCTAGCTGGCCCAGAGCACAGCCGTGCCGGGGAGGGTCCTAACAGTTAAACATTACAGAGGATTGTTTGTCAGTGCCTGAGCCTGAAACAAGGTCCTGTTTTATTTGCTGTTATAGTCTAAATGTCGCTGAGGAGAAGAGCTGCAGGAGTATAAGATTTGCAATTCCCCAGCACTGAAAGGCTAGCCGGGGAAAGGGGAGGCACCTGCAGGTAGCAGCAGGCTGCCCCTCGCAGTGCTCTCGCCGCGTTACTGTGCCTTCCCGCAAAAGGCAGCGCTGCAAATCCGCTGGCTGTGGGTGGGAGAGACAGTGCCATGAGAGGGATTAAGCCATGTGCACTTCTTCCTCTTCTCCTTTCTGTGACCCACAGAGCTGCCCTCACTACCACTATCACAAGCCATGATCACACCACTGCTCCCTGGGCATGTCGTCCCCATGCCTCCCTGCCAAGGCAAAGACAAGGAGCAGCAAAACTACAGCAACACTGCAGCGCTGTACTGTGCACCTTGGTGGTGCAGGGGCTGGGAGAAATAGGTCTAGCAAGTTTACTTTCTCTACTGCACCTGCTTTCTCTGTACATTTTGTCATACCTCAATGGCCCTTATGCCCATGTAGTCAGAAGACTACCAAGGACAAGTACTTCCTTTTCTGGGAGCCCAGCTTGGAATAGTTTATACAGGCCTGAATTACTACTCTGTAAAAACAGCCCTCTGAAAACATCTCGAGCTGGGCAAATTTCAAAATAGTCACTAAACTCAAAGAATCTTGGCCATGCCATCAAATCTCCCTAACCCTGGGTTGGCTGTGTCTATCCCATAGCATCGGAAAAAACCTGAACTTAAAACGTTTGGAGAGCAATGCAAAATACCAAAGCATATATTATACAGGTGGAAAAAGCTACAGGCAGGGGTACATATGGTGTTAGAGGCACATTTTTCTAATAATACAGGCAAATGGAACAGGTTGGCTTTACATTTAGATACTCTAAAGGTTCTGTAACTCTTTTTTCTCCATCTGCATTAGCAGTGCCAGGTACAGCACATGCCATCAGGGGCCCATGACACTTTTGCACCCATACAGCCTTCTTGTAGGATAACAGAATTGTTGGGGTTGGAAGGGACCTCTGGAGATCACCTAGTCCAACCCAGCTGCTCAAGCACGGTAACCTACAGCAGGTTGCCCAGCACTTGACTATCTCCACAACCTCTCTGGGCAACCTGTACCAGTGCTCAATCACTCACACAGTAAAAAAGTGTTTCCTCATGTTCAGATGGACCTTCCTGTGCTTCTGTTTGTGCCCATTGCCTCTTGTCCTGTCTCTAGGCATCTGTCTTCTTTACACCCTCCCTTAAGGTACTTATGCACATTGATGAGATCCCCCCTGAGCCTTCTCTTCTCCAGGTTGAACAGTCCCAGCTCTCTCAGCCTTTACTCATATGACAGATGCTCCACTCCCTTAATCATTTTAGCAGCCCTTTGCTGGACTCACTCCAGTGTGTCCATGTACGTCCATGTCTCTCTTGTATGCGGACCCCAGCACTGGACCCAGCACTCCTATGTGGCCTCACCAGAGCTGAGTAGAAGGGAAGAATCACCTCCCTCGACCTGCTGGCAATGCTCTGCCTAATGCAACCCAGAATACTATTGGCCTTCTTTGCCACAAAGGCACATTGCTGGTTCATGTTCACCTGGTGGTCCACCAGGACCCCCAGGTCCATCTCTGCAGAGCTGCTCTCCAGCAGGTTGGCTCCCAATCTGTCCTAGTGTGTGGAGTTATTCCTCTCTGGGTGCAGGAGTCTGCACTCCCCTTTGTTGGACTTCACAAGGTTCTTCTCTGCCCATCTCTCCAGCCTGTCAAGGTCCATCTCAATGGCAGCACAGCCCTCTGGTTTATCAGCCACTCCTCCCAGTTTTGTATCATCTGCAAACTTGCTGAAGGTGCACTCTGTTCCATCGTTCGGGTCATTAATGAAGAAGCTGAACAGAACTGGACCCCCTTATTGACTCCTGGGGTGCACTGCTAGTTACTGGCCACCAAATAGACTTTATGCCACTGATTACAACCCTCTGAGCTTGGCCTTTTTTCTTTTTCTATCCATCTCACTCATCTGCTCATCCTGAGCTTGCCTGTGAGGATGTTATGGGAGACAGTGCCGAAAGCCTTTCTGAAGTCAAGGTAGACAACATCCACTGTTCTCCCCTCATCTACACAGCCAGTCTTTTCATGGCAGAAGGCTATCAGGTTGGTTAAGCATGATTTCTGCTTTGTGAATCAATGCCATGCTGCAGCTGTGCAGACCTTAGAGGAAGCTAGAGCAGCCTTCGACTAGCCTTTTACTTGGCCAGTGAGCAAATGCTGTGGGGTTATTGTGGTGCCTGAGCTATGTCATTTGAAGCTGTGTATCTGCCTTAGCAGCTTGCAGTTGTATATGCTCTGAGAACACAGCAACAGCTACAGGGCCAATGTCGCACATCTGGCAGACGGCTATGACTGATGCCTGAGAAATAGTGTTAAATCCTGTTGCAGAGTCACGACATGTTACCAGCTTATTTTTGACCTTTTATTTTTTAACCTTTACCTGTCTTTAAACTTTTATTTTTTAACCTTTTACTTTCTATTACAGTATTTTTATGAAAACAGGTTATTATCATGCTTAGCTTTAGTATGCTGTTGTAGGGCACCGGGCATGAGTCAGCCTTGAGGCAGAAAGATGGACAAGATGAGCTCTTGAAGTACCTTTCCAGCCTTAATTCTACAAGTCTATGAACAGAACAAAATGAACTCAAGATGTTTTCTCAGAAGAGAGCAAATAAAGGAACCATTTCTTTGAATTCTGCACAGATTGAATATGAATAAAATGCATCCCACATCTGGTCCATTCTTCTTTTTCATTTCTCTAAAGAACAAATACAATAACGCCATACGCACACACAAAAAGCAAGCAGGGAAGATCAACCCAAGGGTGCCTTAGGTTTTACTTCCTATCTCTTCTTTAAACAGCAAAAGATTAAAAACAAAAAGTCTGCATGTCCCATACAAGCTTAGAGGCCTTAAATAAAATGGTAACTACAGATAAACCATTGCAGTTCCTGGGACTAGTCATCAAAATCTGAGGGGAGTGGAGTTTACAGTGCCATGGCCTTCCCATTGCCAGCCAGTTTGCCAATTCCTAGTTTTCTTCTGTAAATGCAATGAGAGCTGTCCTTGTGGGGAGAAGGGTTCAAAACACTTTTTGGCTAGAGCAAATCCATGATGGGAAGTTAGGTGCCTAGACTCCCTATGCAATGTGTGAAGAAAGCTTGACCTCTAACGAGGAGGACTCAGAAAAGCCAGCCTGCTGAGTGGGGTCCTGCTGGTCCCAGCTAGCAGAAACCACTGGAGAGACAGATATGCCTTTTAGGGGGGACAAATATGCCTTTTGCCCCATCTCTGGAAGGAACTGAGACGCCCCACTCAGGCCAAAGAGCAGACAGAGTACGGCAGCATGAATAATGAACATCATGGATGTGCCACATATTTATGATGAGCCCAGTGTTGCAGTTTGTTTGCTCAACTGAATTTTCACCTTTTCTGAATCTTGTAAGGTTCCAAATAAATGATATACATTGGTCTCATAAATATTTATTTATTTTGCCTTTGTTAGCTAATTGTTTTGGAACACAGATGACTTTCTTCATTAAACAGTTTGCTAAAATTCTACTCCACAATACTTTTATTGTTAATTCTCTAATTAGTTAGAATGTATGTTTTTTGACTAGTAAGGCAACTGTGTGCAGTTTCTGAGAGGTTAGGTTTTTTTTTTAAAATAACTTTGTGTTTGGTTTTGAATGGTCAACAGCAAGAAAGATACTCTTTAAATGGATTAAACAAATCAATTAATAAATATAGCTCAAAATTCATGTAGAGTCAGAATTATGCAATTTCCTTCTATATGCTCTTCTGTCTACTGTATCTTCTAATAGCATCTTTCTAAATCAGATTTGTTGTACTAAGTTTATCTCTCCCCAGATAGCAGATTTTTGATATGCTGCGGCTATCCCTTAAAATACATTTTGACATAAACTGTGTAAAAATCATGTCTTTTATTTTGGGCATGAATTTATTTTTTTTCATTTGTTCTTCTTGGTAGCCTCTTTTCGCCATTTTCAATTCTTGTTATGTACCTGCTTTAGAAAGAACACATCCACATTTGAGTGGTTAATCAAAGGGAACTAACCAAAATAATCACTTTCTAGTACTTCAAAATATTCTAATTTTTTAATGGAGAATATGCATTCTTAAATTAAATATGCATAATAAGCAATAAGTAATAATAAGAATAAAGTGGGCTCTGTAAGAATGAATGCTATGTTTTAAGCAAAATGCATTTGATTTGCTGGATTTAAAGCTGCTTTGAATCAGTAAGAATCAGTGCAAAAAAATGGGGTGAGGAGGATAGAGAGCCTCATAATGCTTATAAATTGTCCATAATTGTATGGGTTTTAAATATAAAAGTTGGCAGTGGCAAAAGCTAAAAGCCATTAGGAGAGATCCTATTGTGCGACGCATCAGTAATCGTAACTCATAATCTTAGGGGAAAAAATCTAACTAGAGTTTTCTAAAATTTTGATAACTATACTTGAGTCTTGTCTTGATGTTTACTACAATGATGGCATTGTTCAAAATGACATAGCCTAATGCATATATGAATCCTGCTTGAAAAGAGCTACTAATTAACATGAATAGTCTTCTTCTCTGAAGGTCATTTATTGCAAAGTTCATTTTTCAGCTGAGCATTGCTAAAGTAGTCACCCCCACTAACAGCCATTAGATTAAGAGACTTAGGTCTGTTCTCTTCCTGACACTGGGTCAGGATTTTCAAAGAAAGAGGCTCTTCGATGCCAAGAAGCCCTTAAAAATAATATTTGAACAGAAAAAGAATGGAGGTAATTACACTGTAAATATTTCTGTAGTTATTGAATTAATGAAGATAATTCTATTCATTTTATTGGGGAAAAAAAGTTTTCCTTATCTGATGTTGCAGTGCAGCTTTTCCCCATGGGATCTTTGATTTCTTCAGTCATAATGATTAATTAAAACTGAGAGACACTGAATATTTAGCATTTGACATGTGAGCATGTTCACCTATTGCCAAATATTAGACACGTGATGCCCCAGGACTGTTATAGCCCCTGTTGGAGGCCCCAGCAAGGCTTTCGCTGTTCCCGTGCACTCCAGCCACCTGTTGTTCTCCAGCGAGAAGAAATCTCCGGAAGGGTGCCGCCGGGAAGGCGCGGAGCATTCCCGCTGCCCCGCGCAGGCAGGCATCTCTTGGTGTCAGTGACTTGGGCAATGAAGTCAGGTGTACGTTGAAATGCTTGCCTCATTTGGGCTCAAGGTGCTCAGCACCACACAGGACTGAGTGTGCAATTTTCATCTTTTCTGTCTCTCCAGGCATTGAATTCAGTAGTAACTTCTGCATTAAAGGCTCAAGCAAGGATCTGGGCATCCATAGTAAGGCTGGAAACAAGTTAATTCTATTCCTTGTCTGCTTTCTGCTGGCTGCATTTGAGGTTTTTCTGTAAGTGCTGGTATCTGACTGTAAAGCCAGTGGGACAGAGACTGTGTCTTCCCGGATGACCCTGAAACAGCAGAGCTGCAGTCCTGATTGGGAGCACTACCCCGCAGTGACAATAAAGCACAATAGCTTTATTGTAATTACATAGCAATGTGGAAAAGGAGACATATATTAATTTCCTGGAATAGTAAACATTTGGAATGGGTCTTTCTGAACTGAGGTTTGTCTGGCCCCTCTGCTAAGAATAATCTTTGACTTTTCATCTGTAACAAACTGTCACTTCATAGGGGCTTTAATGCTGCCATATGATCCACTTATATCTAAAGTTGAAACAGTGTATGTCCAGGACCCCTGTCAATACTACAATTGCTGTAACATTTCCTTGGATATAGGTGTGGAAACTGCAGTGACAAAAAATTTCTGTTATGGCTAAGGTATATTCCACTGGGTGGGTTTTCTTGTCCCGTCTGTGGGCATATGGTGGCAAAGGAGTTAAGGGTCATTGCTTCAATCACAAAAACATGTTCACTCAAGTCAGCTAGTTACAAATAGGTATGGAGTCTTTTGCACTGGGGTGTGACATTAAATACGTCACTCTCTCAGGTCTCAGTGGCAGCAGAAACTAGGATGCACTGCCCAAGCTAGCTCCATAAACCACTGAGGGTCTGGTAAGCCTTTGCTCTATTTTTTTTATGACTAGTGCCTCCCATTTGAGCAGGCTAAGTGTGGGATCTTTGCTAGATAATTAGAATCTGAATCACTGCAAGATTTATCCCTGTTTTAGAATTACTTTTTTCACCTGAACATGGAGTAAGGAGAAAGAACAGGAGCTCTTAAGAAGAGCTGAGAAACTCATGGCGTTTCTTTGAGGTGACAGCTGTGGGTGGCAAAGCTCTTCCCAAACAGCTGGCTTGCAGGGAGGCCAGCTGAGGCCAGCAAAGTGTTCTGCACATCTCAAGGCACTCGTGGAAATCTTGTGCCTTGACCTGAAGGATCTGCACCCCTTTCTCTCCTGGCCACTCTCCCTGGAGGCTTCCTTGGGCTCCTGGAGATCACAGCCAAGCTACTGGATTTCAAAGCTGCAAGCCATCTGCTCTTGAGACAATCCCTCTAAGTCTGAAGGAGAATATCACTGAGAGAGCATCAAGGTATCCCTTTTCCCCTTCCATACCCCCCTGTCCCAACCCCCAGGGGCAGAAAAGAAAAACCTGAGAGGAATGGGAGAGTGTGATGTGGCACAACTGTTTCTCCCTGCCAGCTTCCACAGGGTTTTTGCTCCTCTCCACTTGCGTTAGCAGAGGGGAGCATATGGGCCTTGGAGATTTAATGTTTCATGGCTTACTTGGCTGTCAAAATGTTTTACATTATTATTTGTTGCAACATTCACGGTGATCATCTTTAAGGAAAAAAAAAACCTGTGCGGCAGGTCCCTAGATGCCTTTGCTGGGAGCAGATGTTGGAACAAGAGCACTGTTAAGCCTCTCTTGGATTTTTCATTTCCCACCCTTTGTACAGCCTAAATTTTACTACTTAGCACACTCTGAACCTCTCTCGCTGCCCAGCAGAACTTACTAAGATGGTTTAGGGTGGTAGAAGGTTGAAACAGGGAAACTTGCAGATTTATAGGACACTGAGATGGATTCATAATCTGTATTGATGCTATCATCCCTGACCATGTGACAACCAAAGCAGATAAGCCTATGACTGAACTCAAAAGATTTCTTAAAGCTGGTAATCGATATTGAGCAGCTCAGTCTGTTGAGCTATCAAGTTCAGAGATATCCACATGAACAGGGTGGGGGTGGAGAGAAATTCAGACAGACAGGCTAGCTGAGAGGGTTTGTAAAACAGGGAAGCACCAAACCCACCACTAAGAAGCAGCCTGGCACTGCGTTGTATTTAATGAGTACATAGTAGAGCTGTGGGTGATTTCAGCAGAGGAGGGACTGTATAAGAGCCATGGGAAGTCTGGGGAGACAAATCAGAAATCAAAGGGCTAATGACCAGAGAACTTGAGTATCATTGACCTGGGGGCTTGAAACATCATTAAGGACCTAGGCCTCAAAGTGTACTGCATATCATCCCCTCTCCAGTGTCCCAGGCTGGACAGTCAAAATCTCTGACTGATGTTAAAAGTTTCTATTGGGGGTGTCTTGCTCAGTCCCTTTATTGAATTAGAGTCAAATCCTGAAGCTATTTTGTTCTCCCCAGCCTTCTATGGAAGATGCAGCTTCCCAGGTGATATGGAGCAAGACCTGATGCCTCTAGGGATCCTCTTTTGGCTGGATACTCTTCCTGCAGACTACCAGCCCCATCACTCCCAAATGAGCTGAGGAGCAGGAGATGATGAACTGGAGGTTATGGAGGTGAAGGAAGCAGAGAGAACATGTGCCATTCCTTAGCAGTCTCAGAGGAGTTTACCCTCAAATTTAATCCCAAAGAAGCAAACATACATGAACCCCTTGCATGTTGTGAAAGGCCTTCCCCATGTACTTGAGGGCAAGGTCTGATATCCCATTACTTCTACGTATCTAGAGATACATGGGGTTCACAAAGCAGAGCTTCTGCCTGTCCTAACTCTGACAGACAGTGGAGGGGAATTTTTAAAAGGAAAAGTCCCATTTCCAGGGCTTCCTCCATTGCTTCTATTGGAAGAAACCAGTTTTAAAATGAATAAAATAGTCTAGCCTTCAGTAAAGACTTAATGACTTTCACTCAAATGATCAGCTTTGCTTTCCAGGCAGCAGCTATTCAAGCCATTATTATCCATAGTGCAAAACAGAAAAAGGTCTGCCCTCTGCCCAAGGGCCTGGGGCACAGCTACCCCACAAGTCACCGTCATCTTTTCCTGCTGCCTTTCAGACAACGAGAAAAGAAGATGGTGCCTGCCAAGAGAATTCATATATAGGTAGCACCATCCCAAAAACAGCATTCCCATGAAAGGGAAAGAAGTTCTGTACAGATAATCAAGCATTGTGCTTTGTTTCCACAAGATGATTGGATGTTATGAAGCCTAAACTGGGTAGACTGGTGCATAAAGATAAAGGGAGAAGCTGAGTCTTTCTATTTTAGTGTGTTTATGGGGCAAGACAGCTGGGGTTCAAACACATTTCATATTATGAAGCACTATTAACATAGTCTCTTGATGAAGAATAGAGTATTTTTTTCTTTCTTTCTTAAATGTTTAATTAGTAGGCATTGTGTTATGTCTCTCCTTCAATAAATTCCAGTTGTGAAAGATTTTGGGTGCACATGTGAATGAATGCTTGTCTTGAAAGACAGAGCAAAAAAATTAATAATCATGTTTCCCTTGTTGTATTTACTGTTTTGCTTCTAAAGGGAATATTACTCCACTAAGAGATTCATAATTAGGAGGATGCCAGATGGGTTATCAATGTGGTTTTAAATTTTTATACGTAGAGTGCTTGCTTTTTTTCAGGGGATGCTTTGGTTCCATGTACAGTAGTTAAATATAAATGGTGTCTATGAGGGGACTACTAACTATTCCATGATTTTGAGTTTGTTGTTCATCTAATCTTTTCTCTTTTTTTCTTCTTTTCTTTTCTTTTCTTTTCTTTTCTTTTCTTTTCTTTTCTTTTCTTTTCTTTTCTTTTCTTTTCTTTTCTTTTCTTTTCTTTTCTTTTCTTTTCTTTTCTTTTTTTTCAGGTGGTCTGGTGGGATAGCTGAGTGGACCTACCAGATGGAATAATAAAGCTTGAAAGCAGAACTGAGATCCTTTTCTCCACTTGTAAAAGCTAAGTGCTTTAGTCAGTAAAAATAAGGGAAGAAAAATTAGGACTCTGGACACCTTTCTGAAATGCTAGGGAAGAGGTATTCTTGTTTGGGTGAGTGACTCCAAGTGTGTGTTTTATGTCATTGCCACAGAGAAGTATCACAGCATGGCTTGTGGTAACAGTGAGGAGAAAAAGACCAGCTGGTTGGCGCATTTCAGGTAGGGAGTGATAGGTTCACAAGGTAACTTCAAAATAGAGGGCAAGAAGTCAAAGGCGATCAGAAGATCTCAGTGTAACAGGGCAATGCACAGGAGCCATCAGCTAGAATTACCATCCCAAAGATAGCTCCTTGGAAAGCTGAGACTAAACCTCGGAGGTTTTATGCTTTCCAAATGCAGGCTGGTTACAAGAGCCCACTGCAAGCAACTCTGACCCAGCTGGTTGCAAGGTCCCTTATTCTTATTATGGACCAGCTGCTAGAAGATGACATGCCTGTACACACGCACGTAGACACACAAACACATAGGTGTGCACGCACACACAAGCATGTGTACTTTGACCTCCAACGATGATGTAAAAGTGACCTATGCCTGCAGGATTTATGTTGAAACTGGCATATCTTCATCATTAGCCACAGCTTTGGATCAAAGGGGCCGTTTCACCTTTCCACTCTCTTCTGTCGAGTCTCCTTTCTGTCCTGAGGTTTTAGAGATATGATAAACAGAAGTGAACCACATACAGTAAAATGATAACCCAGATTACAGAGTTAATTCTGTATTCATTCCATGTGTAGGTATTAGTGAAGGAGAAGACACATTTATTATACACCAGGGAAGGACCAGAACTGGCAAACAATAAATGGGCAGTGTAAGTGGAAGGAGCTTTAATGAGCTGCAGTGTAAATGGAATGATCCCTTAAGGTAATAAGCCAATTTACAAAAAATGTATTTCAGGTTGCAGAAAGGCCTGAACCACCACCTTAGATTTATCTTGAGAGAATTGTGGAGGTCACTCCATCATCTCTGAATGTGATTTTGAAAGGAAAACTTCATTGCCACAGTGTGTCTTGGCCTAGAGAGTCACAGTCTTACAGACTCCTAATCTGCAGCACAAACCCATTCTCCAGGATGCAGGCCAGACTGAAGGCCACTTACTGAAAGCAGACACATAAAAACTTACTAAGGACTTTAAAGTCAACAGGCACTCATGAAATAATATGTTTTTCAAGAGAATGTAAGAAGGGACTCTGTCATGTATATAAAAATGTAAACTATAAAATAAGAGGAGGGTGAGCTTCCTTTGGCTGTTTGGGTGAGACTGCACTTGTGAGACTTCATGTAGTAGCTGGTCATCCCTTTTTTGAAAGACACTGAGAAATGAGAGGCAACCAAGAAATAACATTTGCAATAAAAGAAAAAGACTGACACTGTGAGCCTCAAAAGACAGAGACCCCAGGGGTTTTCAGAAATGCCTCGCTGTGCCAGCAGGACTTAGTAGCTCGGGAGAGAACTGGCGTGGGGATCCCAGCAGCCAGCTCTGTGGCATGCTCTAGACCTGCTGTGACTCCTGCCATCCGCTGGGAAAGCCTGTCCCCATCTTCTTCGCCACCCACTTGCCTCCACCAGCAGAGCACCTGCGGACAGGCATGGTCGTATTTATCTGCAGAAGATGTGCATAGTAAGGACATACTGCCTCTATTTTGTAGAACAGGAAACAGTGGTAGAACAGGACCAGCATTTTAAAAGTTATAGCCAAAACTGATGGCTATGGGCCCTTAAATGCCTTTAAAACACCAGGCTGAAGGGAATTGGACCCTTTTGCAAAGTAAGCCTGTGGCAGAGCAGTTAACTGAACTCAGGTATCTAGCTAGTAGCTTAACTACTGAAGCATCCTTCCTGTGTGTATCTATATTTAACTTCCATAATAACAAGTGGTATTCTAGTCAAAAAGAAGTCAGAAAAATTATTTAAATGGCTGGGTAAAAGAATTAGGAGAACTGTACAGATATGTGTGGGACACTGGCTTGAAGAAGGAAAGAGTGTTTTCTGTAAACATATGTTGTACTGGTGTGAGTAAGCAGGAAAATGCTTGGATTAGCAACAGAATAACCCAACGTTTAATGATAGGAACAATTAGGAATGAATAAAGTGCTTAAAGTGTTGCATGAGATTGCTAGGTCATGCTCATTAGAGATGTTTAAAATTACTTTTGATAAAGTACAAGGGAGAGTTGTGTGCAGGAAGCTCTTGCAGGGTATAGAGATTGGTCCAAGAGAGGCATCTGTGATTTTGTGTGGGCAAAGACAGAACTTCACATGAGATATTGATTGGGGCTTTATTTAATTGCAGTTCAAATCCCACAGATGCTGGCTCTGTGACTTGCCACCAACAGTCTGGTCTTATGTTTTCAAGGCTCTCAAGAGTGACATAGTTTGGTCTAATGCTCTGTATCTCCTCTCAGGAGAGATTTAATTTCTATGAGAGAAATTTCCTTCCTTCCTTCCTTCTTTCCTTCCCATAAAGTGTTTCCATGTTTGAAGATGTTTGTAGTATTTGAGGATCCATTCTTCCAGTTAAACATACGAAGATGCCAGGGGACAACATGTGTCTTTTCATTATTTCAGGTTAATTCTTGAGAGGCAGGGGAGGAAGCATGGACATGGGGGTCATGAGTTCCTACCTTCGAGAGAAGAGAGGTACAAAAGCTTGTCTGATCCCTCACATACCACAGCATGTACTTCATCTGCAGAGTGCATGTACAGAGTGTACTTCAAAATGTATTCTTGGTCTTCTGTAGAGCAATAACTCAAACGTAATTTGTGCTGTAGCTCATCTACAACTCTATATATCTGTAGATTACAAAGCCCACGTCCAGTGGTATAATGCGGTATGTGAGTGATGAAATTTCACTATACATTTTTCCGCTGTTAATTCACTCCTCTGCTTCTCTTCATCTTTTCCCCCACAGACCTTCTGGGAGGCTTTCTTCCCAGATACAATGAGAACCACAGCAAGAAATGCTCAGGGAGAAGACTGATATAACCTTGATTTTTGTGACAGCAAAGCCACGAGAATTTCTGTGGTATGTTTGAAATGCTGGTGAAATAACCTCTTGGTTTATATAGTGGAGTTAAATTTCATTAAGCAGAATGGGGAACATTACGGTAATTAACATAAATGAAAAGATTTAGCAGCACAGTTTGAAAGAGGTAGCTGACCAATGAAGGACTAGCTGCACATCCATTTAGCAGGTCCTGTATATCAGGCATGTTTTGCAATTTGCAGGTCACGTTGGTCTATAGCCTTTTCATTAAAGTCACATTTGCTCTCCCACTGGGTCTGGCAAGAGCATCAAGGATGGGAGTTTTCCAGGCTTTCACTAAGTAAACGTTATGGCAAGATCCAGGGAACATTCCCCTGCCTTGTCAAGTGATAATGGCAGGCAAACACCTCTGCTGGGCTTAGGGATTGTGTTTCCCCAAAAGTACTGAGTTGAACCTTTTATTTCTTAAGGATGTGGAAAAAGGGGAGCAACTGTGGACATTTAAAACCAGAGCTACTTGACTGTACAGCTATGGCTTACTGTGCTCCCCTTTCCAACCGTATCAGTGTCTATAATCTTTTGCTAACATAGGTGGGTGTCAAAGTTTTTCTGAGATCCAAGGACCGAAACACTCTTTCCTATATCTTTGTTTTCCTTCTTGTACTAATAACAGTGCTATAGTACTAATAAAAATATTCAGAGTACTATGTTACGTCTGTTTCTTAAATTGTGATCATTATGTGACTAATCATAATAATAATATGATATTAGGGGGGAAAATGTTGGAAGATATTCCCTAGAGGGAAATGAATTTCTTTTTATCATCTACAGTAGTTTATTTCACATATTCATGACCCTCCTGGTATTCTTTTTTTTTTTTATGATGAGCCATAAAAATGACAAAATACATTAGCAAAGTTCTCGGTTTATGCTAAAATGACCATATTCAAAAATAATAACAGAGACTCGTATCAGCAATGCAAAAGATGCATGAAGTAATTGGTGCTTAATTTGTACACAAACTGTCAAGGCAGTTTTCCTCACGGCCTGCATCTTCTGAATTCATTAGTCTCTAATTAAGGCCAGTTGGGACCAGCAGTTAGAAGGTTAAAGAGGTTCTGACAGCCCTAATCATTGCTCAGGAAGCTGAAAATGTATGCAAAGTCTCGGCAGATGGGGTGAGATCTGCTTCTGCCAAGTGATAACTGTTATTCCTTTGCACCTCCAAAGCTGTCATCCTAATAGGCACATTTTAAATTTATTAATGCTCTAGTTACAATGCATACACAGTCTCTAATGGTATGTCATTCAGAGTATATAAACTGAGCAATTAACACATATTACCTGGTAATGGTAAAATTATTTGTTGCCTGTTTGATTTTTTTTTTATTTTCCTAATCCAGCAAGAACAGTCATAAGCAAAGACTTTTCTTTGTTAAAAAGGGGGGATTCTGAGCTGCTTGCTTGTTTGTTGGCCATTAATTCTTTGTTTCCACAGACAAAAAGCTCACAAGCCATAACTAACTTTTCTTTGATTTACACTCCCCCAAAGATTTAGGTTTCAGGGATCATACTTTTTTCAGACTCAGAATTTAAAAATGCATGTTTTAAGTACTTCAAATAAATTTTTAAAAGGAGGTATAGTTTTTCCAAAGTTAATCTTGTTTTCAGTCCTTTTTAAAAATGTGTGAATTAATGAGAAAAATGTTCCTTCTTTCACCCCCCCCCCCCCTTTCTCCACTGTTTCAGTGAGATACCTATATTTTGTTTCCCTCTGTGGTGGTATCTCTATCCTTAATCCTGTTTGGTTTAAAGTTGCCTAACCAAGGAAAAGGCATTTTTTTTAGGTCTATGTTGTCCATCTGAAGGCTTCAGCCATGAGAGACCTTTAATTGAATGTAGCACTCGTGCAACAGTCATTTGCAATGTGGAAGCCTAAAAAAAGAACCTCACTTGCAAGCAGCAGCCATGAGAGCGTCGGCTACTGCAGGACTGTGGGAATCATAAACAGTGCTAATAATGTGATAAGATGTTAATGTAAGCAACAGAACAATTATGTACCCAGTGACTTATAGACAGGCCAGGAACCTATTCCTCTGTCGGAATTAATTGATTTCTCTCTGTGTAATGAGCATAGCACAAAGAGGAAAAGAGAAGTTAGTGTAATTGAACTATGGGCCTGACTCTACCCTCCCCAGCCTTAGTCATGAGTGACTCCAAAGACATCGAAGGCTTTTGAAAGGTACAATATCAGCATGAGACATAGTCACAGATTAATGTTTCACTGCTGAGATGCTTACTGGTCATGTTTCAGACCTTAGTTCCTGATGGCAAGTAATTGGAGATGAGACCCAAAATGTCCCTGCCAGCAGGGAACCTGGAGCTTCTGCCATGTTTTCTTAACCCACAACTAGTCCTGTTCAAGTCAAAGGAGAGTCTGCCGAGCAAGAGCTCACCGAGCCCTGTATTAGCCAACGGGACTCCTCTGATGGCTACAAATAGTGCCAGCTGAAGAGCTAGCAGCTGAAGAAATGACACTAGCACAGGGAGCTGCTGAAGAAGTGGTGTCCTCTGGGACCTGAATATAACAATACTCATAGTACTGCCTAGCTCTAGGAAACTACTTTCACCAGTAGATCCTGATGAGACATAAGGATCATTAGGGCCATTTTACAGATAGGGAAGCCGAGGAATAGAATGGAAAATTATTTGTGCCAGGAGGAAAAAAAATAAACCAAAACGCCCTCTCTGTAAAACTTATAGGAAGGAAAGGATAAATTATAAAGAACAACTTTGGCCTAAATGGTCTGCAGAGAATGGATAAAAAGCTTATCACCTTTACTTGCATCAAACATTGCATAGAAAAACATTACTCTAATGATCTTCACTTTGTGACATGAATGTACAGCAGAGCTCAATCCTAACATCTTTTAAGTATGAGTAGCATATAACCAGCATGGAGTATGCTTCAACCTAAGCTATAGATAGTCCCCTGAGCTGCCGTAACTTCAATAATGCTATAACAGTTCATTTCCACTGAGGATCTGTCTTATCTGAATGATCTACTTTACTGTACCTCTTAGATTATCACTGGTTGGTGAAGTGCCTCCTAGATTGAGTTTCAGTTTATCAAATGCACCTCTCCAGGGGTCTAGGCAAAGACAGACATTTATTTTCTTAAAAAAGAAAAAAGAACCCACACTGAAGCAGAACCAGCTCTCAGTATACACTTCTGTATCCGCAGTTTCATGTGTCTTCCCACTACGGGGCTCACCTGCCTCCTTGGAGCAGAGAGGAGGCCTGTGAGTGCCCAGGATGAAGGAGGGATGTGTCAGAACCAGGACACGTTGCTAGAGGGTCCTTGCTAGGACCCTGAGCCTGCTCATTAGGTTGTCCAAGCCACTTCTAATTTTAGTTTATTGTACTTAGAAGTAAGATCTGAATTTTCTGCAGTGTTTCTACCCCAATAAATGAGGGAATTAAATTACAGGGGTATAATGTGGTGGGGGTCAGGTTTAGGATCTTTAAAGTAGCCTAAGGCAAACCATGTCGACAAGGAACTAGGCTTGAAAACCATTCAGCTGTGGAAACACAGCTTCCCATTCCTCCAGTACCTCTCTCCTAACCAGTCCCAAGAGCAGAAACCAGCACATACCATGTGCTGCAGATGGATCAGCGATGGATCACATACAGCTAGATGAGTCTGGCATGGTCTGACTCCTCTTGTTTGCTGGCTACTTACCCAGCCAACAGCCAGACATTTGTGGGGTAAATCATTTCCAGTTGTTTCACAGAAGAAAACTGTCCAGCAGTATAAATAATAATTCTGCTCTGATAGCAGTTTCAGAGCTTGCCTGTAACTCTGAGGTTGTAGTGCTTCCCTTCAGCCCTGTTCCCAGCATTTTTTCTCCCTGAGGAGGGTTTGAAGTCCCTGCTACATGACGATTCACAAATAGAAAAAAGAAGTGCCAAATGTTTTCTCTTAATTTTTGTCTGTAGCCATACAGATGCACAAATGGCCAGTATTACAAAAGGCAGTAGCACTTTTTGGTCAAAATCAGTTGAGGCAAAATTGGTTTTAAGTGACCGAGTTGTTTGATTTGTTCATAAAACTTGTGGGACTGGGCACAGCCTGGTGTTTTGTCAGGACAGAATTCGGTTTGGATGAAAATCACTAGAAGTTGCTGTGGCTTTTGCTAGCTGATTTATGCTGAATAGGCTCTGGGAATAGAGAAAGCTTAGTAGTGAGTGCTTTTGCTTACATTCTGCAATTAGTTGCTTTTCCTGCTATCTTCTCCTCTCAACTGTCCAAGGTGATGCCCCCTTCTCACCAACAGGCTGGAGTCACAGAACTGTCACCTCTTGCCAACTAGCACAGAGATTTCTCTGCTACTTTCCAGCTTCCTAATGCTAGTGTAGGAGGGTGGCAGAAGGAAAAGGGCCATGCAGATGATGACCCTATACTGCACTGATCCCTGGGTGCCATCTCTGGCTCATTGGCATCTGGTGTAGCTTAGAGAAGTCAGGGTAAGCAGAAAGACATATGGGTATCTGCTATGTAGCTTGGTGGTGTCACCGCTTTGCTCTGAGTCATGGCATATCGTCCTGGGTCTATTTGCCTGCAGACTTTCCAGGCAGAGTGAGAGTCAGTTGTTCTCTAAGGAACAGCAAATGCTCAAGATGCAATGGAAAATTCCCCCCTCATCTGGAAAGAGATACTGGCTTTCCTCACAGCCCGTGGTAGGAACAACTGATCTTTCTCTAGACAAACCGATAACATTTCAGTGTCTTGCTTATGCTGTTTTAAAAAAAGGTATCTTCCATGCAAGCAGTCTTGCAGAATACTTTTTCTGCACCACGTCTTGCTCAGAGTCAGATTTGGGAAGCATTGTGTTGATTTAGTCTGGCTCACTGGACTGTCACTAGAGTGGTGCACATCGCAAGCTCTTCAGAGCCCATGTACACAGCAGCTCTTCCCAGGCCTGCATTTGATACCATACAAGAGGAGGAGACAAGCTGTCAGTGCCAGAATTGATAGTGTTCAATATTATGACTGTTTTCTTAGATTGGCTGCCAGCACTGACACAGCGCTGTGTTTGGGAGGTTTTCTTTTCACAGACGTGCTACCCGTCAAACATCATTCAGGCGAGGGCACCGTGCGCCAGGGGCCAAACGAGTCCTGTTGGACCAGATGGTGCTAAATGATGGTGAGCTGACTACAGGGTTAGGGTGAATTAATCGCTGCATTTATGTGTGGGGCTCACTGCAAGGTGTGAGGTGAAACACATGTGAGGCAAATGGACTTGAAAGTGCTGCAAAATGAAGGGCTGGAGCTAAGTTCTTTTTCAACAGAAATATAGTTGGAGCAGACTAGGAATACGAGCATGAAATGTCACAGGTTACTTTCTGAGTATATGCATTTCTGTTCGAATCTCATAACATCTGGTACCTTCCTCCAAGATGAGTAGTTTCTCTGCCTAAAGGCCAACCAGATTTTTCTGCAACCTTGCACTAACTTTCTACAACAGGGAGAGTTCAGGAAACTGATGCTATTATAAATATTTTTTCAGGGTTGGAATCTTTTCTGATCCAGCAAGAAGCTGACAATTCCTGAGGTGTGCTGAGCCTTGCTGTTACTCACTGATGTCAACCACAGCTCGGGATGCTCAGCAGGACCCAAGAATGATCTGCAGGTTGAAAACACAAGCCATGAAATGTTTCCATTGAATTGGTGATCACAGTTTGCAGTGTTGTGCGTAATAAATGTGTCCAGACATGTTGCTGATTTGTATTTGTTCTGTGTGTATATCAGATAAAGCCCAACAGATTAAAAGTCATCCGAGAAGATTTTTATCCTCCTACTGTGTTTTCCTCTCTCTGTCATATCATTAAGAAGGCTCTACCTTGATAGTTACAATGCTGTGTAGTTCAAATTTCTTTAGAACAAAGTTGTATAACAGTTTTCATGCATTAAATAGCCTTTCCTAGTGCTTGTATGGTGATTTTCTTGCAGTGATGAAAATGCTTTCTAAGGCATTATCATTCTTATCTCTATTTCTGATGACAAAATGGAGAATCAGAGGGACTAAGTAAATAACATAGGTTATTGGCAGCAGCAGAACCAAATGGCACAAACAGCTCTAGTTTCACGCCAAAGTGAACTTTGGGAGGACTTGGGTGGAGTTCTTCCAGCATTATATCAGAGCAAGTGGAGTCGAAGTTTCTTGTCCCTTAGTCCCATAATTTTCCAGAGAAAGGGGACATATTCTCTGCCAGCTCAGTTCAAACTTGATTAAAAGACCCTGGGCATCAGCGGACAGAGCCCCTCAGTAACACAGCTAGAGCAGATGCCTCCCTTGTCTGGCCTGTAGCGCAACTACAGCACTGCAGGGTCCCAGTCAAGAACCCTCCCCGGAGTCTCCCTACACCAGAGAAAACCTCTGCAGAGGATTTATAGACAGATTCATATTGTCGTGTGTACCAGCAGAATGGTGCTCAGGATGCAGGCAGGGGAGAAGAATCAGATGTAAAATTTTGCTACTGGAAGGCCTACTTGTGCAAGAAACATGTCAGAAAGCATACTGCGAAATGCTGTGGCACAGCTCACGGGGTAGCACACAGCAAGTCTCACAGCAGAACCAACTGTAACATAGTCAATCATCTCCTTTTGACTTTTTTAATGACACTGGAAAGCTTGTTTTGGAATGGCAGGTTAGAGCCGCTGAACTCCAGGGGTGTACTGTATGGCTTTGGGGTGAGCGAGATCAGGGCAAGATGTACCGAGTGGTCTAAGGCTTGCTTTCAGTGCTGCCCTGCTGGTACAGGTTCCCACACTGCAGTCTTCACTGCGGTGCTGGTACCTCGGGGTTTACCCTCGAGGCAAAATACTCCATAGCACTACAGGTACAGGGCTGCTGATGTGGATCAGTTTTAAGGAACCCTTTACGGATGCTGGGCTTAAATCCTGAAGATTTGTACTGACACCCTGGAATAAATGATGGCTTGATGCAGCGAGTGCCCCAACAGGGGCAGCTGTCTATATTGTCATGTGTGAGCTGCAAAGTATATTTCTATGCAGTAAAGCCTTCATTATAACACAGACAGCTTTGCCTTACTATGTGAAGCAGATCCTGTCCTGCGCTACTAGTCTTTGCAATAGGTGATCTGCAAAGAGCTTCATCTCATGTCTTTAAACTCAGACCCAACCTTAAAATGACGTTTTTCAAGTCAGTGCAACAGCCTACTTCTATCATCAGGATTTTGTAAATGCATCTGATATTTCATGCTTGTAAAATGGCAGTTTTGTAGCTGTGGTTATGTGGTGGTACAGTGCTATTACCATGGCTGGCGTTATCCCCCTGCACCAGTGCTGCTCAGGATCAGAACCGGGGTGCCTTCTACCACATCTGTCCTGCTCTGACAAAGCAGGCAGCCAAAACATCCTTCCAGGTTTGCAAGCCCATTTTAACAGCTCCTAAATCAACCACTCTCACTCCTCAGCACAGAAAAAATGGCTTGGGCATCTCAATGTCCCAGGGACCCCTGGAGGTCTTCCATTTTTTCACACCAGGACCTACATGGGCTACTAGCCACCTGAAGTAAGATGAAGCCAAATTGTTTTTTTCAGTGCCATGTTTTCCTGCAGTCAGTTTGGGGAAATCAAAGGAGACCTGGTCCCATAAGCTTATAAGGTGTTTTGAAAGTTATGATGTAAAACAAACCTCCTGTGATAAATAATGTAAAATGTAAAGTCGAAAAATTATTTATTTATTTGTAAAAAATATTATTTATTTGTAAAACTATAGCCAGTAATGAGTTGTTCTGCTGGAAATCTCCTGGACACTAAGCATTCCTCCCTACATACATGTACAGTGATTTTTAGCAGATTGTATCTACAGTGCTACAGCCTCTGACATACAGTTATTATAGCTGATGCTGCATGCAGTCAAAGCAAGATGTGACTTGTCTACTATACCATGCAAAGGTGAACAGCTCCATAAGAAAAGAATCAAGCAGCATAATCCATTAGAGTCCATTTACAAACTAACAGATATTTTACAGACATTCAACAGACGTTCAATCAAATCATAATCTCAGAAACCTGCCAACAATAAAACCCATAAATTAAAATCAAGTTATATAAGCATGACTTGATGAACCTGATGTAATCGGATGGCATGAGACGCATATCCTACATTAAGTAACAAATTCCCCTTCTTTTCTCTTATCCATTAATAGTGGGGCAGAAAATGAGTAGCAAATGTTTTGTAGCCAGCAAACCTGAACCTGAACACAGTGACATTATTTCATAGGGGATTATTTGTCATTAATTTCTCCTTAGCACACCACCTTTTTATTAACAAATTGATGGCTGGATAGACTTACCTTTAAAGACCAGACAACTGTTCCTTTTAAACGGCAACGTATAGTATGCGGTGTGTGCTTAGACCTGAACAAAATGACCTGTGCTTCTGAGTGCAGCTGCAGAGAAACAGCGGAGGGTTGTGTCCCATATCCATTTTCAGAACTTAGATTTTTATTTTCTGCTGGAACCCCAAAGTCCAGCTGGGTCTTACTCAAGGGAGAACTGATAGGCTGAAAATAAGGTCATGGACTGCATAAGAACAGCTTGCAGAAATAAAGGGATCTTGCAGGAATAAGAGCCTTCATGATCACAGTCTAAAATATTTGACAATATAATGGCCTCGCTGCTAATGGCACAAGGGGTGGTGCACACTGGGGATACTGCGTGAGTAGGTGTTTCTTAACATACTTAGGAAATAAATTCTTGTAGGGCCTGTGGTGAGGCTTTGTGTAACAGGGAGTAAGCAGGAGCTTGAGGGCAGTTGTCAGTGAATGAACTGCCTAAATCAGCACGTAAAGGGCAATTTCAGAAGCACATATTCATTACCTTGATTACATGGCTCATACATTTCCAGTGCCCTGTGTTGAAGAGGTACGAAGGCTGCTATCCCAGCTCTTTGCTTGGAGTAGTAAATGCATCCTGATCCTGGAACAAATGCTCCATTTCACACCCTCCACTGTCCCATCCACCCCATGTTTCAGCCTGGAATTTGTGGAAATAGCTTTTCAAACACTACCAGGTAGCTGAGTAGACCTAATGGAGCTTAATTGCGACATGTTTATTACATTTGCAGGGTGGAGGGCACGGCAGTCTGAATGTCTAAATTAATCCTGCATTATCAGGCCAGCTACCATGACATTTCTGTGTTCCAGTATAATGCAAACATAACAATTCATTTGTTTTCTTTACATCAGAAGAGGGAATTGAATAGCATATGGAGGTCCCAGTCTTGACCTGGACCCGTTTGAATAGAGACAAGGCTTTCTCTAAACCGACAGACCTGAAAGCCCTTCCCCTACCTGATTTTCAGGAGAAGGAAGCATCTGTGTACAGGCTACAGTGTGCTCTGGCCTTGCCCGTCCTCTTGATTGGGACCCAGCATATTGTGGTACACAGGAGCTATCTGGGCTGCACACAGTCTTATTGAGGGCAAGGCTCCCTCTGTGGACACAGGCAGAAAGATTAGGGCTTCAGACCTGGCAAAATTTACATCCAGATCTCTACCTCTAGGATCTGTCACAGGCAATGCATTTAGACTCCCCCCAAGCAGCATCTGAAGCTCTGGCTCAAAATGCTTTACAGACTGAGGGCTTGGCCTTTCATAAGAGGCTGAAAAGGGGGGTGCTGAAATCCCGTTGAAAGTAGACACTTCCATTTGAAATCCATTTGAAAATGGTCTGAAATACATTTGAAATATTTAAATCCATTTAAAATGGTTGTTACGATGATGAAGCCATTGAAACATGTCCTACATTAGCATGATACAATTCTTCCTGAGTCTTAAACATTACACATAAAAATATAACCCTTACGAATAATTTTAGTGTAACTCTCTGCTAGGAAGAAGACAGCCCCCCAGAAGAATAAGAAAAAAACAGTGTGAAAAGTAGATGAAAAGCTCAATGTAATTTTATACTTATTTAAAATTAAGATATCTAATTTTAATTAAGGGCAAGAGAGCTTCCTTCCTCCTCCTTCCTTCATGTGTTATTTTGCTTGTCTTTAATGAAAAAAGATTTGTGACCAATATGAGATCTGCTCTGTTGAAGTGACAAAAGGGCAGCAGTATTTATAGACTTAAAAAATTATTTAAGTGAAGAAGAGCTGGGAGGTGCTGGAGGCCAGCTTGGTTATTTTCATTGGCCTAGTTTTTGCTTAGCATATATCAAACACAGTCTGTGCCTAGAAGACAGAGCCCTTGCACAGAGTGGACGTGGAGACCTCCTGTGCCCAGTGCTGGTCTCGGAGGACCAAAGAGAGGCAGACCACCCCTGCAGTGGAGCACGGGACTGCACCGTCAGGTCCCCCGAGGCACAGAGGCACCTCTCCCCATCACTGGACAGACAGCTGTTGAGCATGCTATGCTCTCCTTCCCCTCACCGCTGTGCTTTCACATGATCCAAACCTCTAATCCAGCTCCAGAGGTAAATCAGCACAGTGTGTGACCTTCCTGAAACGAGGAGCAGAGGGAAGCGTGCCCCTCAGCTGCCTTCCCCCACGGCCTCCAGTGCGAGCTCCCCAGCTGGCCCCATGCTGTCCTGCGTGCGTCTGGGCACCTGCTGGCCACCTTGCCGAGCAGTGGCAAACAAAGATGCACAGGGCTGTGCCTCCCGCTACCCATCCAGCTGTGCTGAGAGTGTGGCAACCTGGTTGCCCAAGCACCGAAGCCATCGTTGCTACGGACACCAATGGTTTTGGCTACAATCTTTTGTAAGGCTTTCTACGCTCATAAAACAGAAATGATAATCCTGGCCTTTTCAGTAGGAACGTTATGAAGATTAATTAGGTAAAAACTTTCCTAGTGTTGTGGAAGTGTGGAAAGAAAGAACAACTTTCTCTAGTCATTGCAAAGATGCCACCTCTTTTTTAAACAAGTAGCCTCTTAAAGGGAATTGCCTTCTTCAGTTCAATACCATAGCAAAACAATAGTGAATTCTTGCTATTGAATATGCTCAATTACCACAACAGCTTGCAGGATATGGCACTAAAAAGGTTATGCATAGAGAGGATAATTTTGTTTCATAGCCTCTAAATGTGCCCAGCAGCAATAGCGTGGTGAAAGAAGATGTCTTCCAAGAAGTTCACATTACTGTCTGTACTAAAATAAAATAGCTATATTGTTTCAGCCAGCAATTTCTTCCCATTGTCTTCATTTTAAAAACCATGCATACTCAAAGGCGAAGGGATGTGTTTCACTACAATTTGAGAACTGTACTGTAACCAAATATTATCTTCATTTTGCTCCTTGTTTCATGTTACTTTTTGGTCCTTGAGTTCTCCAAAGTTCATCACTGCCTGTGACATTACTGTGACTTGCTAACTTTCTCATTATTTCTCCAATCAATAGGAGAACAATATATTGTGTTATTCTGTATTTCAGTTACCTGTCACTCAGTGTTTTATCTCCATTGATACTCCAGGTACTGCTCACAGAAACTAAAGTAGGCTGTCTTGTCTTCCGCTAATCTTGAATGCCTTTTGTTCAAGAGGTGTTTTGTATTCATCAGTCAACTAAGGACTTATCCTGAAGAAGCCCTCAGTCAGCACATAGATCTCAGTGAAAAAGGGATATGCAGCTCTTGAAATATTCATAGCAAAAGGTACCTCAATCATTTTCACCTTTTGACCCTTCAAGGCTGAAAGGATTATCAGCAGTAAGTGGCAAATCTTATGGATGTGAAATTTTCATAGATGAAATACCTTGCCATTCCTGTTATCCACTTTTGATATTAAGTCCATTCAGAAGGTACATTTATCTACCCACTCTATCTGCCACTACAGTTGTGTCAAACTCAAAACAGTTTTAATAAAAGTCCAAAGTTGAAATGATAGTGATCAAGATCTGGAATTAGCCATGACTTTTTTTTGAAGAAAAGGAAAAGTGCCATGCATGTTCATTGCTTCGTGCACTTCACTGAGGGCAAAGAAGAGCCCTTTCAGAATAGCTGTAATAAATACAGTTTAGTACTATTCATAACCAAAACTGTAGTTTGCGGAATCAAGTGACAAGTCATCTCCGTTTGTGAAGTTAAAATCTAGCACAATAAGTGAGATTTGCTGATACTTATAGCCAGCTAGAAGAGAAAGATGAATGCTGATGGTATGCAATTAGTCCATTCAGGGAGATCCATAGCTAAGAGTATGCTGCAAAATCTTCAACAAAGGCTTTAGAACTGATTGCAAACAGAAATATTCTTCTAAAATAGAACACGATTTCTCCAAAGCTGAAAAATTAAATTTTACCTATTCAAATAAAAACATTCCAGATTTGCTGCTAGTCCAGGCAGGATCCCGTAAGTAACAAAAGCTCATCCCTCTTTTCTAAGTGGCAGATTAGCAGCATCGCAAGCAAGCAGAAGGTAGGCAAGCAGCAAAAAAGGAGCACATCCAGGTGGAAAATGGGATGGGTCAGGGGACCCCGAATACTCGCCCCATTGTGCACTGAGGCAAAGGGGACATGTCCCAAAGTGGCAACCGAACTTGGAGCAGCAGGGCAGAAACGCTGCTGCCAGTAGGCCTGTCGGTGTGCGCTGTGTGTCCCACACAGCCCGAAGCATCAGGTGACTCTGATGTCACTACCAAAATGGTGGTTGCCAGGCAACCTGCCAGCTGTGCTGGTGACACTGTCCATCAGCATCTGTTCGCAGGTGGCTATATACTAAACCAACGGTAGAAGCAGCAGCGCTTCTTGTGATATTTTATCAATAAAGGTTTTAATCAGATTAATGTCCATTGCTTAACGAGTTAATGTCCAAGTGAACACAGTCATCCAGGAGATAAAACAGCCTGAAGCATGAAATGTGTTAAGATCCTCAAGGATAAGATAGTGTTGTGTCCTTGGACCAGGGAAAGGACAGGCAAAGCTATAAATGAGTGGAGAGAATGAGCTACAACAAGTTATTTAACCTCTCTCTGCCTCAGTTTCCCAAATTGGAAATCTGAGTTAATATCAACACCTTTTAAGACCCCCTTTCTGTAGGATAATTTGGCTTTCTGTGTATTGAGGCACTGTTTGCCTCCTATTAATCAAGCTACGTGTGAAGGATATTTCACTAGTTAACAAAGACTCCTATTACATTGTTTTATGCAAAAATTTCCTTTGATTTCAATAATCTATCTGTAGGTTCTTGCCATAACTTGGAAATGACTTAGAAGCCATCTCTAGTGTCCTGTCAGCTCTTGAGTATCTTTCTGCTTTCTCCGCTTTTCTCGTAGAATAGGTTTTTGTTACATATCACCATGAGAAGAAGCCACAGAAACAATAGGGGAAAGCAAAGAAAATTAGCATACATAAAGGGCCAAAATTCTTTCTGTGTTCTCTCTCCTAAATATTTGATTTACTTCAGAGAAACTGAAAACAGGAAGTGGCCCAACATGCTGCACAGGGTGCATGAAAAAGTATACGTGGTGAAAACAGATGGTAAAATGTTTTTCTCTTTAATTTCTGTCAGCGGTCCTACTCTCTTAATAGGAAAATTGAATAGTTGATTGACAGAAGAACAATACTCATTGTTGGAGGCATCCTTCTAGATGACAAAAGCATACTACATTTCAGAGATGAATTATATGAATGTAGAAACTATGAACATTTATATTTCTCCTGGAATCGTCTCTTGTGATTGGTACAGTTATTCTCTTTCCCTATGGAAAAGCTCAGGCCCCCAATTTTCCAAATGAATTAGCAGATTTGCAGAGGTATTTCAGCATTGTTGCTATAGAGGGGAAATGAATGCATTTCTCTAAAAGCATTCTGGCAGGTTAGATGCTTAACTCTCACTGAGGTTTCAAGGTTTCCAAGAATCTTTCCTTCAGTGACTGAAATTAGGAACCTAAATCCTTACTTAGGCATTTAGAGAAGGAATCAAGTTCTGAACAGTGCAGAGAACCAACAGCTGTCCTAGACCTTACAGGGACTAGCTGTGTGACTTGCACTTCTGGAAAGCAGAACGTGTTTTGACAGCTAAATACAGATTTAAGCACTTGATTTTAGGCATATTTAGCTGTAAATAGCTGGATGTCTGGGTAGTTCACTTGTACTAGTTCACCAGTGTACACCTTTCCAGGACATTCATTTCAGTTCAGATGTGCTATCCCTTCAAGCTGTTCAGCATACTGCAAGGAGACTGGCACAAAGAAGAGGTAAACATTTACCCTGGACCATCAAAGCAATCAGCCATGGAGTGCCTAGCTCCTCTAGGCACTTTAATATTCTGATTTTCTGTGTCTGTTGAATTCTTCTGGGCTGATATCAGATAACATGAGTTCACTGATTACGCTCTTGTGAGGGCTCTTTCGGTAACACATGCAGGGAAGCTTTATGCTCCAAAAGAATTTTTCCCAAAAATGGATTCAAGGCCTAGGTTCCATAAGAAATGTCAAACACTTTCTGAAAAACATGCTAGAAACCATCAAGCTTCTGCAAAAGCAAATCTACCTGCATTTCCTTCCCTGATCTCTCAAAATATTCAGCAAGTAATTATGAAGCCTATAAAAATACAGACATAGAGCTACATCCTGCCATTAACTTCAAAAGAAAATTAATAAATGAGTGTGGTTGGAGGGGAATTCCGCAGCTCCGGGGACAGGTAGTGCAATATGGAGGCTTTCACCTCGAGGTCACTGGTCTAAATCCACTCAAGTTGGTAGGAGCTGGCAGCCTATCTTGTGGCCAACACAAAATGAGTCATTAACCTCGCTCCAATTTCAAATGGTCCCTTGGCTGGAGAACAGTTGGCCCTGATCACTAACTCTATAGGGAGTGTCAGCCAAAGAGTTATAGGGGCCCGAAGACTGGGCTTCCTGATCAGGCTTTTTAGCACTAATGTGCTCTGCAGCCAACGGCCTCCAGACATAAATGACGCCTATATTGACAGGTTAGCTCAGGACCAGAGACTGCCTCCTGCAATGTGACGCACTGGCTGCAGCAGGCTGAAGAGGAGAGGACCACCTCTGCCTTGGGTCCCAGACTGCCTTGTAGGAGATCAGCAGCTCAGTATACCAGTCACACCTCCATCAGGACTCACCATCCCGATGTGGATGCCCGCCTCTTCTTTTGCAAACATCAAGTAAGGACTTTTTCTCTCTTCCAAAACAGACACCAGGAGCCACCCACTACCTGCCTTGGTGAAAGGGGCAGTGTAGCATCAGGACTCACTCGTGGCCCTGCTGAGGTCAGTCCATCACCAAACACACAGGAGACAGCAAAGGTTTTAACCTTTAGTGTCAGTCCCAAATGTGCAAGGTGAGCCATGGTGATGGTGGCTTGTGGGAAAGGGTAATGGCCCATGCTCTATCTGCTTTGTGGATAAAAAAGCTTACAGGCCTACATCTTACCAACAGTTGCAAGAATGAGCAGCATTAAGGCATATGTTTGATCCTGTTGGCTTCCCTGGGTGAAGTTATAGACTTGGTATGTGCCTATGGGTCCAGCTTTTTAATATATATAGCTGGGATCTTGTCCCATCAAGCTCACTCAAAATAATCCTAATTTAAGCACTGAAAACAAAAGCAGGAATAGACATAAACAATTAAAACCACTGATTATAGCCCCTGATAGCAGGCACAGAGGGAAGTCATGAAGAATATTATCTGTAGACTCTTTTTGCCCCTGAATCAAGGAGCAGTCTTAGAAACAAAGCACAAATTTCACTATTTTCATACCTAAGCTAACTAGATTTCAGTGTGAGCAAAGAGATTTTTCTTACAACTTTAATTAAAATACCCAATATGAAAAGTAAAACAAAAGCAACACCTTCCTGTCACACATCCCTCAATATTAAAGAGTAGCATTAACTCGGAATGAAACACTGATATACCGAATGCCCCTTTGCGAATGGGTTGAATGTTTTCATATTGTGTGCTGAACCATTTGAGTCATGGGGAAGCAGTGGCAAGATTTTAATTCCACACAGTACATCCCCACCTCTGAATTTATTTACCAAGAATAACATTTATTTAATGTAATTTAGTTCTAAATATTTAAAAGCTCACTTTGTTTAATATGTTTTCGAGTACAAGATGTTAAGTAATTATGTATGATGTGGTGGTCTTTTATTAGGTAGTTAATGACCATCTGGGAATTCAAGCCCCAAGGCAATGCCAAGGGCTTCTGAGTATTAGCTGGCCATTAACATAGTGGTAATGGACTAGCACACTCTACATGATTATGACTATTAACTAAGCATAAAAAAATAACATTCAAATTAAAACAGGAAATTCAGGTTTAAGGCTTCTCTAGCATCCTTAATTTAATCTGATCATAGTGACCCATATGGCTGAGTCTTGTGTTGAACCGGATCAAATGGCAAAGAGATTCAAGCCAGTGTCCCCCCTGGCTATCCTGGAGTTTAAAGCATATCACTGTCCCCTGTGAAGGCAGGACCCCCCTGCTGGCAGCCCTGCTCCCAGGTGCCCACGTGCCTTCATGGCGGTCTGGGCCCCCAGCGCCCACGAGGAGTCCCGCTGCCACCTCGGTCCTGCTGCGAGTCTGAGCGTCAGTGACATACAGCACAGCTAGGAGATGTGCCTTCCCCAGCGCTACGAATGGCACCAAGAGCAGTGCCCAGGCCTGCTGTAAGCCCCGGCATGGGGGGCATCTGCTGGGCCGCACAGCATCTCGAAGACGGGAATTATTCCAGTGCATTGGCACAGCAAGCCCCAGGCTAGAGCCTATTTCCCTGCTACGTACACTTTGCAGTCATTGAATTTTTCTGGTGTTTTCTTTTCTCTTTTAATTAAGTGATGTAAGACAAAGATATTCATTGTAAACAAATCTAAGATAAAAAGTCCTAGTGCATTTTAATATGCTCATGTAGTATTACAGTTCATAAACAATATTTCAGAGAGGAGGTAAGACAGCAGATACTGATTTCATTTCACTGCTGCCTTAATATTGTACTTCTGTTGTCCTAGGCAGTCAACAGTGCTTTCATGGAAGTTAGAGACAGAAAAGATCTATTAGATTTTACTATTCTCTTGACATGATAATGTGCTGTATATAGACCTGTACTGAGGACTTGTATCGAGTTTGTGTTGCCATCGTTTGTCATAAAGTCTCCAGAGACTTGAATTGCCATCATCTTGCCATCAGAATGACATCTTAATATGGTCTCTGCTTCACCAAGTTGCCATGACATTATCATGAGATCATTAGACTATGCAGAGTCCCATGCAAAAGAGAAAAACATGATGTTATAGAAAACTGCTGTTGGGATTTGATAATTTCATTTCTATTTCTTCCCATGCACTACAGTTCTTTGACTGGTCAGTAAAAAGACAGATGTTTGAACAGTGGGGTCAGGGGAACCGACTAGACATCAGAGCCTTTTTCTCTGACACAGGGATCTGATTAAGGTTGAATGTAAGCATGCTAAAGTAAAGCATTAAAAAGAAAAAAGAATCAGTGTCAAACGAAAGTTTTTCATATAGAGAAGAAATGGCGATATGTAAAGGTTTAGCTAAAGACTTTCCATCTTTGTTTTGCAGGAAAAAATTGATTTAGAAATTTATTACACATTTATTTATATTGCACAGCACATTCCTAAAGAGACCAGAGAAATTTGAGAACTTAACAAGCTATATACTTTTGAGGTAACAGCTTATCCACTGCTGAACACAGCTATCTCTGGGCTGAAATACAACTGTTTAATAGCATATAGCAATGCTACACAAAGCCAAGAGGTAAAGAAAAAATATGCCCAAGGTGTGTACAGTTAATGCGAAATATTTTTACTGCTGTGTCTCTAGAATGCACATGATCCAAATCCAGGAAAAATTAAAAGGTTAAAAAAGTTACAACTAAAGAAACAACAGGACAGTGCCAAGTGAAAGGTCACAAGACAAATGAAAAACACATCAAATGGCTCACCCACTGATATGCTCTAACAGCAAAATGACCCCCTATCAAAATGTTCACCATGAGCGCAATATCAGAAACTCACCAAAGAATGCATGAAAATGTTGGCTTCCTAAATTAATCAAGTTTTATAGCTTGCTTGGAAATTTTGGTCAGGACTTTTAAATACTAATGTACCACTTCAGCTAATATAATTTCCCCTTGAAAACACACCTTCTTTTCCAGTAATAGGAAGTGTGTTTATTGCTGCCCCCACCCCAATTTTATGGCACCCTACGTGCTTACGTGTATTGCCCAATACTTGGAACAATCTTGGCTTAAGTTTTATGCCCATTTGCCTGAATCATTTCACTCCGCTGTGCAAATGGAAAAAAAAAGAAGAAAAAGGTTTAATGTGAAATCTGAAGGCAAAGGGACCATACTTTCTAACAGTGTGTACTGTGCTCATCTAGAGCAATCGTGCTCATCTAGAGCAATCATTATTGTTCGTTACATTTCCATGCAGAAATCATTACATTTTATATGACAATATGCATTTTTTTATAAGTAAGCTTTAAGCGAATTAGAATACTTAATATGTTTTTTGAACTTTTGCCAGGCGCGAGCTCCCAGGCCCGTTCCTTCTATTTACATTGTAGCATTTATCCATTTCCAAATATGAGAAGATTTATCTATCAGATTCTGTGCAAATTCAATACACAGATAATTTGTAAAAAGCTTTCTTTTTAAAATGTTCTGTGGTTTTTCTAATCTCATCTCTTTTCTAATTTCCTAATCACATAACCTTGAAGTCTAAAGACACAGCCTGTGATAATCTGTGTAAACTGTCTTTATTGTTATCACAGACATTTACAAAAAAAATACACACGCGCACACACATTCAAAGCTGCCTTTTAAGTAATACTTTAGTCACAGTTCAATCAGATCCACATTACTGCTACTCATCAGATAGAAAGTGTTCACAAGCAGAAGGGGGATATTGACTTTAAAAATTCACTGGCGAGGCGTACAGAGCCTGCAGGAATGTCAAAACTCCAACCTGCATTTTGATGTTTTTGCCTCAGGTTAGTCTTGACTGACATGCTTGGAGCACTCTTGTTTGTGCTCCAGCATCCATTAACTGTCCTTGACTCAATGTTATACAGGCCTTTACGGTCAGCTCGGTGCCTAATGGTTACAGCAGATTAGATGCCACGAGGTGTAAGAAAAGCATACGCCTCACTTTAAGGGATCACATTGGTTGGTCTCTGCTTCATTAGGGGGTATTGTTTGATCCTAAATTAATGAGAGCCTGTTAATTATTATTCTGATAACTGTGCTTCACGTGGGAGCATGCCAGGCAAGTGGTGTTTTAAAGAAATGGAGTTTCGCAAAGGAAAACAAAATGTCAAGGTTGAGATGTCTTTGAGTGGGCTTGGTTTACATGTGAGGCATTTCACTCAAGTGTGGATGCTGTTAGATGTACAGAAAAGAAAGTCTTAGCTGTACTTTTGTGCAGTGTTGAATGACTGCCGTGCAAAAACAGCTCAAAGAAGGCTTATCAGTCCAATATATAGATAGATGTATACATCTATAATCCTATGCAATGTGCATTGCTGCATTTGCTTCTCTTTGACTTTGTCCTTCCCCGGTTTCCACAAAGTTTTTGAAAAATGATCCAATACCCACTTGCACTTGGGTTCAAGGAAATCTCCTTTTCAAAATAGGGTAAAATGGTTGCTAAAGCAGTGTTAACATTAACAATCATTTAAATCATTTTGATGTCACTCACATTAATATAGCAGAGAGAACTCTTCAGTAAGTGCTGACAGGTACAAATATGCCCATAGAAATGTTTTTCTTTAACATCAGCCTCAGATAAGCTTCTGAGGTGCCTATATTCATTTACCAGGAAGTATTGAGATTAGACAGATGTCTCAATTTAAAAAGGGAGAAAAAAATCTCATGTAGATTTGACACTATTTCACCTGTGTTTTTCTGCCAGTCTATATAATGCTATCAGAACATAACCAGAGTTTTGATTTATACCCCTCATTTGACATTGACTGGCAGTTCTACAGAGAACACGTGCAAAGAGATGGTAATTTAGAAATATGGAGAGCTTATTAGGCCAAATGGAAAAAAAAAGATCATTTCATTTTACTTCTTTTGAAATTAAATGGGGGCCAAAACACCAAAACTGAACATCACCGAATGGAGGCATTCGGAATGGGAACCTGGACAGGGCCCAAAATGTGCAGATGGCTCCTGTCTCTGTAAAAGGCCAAATGAGGAATATGAAATGCCCTAAATTCTATAGTGGGAAGGCCTTGACATTTTAATCTGACTTAATAGTTTAGGGCAATCTATGCGTTTAAACTGATCTTTTCCACTGATTTGAGATATTTCACTGAAGACAGAGATGCTCCTGACTATTCCATGGCTTGGAGTTTCTCACCTGTGGTCCATGGGATGAAATGTAGAAAGTTCTTCAGCTCTTCGGATCTGCTTGTCCATTAAGCCATGACCATGAACCTGGTTGCCTGAATTTAATAACCTCAGTTTGAAAACCTTTATCTTGGTTTAGCAAACTCCTTAAAGTTGAAAAGCTCCAGGAAAAATGGTTCTGCAGAGGAACGTATCTTGTTCTGGTAGTGTCAAGGTTGACTAAAGCCAGCTAGTGTTAATGGTAACAGCTTGGAGCTTTTTAAATGATTAAATGATTGGAATCAGAATATGATATGCACATTAAAAAACTGAGACAAATAAGAAAAAGAAAAAAAGAAAGAATCATCATGGCCCTGCATAACTTTTTAAGATTTGGTTGTAAAATGTCATGAGCCCATGTAGCTGCCTCTTTTTTTTTTCTAGACCATAAAGTTCATAATCTTGGAATAATGTTGCTTGTTCAAAAAAGAAGTTAGACTGGCATTAGAATCCTGTAAGCACCACAGTGACAATAAATTTATGTACATTTTTCTCTCTTTTTTGTGCCTTGCACTGCCAAAGACACTTGAAACGTCTTCTGTCTTCTGTTGATTTTCCTTTGGAGTAAATCTTATTGTTTGTGGATGGTTCTCAACCCACAGTGGTTGCGACTAAAAGCCTTCTTCCCAGAGGCAGAATAAGGGCAACAATGAGAAGCAGCTTCATTTGCATCTTCCCCACAGTGTTCAGCCTCTCTGCCTCAACCCTGATCTAGTAAGTGGTTAGCTGAGTCCATGTGGGGGTTTCAGGCTTTGGCATCAGCAGTCAAGATGGCAGATTGTCAGTAGAAAAGATAGCCTCCTATTTACTGTTAATTTGCCTTGACATTTTAAACCCCACATCCACGAGTAACCCAGCGTTTGTGTGAATCACCTGGTTGGATGCTCAGTCCCAGTTGGAAAGCACAGCTTTGGTTTCTCCATGCTTCTGCTGTTTTTCACAAAACTCCCAGGTGAACCTGTATGGACCTTAAGTAGTTGGTTGTTTTCTACCTAATCCACTCTGAGCCTTGTGCTGGAGTTCAAAGCAGAAACAGTCAAAATGGACAAAACAGCAACTCTGTAGCTTGTCAAAGAACCTAACATGTCCAGAGTATTGCTGGAAAAAATAATAATAATAAAAAACAACAGCTGCCTGGTTGCACCATACCACAGGGTGACAAGGGAGACTCTGTACACCCTCCGCCAGGCACATGTATCAAGGGGAGAGCTGCAGGTGTAGGAGCAAGTTTTATTTTTTCCATTTTTTCCAATAAATCTCTTCTTGCTTCTGCTTTTAGGCACCATAACAAGTGCACCATTACTACAGCAACTATTATCTGGGCCAGACAGAAACCCGGAGTTTCCTCTCAGAAGCTTTGGGAATGGCAGAGGGTGAGTATGGCTCTGAACCACGATCATCTTCCTGTACTTCTCAGAGCAACTTATTTAGCCTCAGAGCTGAAAGTAGACTGTTGTGTGTGTGTGTGTGTGTGTGCGCGCGTGCATGTGTGAATACAATCCCATGTGAATGTGAAAAAAACAGGTCCATTCTTGACCTACATTGAACAGAAAACCAAAACGTGCGTCTTACTGCCTACTTAAAGAAAAGGGTCTCTGTGAGGTCTAAGGAAGCTCCATTTAGTGGTGACACACAGTCTCCTTGAGGCTACAGTAGCAGGCAAAATATTAAGATTCTGGGAACCTCATTTGAGTGCAGATTTTTTTTTAATTGCATAAAAAGACCTCTGTGGACCAGAGCAAGAGGTGTAATTAAAGGTCAGGTGGACTCTTACCTTGTGAGCCTTGCCGCTGGATTGTCTGGGAAGTGGGCATGCAAAGAGAATGATGGTAGCAGATTTTTGGCCCTAAATAATTAAATAGAACTAAGTGCTTGTTAAGTTTGCAAGGAGATTTTAAGCAGCATATCCCTGTTGGGGAATGACACATAAGTGAACACAGGGAACTGTCAAACCTTTATCTATACGTATGAATTTCTGAATAATATGTACTTCCCCTCATTATAGCAGTGTGAGCCAAATCCTGCACTCTGTTGTTTCATTATAATCACTATGGAAACCACGTGACAGCTGAAAGTGCCTGTATCCTAGGAATTGACTCCATGGAATATACTTGTTTTAAATGGAATTTTTTAGTTTCAAAGCTGGCCTCCTAGGAGTGGCTTTTATTGCTTTGATTTAGTGAAGAGCAGGGCAATTCATCACGAGCCCATTTGGTCCAGGGGAAGGAATGTAGGCTGGGCTCTGTTTTGTGGTAGAAGGTTCTTGACATTTGATACGCTGCAGTCGGGTGACAGGAATCGGGATCTCCAGAGCTTTGCGCACATTCGTCACCATCCTATTTGTTTTGTTATGAAGTTTCCTGTAGTTTTCAGGTCTGTCAGAGCTGCTGTGATTGCCAGATAAGTGTGTTTGGCGGCGGGTGCGGCTAAGCCAGAGGAGGGTGCCATTTCGGAGGTTTTGCTTTGGGATATTTTTAGCTGGAAGAATAAGCACGTGCGTGAGGGAGTTTTCCTGATGTAACACAACATTTCAGCACACTGTGAAGGTCACCTAGATGTGAGATTAGTTGCTTGCTGTGGGTATAAATAAAACAAAAGACATCTTTAAGTTAGCCGGCACTAATGCTGCCCGGGAGCTTGTCGGGGCTCCCAGAAATGAGTGCTCCACCACTTACTAACTTAGTTACTCACCAGCAGTGTCCAGAAGTGGCCTGACTGCACCTCTGCAATGAGAAAGTGCAGTCTGAGTCTGGCAGTATTTTTTTATTCTGTCCATTAACACACAGAGAAAATGCATCTGATGCAGCTTGCCATACATGGTGCAGGGTACCTGAAACACCCGAAAGTACAGTGCTAGGGAAGAAAACAGGGGCCTGATCCAAAGCAAAGACCACAGGCACCTAAACCAGCACTAAGGCAAGATTTTAGGCACTGAGACACACATCATGACACAAACCTCTGCACTCAGCTACTGCTTAACCCAGGAAGGGCCTACGTGACCCAGCCCTGCCTGGTCCGAAGGCTGCCGGGGGCCTGCGGGCTCCTTTCTGTGCACACAGGCCTGCCTAGCCTGAGCACGAGGTCCCTCATGCGGGTTGGGCAGCCACTGGGATCCAGAAACTAGGGAGAAACCAGGGGCTGATACCGATATACTTCGAGAGAGCTGATCACACACTGGGCAGGATGATCCACACAAAATCCATTGTAGCTACTCTACTTTTAAAACATGTCAGGAGGCAGTACCTTCCTTTTCTGTAGTAACCTGCTGATTAGAAGGCTAGTTGCTTGGAGTTTTTCTGTTGTCTTAAACCAAGAATATAAATGCATACACAACACTAGGAAATCCAGACCTGCTCTCTCCATCCCTGCAGTGCCTTCTCCTGGAGCGCTCGTTTCTCAGCACCGTACTGCGCGCGTGGGCTCCTGACTCTACGCTTTGTAATTCCTGACTTTGTATCTAAATCCTTCATTTGATCTGGCCCAGGCACTTCTGCAATAGCTGGAAAACTGAGCGAATGAATGGTCAGTCTAAGTGCTTCATTAAAGTAGTGATATATGCAGAAGGAAGAGTACCTACAATATAACTGTCCATAAGCAATTGAAGAAGTAAGCATGTCAGCATTTTTACTGCTGTTATAGTAAATAGCTATTTATAACTTAACCCTGCAAACACTTACTGGCATCAGAAAAACTTAAAAATGTGTTACTTATGTCCTATATTTACTGAAAACTGGACAGTCTTACATCACCCGTGCAACCAATTAAAGCTAGGTACAGCTCCACTTTTCAAAGGGTTGCGTAAGTTGATTCTTCTGAGACATACCGATGAAAGCTGAACTTTGACAAGCAAAGTTTGACAAAGGAGAAGGACAATTGCTGTGTAATATGGACATAGGAAAGACCACAGTAGATAAAATAATGCAGTTCAGTATACTAATACACATAAACTTTTAAAGGAGTATTTACAGAAGGCAAATTAACTGTCCAAAGATAACTATTGCAGAGATAACTATCTTCGCTTTAGGGATCTTTTTATACAGTTATCTTTTGAAGCCATTTGTACCTTGGGCTTCTACAACATCACTTGGGAATAAGTTATGAAATTTAATAGGGCAATGTGTGTAAAAATATTTCCTTTTGATTCTGCTTGCTCATTTCATCAGGTTCTCTTAGTTCTTATGTTATGAGAAATAATGAATAATCATAATCATCCCCTGGTCACCTTCTCTCTTTAGGATTTTATACTTACCCATTTTCGAAGCTGAAGAGTCTTCATTATTTTCTCTCTTTTCTGATTGTCCTTTCTCATTCTTTTCTTTATCTACTCTTGTGCTATTGAATATATTTTTTTTTATTTTGGAGGAGGAGGAATGATCAGAACTGCACTCAGTTCACCACGTGGAGAGCTTTATTTATTCACTGGCCTATTGTTGTTGCCACTGTTCTCACTTCCTTTCTCAATGATTCCTTACATTCCTTTTTTCTTTTGCTGACTGAGTACTGAACTGAGGTTTTCAGAAACTGACTCTATAGTATCTATAATGACTTCAAGATCTCTGTCATGAATGGTGAGAGTACATTTAGAGATATTTTTTCCTATCATCTTCTTCACTTTACAAATATCAACACTGATTTTCGCCTGCCATTTTCTCACCCCATCATTTAGTTTGTGAGTTTCTTCTGCAATTTTCAGTCAGATTTAGCTGCAGCTCTCCAGAATAATTTTATGTCAGAAAAAAATGCCATTTCAGAGTTCACACCTTTTCCAGATGATTGATGCATCTACTGAACAGCATGGTTCTTTTAAGACTACATCAGTAACCTTGTCTCCATCATTAAAATGATGATGACTATGTATGCCTAACCTTTATTTCATATGTGTTAGTCAGTTACTAAACCACAATAGGACCTTAGGTTTCTTTAAGTGTTTATGGTGAGGAATGTTATGAACAGGTTTTTGAAAACCCACTACATAAGAATGATTAAATTATGCCTATGTTGTATCCTTTAAAACCTCTGATAGGTATGTGTACATGACTTTCCCCTAAAGAATTTATAACTCTTTCCAGGGTATATATTCAGACTCAGTTATTAAACTTATTCCTCATTATATTTACTACCAATCAGGTGGCGTGTTGTTTGCCAGGACAGCCCGGAGCACTTTGGGAACTGGAGTCACGCTTGCCATGTTGCTCCTTGGGGTCTTGGGATGATTTCAGAGCTGGTGCCGGAGCACAGCCCAGTAGCTCTGCAGGTGAATTATCTTAGTCCTCCAGACCTGACAGTTTTTGCTATTCATTTTGTTTCTTTCCAAAACATATTATATTGTCTCTTCAGTTTGGATCAGACCCACAGCCTCATTCCTTGTGAAGAAACGCTCCCCACTTCTGCTGTTCCTAAAAACAAGTATGTAGCAGACAAGCTAGAAAGCCAGTTTATACAGATCTCTGCATCACTTTTTTCACCTTCCACTTGTTCAGGAGTGGTTGCATGTTGCTTGAATTACTCACAAATTCTCATAAGAGTTGCTGGACCTGTCTGAATCCCTGATTACAGACTAAAACTGTTGGGCATCCTGGTCTTCTGCAGCTCTCAGTTTGCGTGAATTACCCAGGAATCTCTGATGCCAAATTTGCAGTGCTTCTTTTTCTTTCTGTTCCTTAAAAATCCAGAAATAGAACTAGGCTACTGGGGCATTTCCATGCCCTTTCACATTTACATCACTTTTCATATGCAGAGATGCTCCTTCCAAATCTATTCCTCCAACGGCAGTAATTTTGATCTTTTAATTCCACATAATCTTCCAATGCCCTTTTTTAGCTTGTTCTGCCCACAGTAGAGACCTTCCAGTAGAGACTGTGGACTGGTTTTAGTTCTGCATATCCTTCTCTTTCCTGGAATTTACACTAGGCAATTCATAGAAAATATAAAGGTGTAGGTCAAATGTGAGGATTACATCCTCAGGTTCCTCACATGCTCTGAGTTCAAGATACTGAGTTCTCTTGGCCTGTCAGATGTTTACCTCGGATTCTGTTGTCAATCTTTTTGAGAAAATACTGACTTCAGTTTTCTCATTTCCAAAATCTGTCATGGAAAGCAGAAGGCCAAATTCAACTTCTGTATGTTCAATATCTATATAGAAATATAATTAGATTGCTGTAATTATAAACATATTGAATATATTATATGTGAGTGACTATACTGAACACATAGGAGTTCAATGACATATATAAATTTTTTTATCTATACATGCATATATATATATGAGTACATACATAATATGGCCATCAGCTCTTCTGCTGCATTTGTCCTAAATCTTGCAGGTACACTGATCCAGTTCCACTGACCCTTTCCTATCCATGTTCTTTCTCTCAGAATTTCTTGTTTTTCATGAATAAAAGAAAAATACCTCTCCATTGTTCTCTACCCCACACAGGCATACTACTTCTGTTCTTGTGTGACACAGGCACTTTTAATAGACCAGATCAGATTTCCACTTCACCCAATATGCTAAACATATTCTGGGTTTCCTCTTGAAAAGAAAATACTGGGGAAAGATCCTTCCTTATTTCTTTGTGTGATATCTTTCATTCATAATTGGGTAACACATTCATTCATACGACAGTAAACTGGAATAAAGCCTACATTCTAATATGTTCCAAGTCTGGAACAAATAAATATACAACATCTCCCCCCCACACTTCTGCTATTTAGCATGTGGTAATTAACACTTGTTAAAATGACTAAAATTTCAAACGTGGACATGCTCTGTGAGAAAACCGCAGAGTGATTATACTGTGAACACTTCTGTCAGAAGATAAGAGGTATTTTTAGCAATCCCATGTCATTTTTGTATGAGTTTTGTCACGTCCCAATGAAAAAAAAAACCCAAAACTTTAGTTCCTTGCAGTCTGGCTTTTTCATCAAACAGGACATTGGCATTTTCACATTGCAGAGGATTCCCACTTAGTTGTTTCCATCCCCAACTTAGTGGCCCTGGAGTTATTTAGCAAGAGATGACTGCAGGAAACCACGCCAGGTACATTCTGCACACGATCAATAGGGTCCAGGAAGGGGAAGGCAGGCAGCAGCGTGGAGACTGGCTGCGAGGCTCCAGAAAGAATATCTTAGAGCAGCCATTCCCCCGTCGTCTTGCATTGTGCATGGCTGGTGGGAGGGAAGACGCTTCACTGGGGACAGGAAAGAGGATCATTTTGGTTATACAGTGATTTTCACTCATTTTGTACAGGCAGAGATAGCTACCAAAGCGCACAAAAATGCTGGTTCAAATCTATGTAAGATAAAAGTCACTGCTGGTAATGGGATAGTCAGTAAAAGATGACGAGAGGTTAGAAGTCTCTGGAAGAAATTTCTTCTTCCAGTTAAGTTCATTGTGTATGCCATTATAAAACAAACAAACAACACGGACAAAAAGAATGACGAATTTCCCATTGAGGAAGGTCAGGTGACAAGTGAGAAAATGTAGTGGGTTTATGGGTCAGAAACATGCTTGCACTTATTTGATTGCTTTTAACTGAATCTGGAAACCTGTGATGAGCAAACTGGACTTGCAAAGGACAGAGGCATTTGAGATGCTGCCCTGGCAGCTGAAAGTCAGGACAGTGGTGGTGGGAAAGACCGTAGGAAAACATGGAAAGATGCTGCAAAAATGGACCTTAAACAGATTTTAGACTAGTGACTCTGTCCTAGTGAGGCAGTTTTCAAGGCTCCATCTCGGCCTCAATGTGAGCTGCTGTGCTAGGATGGCAGTGAAATGTGACTGGTAATTATCACCGGCTGTTTTACAAGTGAGGAGCTTGCAGTGTTCATGTGATACCAAGTGTTCGTTGTGTGCTGAGCAGTTTTCTGGAAGCCTTGGCTTTGTTTTCCCTTAGTCCTGAGAACAAAAAAGAAACGATGCAAGGAAAGTGCAAAATGAATTCAAAAAGAACAATGGAATTGTGCTTGATTTGTTTAATTCTGAAATCAAGGTCACTTAAAAGTACTACAGCTTTTATTTGTTTTATTGTTTTTTTAAGGATTTTTTTTTGGCAACATCTTTCTTTTCATTTGACGGTCCTGTTATCCCAGAACTGTGTATGTTACTGATCCTGCCTGTATTCAAAGCTGTTATTAAGTGGAGTCTTTTAGATTTTAGAGAAATGATAATGGTTCCAAAGATGACAGAAAGTGGCAGCTGGTGACAAAAAACCCCCTTGATAAGACGACAACAGTAAATCAAACTACTGCCACTTTTTCGTTTCATGTTTGTTAATACCACCTCGCCTTTTGAAGTTTAAAGCAAGGTTCAAAAGAGCCAGGTGCTGAATCATAATATTAAAGCAAGTAAGGAGCTCCATGAAAGAGAAGAGATCTGAGAGGGGAAAGCAACAAACACGGCTTTCAACTGCCTTTTGTCGGCCTTTCTGCAGATGTCACCAGTTGTTATCCCCAGCAGAGGCTTCAAGCTTGTAGCAGTGCCTCTGGCTGATTCCAACTCAACGTTTCAAGTGTCAATCAAAAAGGAAGGACGCAGCTTAGGTCCTGGTCATTGTCCTGTGAAAAGAGCCAAGCGTTTAACATTGATTTAGCTCCCTCAATATACAAAGATAGAGCCAGCTTTGTACAGCAAAAGGGCCTTTGGCAAGGTTGCTTGTAGAGCAATTCCATCGCATCCGATGCTCCTTGGTTTAGCTGTCACACTGCAGTGTCTGGAGTCCTATGAAAAGTTATTCAGGAATGAGTGAGCAAATTAAAAAGAAATAACATGCTCTCCTAAATAGCAATGCAAGCTATAGAAAGTGCTCTTAACATCATTTAGCCCTGAAAAGCATTTTTAATAAAAGTATTTTATGCTTTTAAATACCATTTAACAGGGAGAATAAGATGTCTCAGGACAAGAGGAGGCCCTTGTGAAACCCATCTCCATTGGACTGGATAAGCAATTGTACTGGTGAAGTATTTTTGGTCAAGTGCTCGCTTATTTTGTTTTTGAGCTGCTTGCACTCACTGCCACCCACATACTACATTATTCTTTTGTGTGGGTGTAAAAAAATACCCCAAAACCCAACAAAAGCCCTGCCTGAATTCCACAGACGCCCAGCTCTCCTGCTTTCCTGTCCTTTTTCTTGTGTCAAATTCCTGCCCACTTCTCTCTCATAATTGTCTTCAAAACACCTTGGCAATTATTTCATTTTCAGCCATTGCATTCCCCGTTCGGCTCTTACCCAGCATTGCAGATGAGCTACACAAGTCACTTGGCATTGTCATGGAAATGACAAGTCTGTGGCTGTGCTCAGGCTGTTTCAGCAGGCCTCTGGTGGGGGCAAGTTCTCATGAATGTGGTAGAAACCACATCTTTGTCCTTAAAAATCACAGTGAAGCTGGGTGAAACACTAATAAAGTATGCCTATCATTTTAAATGGAGCCAACACAAGATAATTTAATCCTGTGTACCTTTTAGTAATGTCAAATTCATGTAAATAAGCTTTTTACTGTCATTTTGCTTAGAAGCAGGGTTCTTCATTCTAGGGTTTCCTGCATCTGTCCATTCAATGTTAGTGCACTAGTGGACTATATGAGCCATGGGCTAACCTGATACCACAGTGACAGTAGTCTTGATTCAACAAAATTCTTGTGCACTCGGCTAACTTTAACCAGATGAGGAAAGCAGCTAAAAATATGAGGAAAATATTTCCCTTTTTCAGGCTTGACATTGGTACTGTTTTCTGCTTCTCACAATTTCCTTTTTGCCAATACTTTCATCCTCCTTCATGTAGAAATACTGGTTAGAAAATCATGGAAAATGTCACAAGAAATAGAACATTTCCATGATGGCAATCATTTTTCACAAGATTGTTTTTCTTCTTAAGGGCTAATTTCCTAGTAATATCTTCTTAAGCAAAAATACACTGACTGGCGGTACTTTTCAACTCAAGGGAAATAGTACAGTACCTAAAACTAGCCATGTGCTATAGTACTCTTTCTGAATCTGGGACAGCGTTACTCATGATCCGTCATTCTGGAATGAGCTACATTCCAACAGTCTGCTTCATACACTTGTGCAGCTCCTGCTATCTGCAATTTAGAAATATTCGAATAGAAGATCTATCAGGAGTTGGGTGTATTTTTAAATACACGTATCATTACAGACACACTTATTTTTGTGTTCCCAAAAAGGAGAAGGCATTTCTAATGGTCACTGTAGATGGCACCTTAGTAGGCAGTGAAAGAACACATGACTCATTTTGTTGAGGGACAGATGCTATTCTGTAGATTTTCACTGGGATTTTTAAACACATTTGCCTTGGTCTAGCCCATTCCTTTCTGGCAGTTGCTTTCTGTAGAACTCACTCACAGAGAATGCATGTTACTTTTACACAAGGATAATGCTCAGGGAAAGGCACATTTGCACCAGACACTTGGTTTTAAGAACTGATCCTTTCCCGTGGCCAGAAAATGGCTCACCCCATATGCTTCCTTGAAGGAGTAAGGAAATGGGGGATGTTTGCTTCTCCCCATGCCCTGCGTGCCAGTGTGCCGTACTACTCCTACCAATATAGAGGGAGATGCTATATACCTCTGCCCTCATATTGGTGGAATTTCTGCTTTTCCACTCCCAGAGCACCTGGTGGTATAGCTATGCCAGTCTGCCTGGCTGCACATGCTATACCAGCTTGACACAGCTTGTCCTTCTAAGGAGCATCAGGGAAAACAGGAGGATAGTCAGGATACTGACTTCTCAGGTGGCCATGCTGGTCCCAGCGTATTCCACAGGGAGCCCAACAAACACTGTGGATTAGGGATCAACAAGATATCAGAGACCAGAAATCAGAAATAAGCAAGGAAGCTCAAATTTTGGCTGCAATTTTTAAAATGTCAACACCCAGTAGAATTTATCTGTGGTATTGGTTAATGATGACAATAACAGTAATAATAATCCATAGATTCCTGCTCCTTCGTGGCTCTGAGTGACAACACGGTTCCCATGTATCTTGTACAGTCTGAAATTCAAACAAAGTTGTGAACAGGACTTATCTTTGTACAAATCTTAGCAGATGGCAGTTGTATGCAGGTAGGTCCCTACAGTGCCATGTCATGCCATGATGCAAGTTCAGGTGTTGGAAGCAGCACAGTCACTGGCATGACTGGACTGTCTCCAGTCCCAGAACTGGACTGTTTGCACTAACTTCCCTGACCATCATAGCTGGGTCCTGTGGACAGGTCTACAAATAAACCAAGGTTAAGAAATGGGTTTAAGTAAACCAAGGTTAAGAAACGGGCTTAAGTACTCCGCCACTGATCTTCCACACAGTTTAAGTGTTAGTGTGCCCCCAGATTTGGCTTCCTCCACTCAACAGAGTCCTCTGACAGTATCCCAGCAGGCTTTGAGGACTACTCTTGTCCTGTTCTGTATACTGATACAGATACTATTTTGGTGCCCTCCTTCCTTTTCCTGGCTCTGCTTCTGCTTAAAGTTATACTACTGATGAATCAATGTCACATCTTCTTTGCCACCCGTTAGGCTCCATGCACCATCTTTGACTTTTACACAGTTCAAGCACCAGCAGTGATCCTCTGTTTCTCTTTTCCATCCATCACTTTCTGGGTTTTCTTCTTTCTTTCTGATTATTCCTTCTGATCTCATGCAGGGATTCTCCTTTCTCACCTTTCTTCCCCATGATCTGCTTTACATCCTAGTGCTTTCTTCAACCCAGATGTCTGTAACTGCAGCTTATAACCTATTACTCACATATTCTTCTTTGATTTGTCTGCATCCAGTCTACTGGCCTGTCAGATTCTCCTGGTTGTGTGAATATCAATTTAATTTTAAGTTCAAATTGCCCCATCTGCCCCATTCTCCCATTCAGCACCATCCATCCTGCTTTTCTAGCTCCACTCACCTCTGCTTTCTCCATCCACTGTATTATTACAGTCTGGCTCTCCTTTGTCTCCCCAAATTACTGAAGCCCTCCTTGAGGTCACCATCATTTCACCTGCTTCTCTGCATCTCTTCCCTCTCCTTACCTTCCTAATGCTGATTGTGTGTCCTTCAAGTACAACTGAAACCCTGCTGTGAAGATCCTCTCCCTGGCATATGGTTTTTTAAGTCTTGGGCATGACAGATCCATCCTCCATAGGAATTACATGACCCATACATTTAATTTTACTCAGGGGTTGCTACACTGAACTTCCCCGTAGTTCATCTGTTCAAGTGGCCCAGAGGGGTAATGTAGAAATGTTCTCCAACAGCCACTGATAAAAAGGCAAAGTTTGCGGTGTGGAACAAATGCAGAACGTGACAGGTGACACACAGGTCCTCAGTAGGCCTACTAAGTTAGGCCTGCATGTTTTTTTGCACTTCAAGCAGGGATTTGCACAGCAGGATCTGTCTTTGTCCCAAACAACACCAGCAGGAGAACAGCAGAACTTCGCTGGAGCTTCCACACATTTAGAACAAATTCAGATCACTTCTGCTGGTGATGTAAAGGGAAATCAAGCAAACAAACAAAGGGTTATAATTGTTAATAATCACTGCTTCATCAAATCCTTATGTTATATAGTCAGGGTCAAGTCAGCACTTCAGGACTATTCTGTGGGGCCAGCACCTCCTACTTTGCCCTCACATAGGAGCCACTGTGGCTAGTGTCTCTACCATTACTTTTCCTATTTGTTTGATGATGACAACCATCTTGTGCATTGCAGAGAACTGCCAAAGTACCCTGCACTGCCAAGGCTCCATGGGAACAGGTAACCTCACCTTGCTGGAAATAATTCATTAGCTGCATCTTGTCTCTGTGCAGGGCAGTGGCCCATCCAGAGCCCAGCCCCTGTTTCTGGTCTCATAAGAGAGCCCAGTAAGTTGCTTATTAACTGAGAGGCAGAATCACCACCACATTTTGAGCTCTGCACTGCAAGGCAAGTAATGCAACTGTAATGTGCTTATAATATATTGGGAATTGATTCTTAAAAGTTAACTTTTTAAAAAGTTTTATAATCAAATATTATGTCACTGGCACAGTGCAGAATTTTGTTTGGGTTCTTTAGAACTTGCTTGGACAAAAATTCCAGGATAAGGAAATCACATTAAGGTAGAATTAGAAGCATGTATGCATGTGTGTGTCAGAAATAAAGGAGCAAATGAGCTAGCCATGCTTTATCCCAAATCAAGCATTATAAAGCTAGGAAACTGAGGACTTAAACTACACTAAGAAAAAAAAAGAAAGATTTAACATCAGATTTGTTTACAAGCCTGCTATTATAAGAAGAGCACAATTAAGGTACTGAGAGAGTTTTAACATTTCTTCACAACCACACAATGTGAAAAAAAAAAGGAAAAAAAGAAGTAAATGTTAGCTTAATCTAAGTTTGAGTCATAGTCATCAAAATTTCTCACTCACAGTTGTGTGATAGTGCAAATCAGAAAACAGGACAGTTATGTATTCTGATCTCTGGGGCCCAATCAATCCAGACGATTTGTCATCCTGGCAGTCACTGGCTTCCAGTGCATGCTTCTCTTTGTGCTCTTCCAGTAGCACATCTCTCTGTTCCACTTTGCTGGGCCAAATTCAAGCTTAGTTTAAGCTCTGAGGGTGCCAGATAGCCTCAGCTTGCACAAGGACTAGATTTGACCGACCACCACTGGCAAATGGCTGGTGAAGGCCTGGTAGTACATTTTTAAAACTGACTTTGTTTAACCATTCTTGTCCCTCAGGAAATTAAAAAATCTCTCTGACAGTTTTGCTGCTTTGTTTGTTATTCCCTCATGTGACCATGCTTTTATTTCATTCCCCACCCATGATAACTCATTTCTCTTATGCCACTATGCCTTCTCAACCTATTCACTCCCAGCGCTTCTGCTGTTATGTGCCATCTTTTTAAAGATCACATACATGAGCCATTCATTCTTCTTGGAGGTCAAAACAAAACAAGTGACAGGAGTAATTTTCTATGAGCAAGTACACACAAGTGCATTGCAAACTGGTTTCAAAACTTTTTGAACAGCAGTGCCACGTACCATATTCTTGGAGGTCATGAGATAATGCATTTGCATTCTTCAGTATTGTGAGAGTAATGTTTCTGGTTGCCATTGTGTCCTTTGGAAATAATGGCTTCTGGTCACTACAGGTTAGTAGATGCAAACAGCAGACTATATCATAGCAACTTTGCTAATGCAAAAACCATTGTACATCCAAGCGTTCCTGCCTTATCCATAAAGGATGATTGCCTAAGTGTCTCATTGGAAAAAATGACACAGTCCTGGGAGTGTCAGAGATTTAACATTCACAACTCAGTTCATAATTTCGTTTATATCAGGATGTCATTTTTTGACTATAATTGCAAAATATAATCTTGCATAAGTGCTTATTATCACCATTGTTAAGGACTACAGCACAGAGAAATCAAGTTTAATTTTTTTTCATTGCAGATGGTGGAACTCTGTACTTGCACTCTTCCTTCATTAGCAAAACCTCAATGTACGTAGTCTATAGTGAGCATTTTCATTCACCTGTCCCATACGAATACCCTCTTCAGTCTGGTGACTTCTATACAACTTAATCGATGGCAGACCACAAAGTCTACCTTACAGGCATTGTTTGCCTCTTTATTTGTTGGACAAAAGTTTTGTGATGGTGCCTCCAGTCAACACCTTCCAGAGTTGATGTGACTACAGGAAATACTGGTACATTGTTTTATAATGGTTGTCAGTGCCTCTACCAATAATTAGAAATGAGCTATGAATCTTATTTTCAGAGCTACCAGGAATCCACAATCGCAGCTTAAGTCATCTTTGTAATTAAATATATCAGTGTTCCAAAATTTATAGCCAAACCTGGAGGTACCATCTCCTACAGGACTCCTCTGAAAGCTGTACCTACTTGCTCAATATGATGCAATGATTTAGTGGCCAGGCTGTTTCTCAGGAGCAAGAAGCCTTTGGCTTCAGGCACTTGCTCTGTTCAATATCAGAACTGCCTGGTCCTGCATTTGTTGCCACTTCACTATGCTGAAAAAAACAGGACAATCTTTCTGGGATCATCTCTGTTCAGTTATTACATGATAAAGCAAAGGAAATGCACAGGCATACATTCACTAGGGGAGTTGGGTGCCATCTCTTGAACAGCTGGTGCCCGACTAACACCCACCTAGATCTGTAGGTATTATCACAAAGGCGTAGAAACGTTGGTTGGAAAGTACCTCTGGAAGTCTCTAGACCAGTATCCCTCTGAGAGTGAGACTATGATCAACACTGGACCAGGCCTAGGGCTTTCATACAAGGTAGAGCTCTGTTATCTCTTTATTCAAGCACGTTTATTTTGCATTAAATACTTAAATATGCACCAGCCAGAGAGAGGGGGAAAATCCCAGGATAGCCCATCTTGTCTAAGGGGTTCACATGTGCTATCTTTTTGCTAATGCGCACTGAGAATGAATACTATTGTTACAGCCCTGATGCTCTGGGGATATGTATATGGCAAGGTTTTGCAGAGGGAGAAGTAGTGTGTTAGGCCAACCGATTTACTAGCAAGCTCTCAAGCTTGCAACCCCCTATTCACACTCTATTTCAGACCTGAAGAAGGGATTGTATCTGTTTCTTCTGGTGTGTTTTCTTTTTCACAGCTGAAACTATTGACTGAATGGGAAAGGCATTTGCACATAGTTTTGGCTGCTCTGAAATGCGATTTTTGTTTGATTCTTTATACTGATCACCTCTATCAGACATCTCCCATATGGCCGTCATCAGCCAGCTGCTGGTTCCATGGTAAGCATCAGACATTTAAGTTTCTCTTATGCTTGCCCTTTGCAGTCTTTAAAATGGTATCCATTTTCATTGTCCTTCTGCCTACCTACATGTTGTCACCTATATCTAACTCCTTGTTTTCATTTCATTGCTCATGTAAGTTGCCATGATTTTAAGTCACATGCTCACAGCTTGTACTACTCTGTGTAATGTAATAACTTGTGTAGGCATACTCCTCATAGTGCTAATATGGTTGTGCTCAGTCTTTCTGTATGATGGCATTAAATCTTCAGTCATCTTTCTTCTTGCTAGGTTTGTAATGTGCCGTATTATATTTTTTCTGCCTAGGATTACCAACACCAGGTTGCAAAAATTCAGCCTCTTATCCTTTCTGCTAGTCATCAGATTATAATTTCAATACATTTGGGATTCTTTTTATTTGCCTTCTGGACTTTGCACCTTTAAGGTTCAAATTTTTTAGAATTTCTCTATAACCGCAAGTACAAGAAACTTTGGGTTTGTTATTTTCTACATAAGTGAGGGAATGAAAGTTGCACTTTTATAGTATCTAAAGAACTCCAAGAGGAAAGCTATATGAAAAGCACTATAGAAAGATGCCCATTATAATTAAAAGACCAGCTAATGCTGCCACTGAGCTAATATAGCTTCATCATGAAAAAGTACATGCATATATATAGCCTTCTTAGGATCACATATAGGAAGAAAGTTAGCCATATACACATATGATTACAGATTGGATGTTAACACTGCCTTTTAAAAATACCGATCAAGAAAAACAAAGCTGGTAATTAACATGGGTCATTAAAATGTGTCAAAATATTTTCTCCTTAGTGTAGCACTAATAATTAAGCTCTCGTGAAATGAATAAATGTATAAATACAATTATTATATGATTTATTCAGTTTGGTTTTAGCTTTTTATTTCATTCTAGTTCCCATTAGTCAAAGTTTTCTCCGCAGGTGAAAGATGCTGCAGGATGGCATAGGCTAAAGTATGCCAGGAGGTGTTTAACTATGTTAAATTTGCATCTGCAAGAAAAAGCAAACTAGTGCAATTACTGGCATTACCAGTTTAGTTCAGCTGAGGATCTGGCCCTTACTGTGTTTATTATTAGATGGAATGGATGAGAATATATTCATTTTGTGCTGAACTTTTTGATGGCCTTGCTCTTTCTTCCTTTCTTTCCATTTCTCATCTCCCATCCAAAATTTGCTCTGCAGAAATTCAATGTACCCATTTTTTTGATCTCACTTGAATCTTAATTGCAAAGCCAACTAGATTTTATCATGGCTTATATGCTCCCCCACTTGCTATCTGTAATCACAGTTATTGTGAAACTCAAAGCTAAGTCAAGAATTGTTGCCTTTTTATGGCTCCCTCTTTTATATATGTTGTGTTGGAGAGCAGTCGTTACCGCTTTTTTTGTCATTATTTCTGGGCTTCACTCCATTAGCTAGTGAACGGGCCTTCTCTCATTGCTTTCCTGCAGTAAATACTGTAACATTCAGCTTCCTTTCAGGCTTGTGCTTTTAAAGAAAGTTTTTGTACAATTAAAGATATGAAATTGCTAAATACAAGGCTGTGTTCATTGTTCTCCCTTTTTAAAGGTTTAATCACACTTAATGGCTCTCTTGAAAACTTGAACTTTCCATGTTGATGGTTTTACCCCACTGAAAGAGTTTGCTAATATACTTTTCGAGTGTTTTCTCCTTAAATGAGCTATTCAAGAAGTCCTGTGCAGAATAAGATTGAGGAAGGATATATCCAGAAACAAGTATGAAATGGGTCCAGGGTTATGTGTTTATCCATTGGTGGAGATTCATTAGCTCAACAGCAGTCAGAAACATGCCCTGAAATGTCTCATGCCTCTCCTTTCAGACCAATCTCTGTTGCTCTGTCCCGAACACTCCGAAGATGCAGCCCCTATTCACCACCTGGATGATCATCGTCATGGCAAGACCTAGGCTGACTCCACAGGCCAAGGAGCCATCGCTACTCAGTAACTTTGGTCCTAAGTACCTCTTATTCCAGCCACCACCAGCACCACCTCCATGTCCTGTGACTGCACCTGTCTGAAGAGCAAGTCACCAAAGCACTGCCCACTCAAGGCTGAGGTGATGTTGTCATAAAGAGGGGAAGAGTGCATCTTAACTAAATTTTAGGTAATTCTCTGTCTGTGACTGACCAGCCCAAAATAAGCAGCCATTCCTAAGAGACATGGACTAGACCCTTGTGCACTGTTTGACTTTGACATTTTATCACTGCTGTTTATCATGTGTAGAAATGAAGCCATGTGCCCTGTGAAAGCTCTGAAAAGTTCCAAACATGGCATCCCGTTTACTTAGTAGCACAAATTCTTTTGCTTTTCCCAGTGCTTCTGTCTTGATAGTCAAAGCCATTCAGGGTATTGGACTTTGCTTCCTGAGATAACACATCTCCTTCCACCAACATGACCTCCTGTGACATTTGATGGGAACAATCTGGACTGTGAACCAACCAGGGAAGCTTGTGAGCTTATGCAATGAAATTCTCACAGCTCCTGGATCTAGACTCCATAATTTGCTTTTACCCTTTCTGATAGCCACTGATCCCAACATATTTAGAAATAAATGTGCACTTCATTTGTTGCACCTGTTTTCCCCGAAGAGTTCATAGCAAACCTGCAGATTCCCAGTCCCACCCACTTACACGGAAAACCATAAACCGAGCAAACACAGACCTTAGGAGACAGCTTATAAACTACAGGAGGAAAAGAGAGACAGGGAACAAAATCATCTTTCTCATTTTGTTTATATGTCTAAATACTTGGCAGTCACTCAGCTACTTTGTTAATGGGGACCATATAAGTAGTAAGGTGCACAGATAGTGAGATAAAGATTATAAATTAAATGTAGCAGCAGTAGTATTTCATCTGTTTGTCTCAGGACTGATACCACAACATAAATCCTGAGATACTTTAGATTAGATAGATTTGATATGCCAATCTCCACTTAAATATTTTGGGTCTGCTCCCAATAAAGTTAATGGAAGCAGGATCAGCTCTTTATTGCTCCCATGCTATCAGTGAGTCTTCACTTCCCATTAAGCAATTCATGTTTTCTATTATACTGATACAAAAGCCTCATTCTGCTGGTCTCAGAGTCAGTGGGTTTCATTTTATCAGTCGGAGCCCCAATAGGGTATTAGCGCTTTAAACTGAAACTCCTAGACTCAGTACACATGGCTCAGCGCCACTCATTCATATTATGGGCACACTGTTCTTATCGTATGCGCAAGAGCACTTAGTCCTCAAGTGCTCTTCGGCTGAGGGACACAGATGACTTTACATCATCTTTCTACTCTCCCTCCCTCCAGCCTCAGGCTTGTCTGGGAGCCATTTCAGGCCATACTGGCCCCAGGACTACCGAAAGCTGCTCTTGTGCTGCTCTACACTGGGCCACGTTGAAACCGTCACAGCCTGCAGCACGGAGCAGCAGCAAAGCCTCACATTGCAAACGTGCACTCAGTGGAGCAGCAAGACACTCATCAAGGATCCCCCAGCCCAAGGGACTGATGTTACCAGATTCTTTTTTTTCATTTTAAATAGAGTTGCTTTGCTTGCACGCGCAGACTATTTGGATTTGCTCAGGTGACTGGCGTAGGGAATGGGATGTCCTAGCAGAGGGCCCAAGAGGATGTAGGCAGACCACTCAGGGAGGTTCCTAGTGAGGACAGAAATTTAAGGCAGGAGTGGGCTATCTAATCACCTGATGTTACTGGCTCCAGCTTGTATAACCCTCTTGTATTTGGGAAAGAGTATTTTCAGCCGAGGTTTTTGAATTATCACTTACCATGAATTCTGAGGTCTAGGAGTCATATGAATCTGAATAGCAAACGTTGCACACTCCTGTATTGCTTTTGGGTTTGTTACATGAAGTGAAATAGTTAGGAACAGAAACAGGCTTTTGTGACATATGTACCAGGTTATTACCAAGCCCATTTTCTGCATTTGTAATGAATCTTTCCTGGAGGATTCTTATTCGGAATAATGGCAAACAGCAAATACAATCCTGTCTTTTAACTGTAAAGTGTGTGAACAGAAAAAGAGGAAATCCAGGGATTAGAAGCTTCATTATGTGCCACATTCTGCTGCATTTGCACATCACCGGGTACCTGAAGTGGTCCTGTCTCATCACTGGAGCTGCTCACCAACGCCCCAGTGCGACTCAAAGCACATGTCCAAGTCCCATTCAAGCCAAGCATGTGCTTCAGGAGAGCAGTGATTTTAAGCACTTTGCTGAATACAGCTGGCTGGATTTGCAGGGGAGCGGTAAGATAGCACTCAGGTGAGTGGTAAAATCCAGGTCTGTGACCTTTTCCCCCACAGATGGTTAATAGGTGCAGCACACTATCAGGTTTCTTATGACTGCAGTGATACTACCTGATTCATTTTGGCGTAGGCACTGCTGAACGGTGCTTTGTCTTGCATTCTCTCTCCAGTTTTCTTATAGGCACTGTGCTGGAAAATAGTCCTTTATCATCTCAAATCCACCAGGCATGTCACATGAGGAAGTCTTTAAGTGCCATGTGATGTTCATTCAGTTTGTTTTCTTGAATACAGTGTGTCTCCTAAGTTACTGATTAATTTTACACAGTGCAAGGAAAGCTAATTTTGAAAAACTCTGTCAGGTTTGTTATTTCACTGAAACAATATGCTAAAATACTAATTTCTAAGCTATTCTTCATATCAAAACCAGCCTTTTCTGCCTCTAGTTCCACAGCTCTCCAGCATTGCCAGAGCACACACACAGATGTGGTGGACCTGCAACTTTGCTGGTAATGTTTATTTTCAAAAGACAAATATTGTACCAGCATTAATGTCAATTAGGAGACTTATTTGACAATCTGACTACTCCATCTGATGCCTCAAGGGCAAATTTTCAGCACTTTGTGAAAGATGTTGGCCAGTGACTGCTCTATATGAATAAAATATAGAGGAGAAAAGTTTTAATAAACATTTAAAAACAAAATGAACTAATTGTGATCATTTACATGCAAATAAAGGATGTGTTTTATATCCACAAAGACTAACACACCCAGGAAGAAAGCTTCCACTCCACCCTTTAACTCACCCTGCTGTGACTCCATACTACAAGTGTTTGGGCGGTGAATAATCAATCCCATACGAGCTGCACTATCTAGCCACAACAGCGGTGATCCCTCAGTCCTACTGGACTCTCTGCATCTCCATGGTTTTGTTCTGGGTTTCATCATTATTATTTACATTTAATCATCTGAAAAACTTATTTTGTACTTATTTTTTATTGCTTAATGGTGCTTTATTTGCAAAACGTCTCCTGAGCACGTAAATGGCTCCTGTGTTGTTCTGCAAAAAGCTGCTCCCTTTGGAGTGAAAGTCACCTGCTGGGAAGAGCCTGCACAAAGCTTTGTGCCACTTAGGAGCACAAATGGAGCAACATTTGACCCTCTCATAGCTCTTGTTTAGATAAACTCCAGGTAACTTCACTGGGAGTTTTGTCCAAGCAAAGGCTATGCTATCTGCTCCTCACTGTTGTTACAAGGTCACTGGAAAAAGGTAGTGTCAGATCACAAGAAAATATTTTGAAAATTGCTTCCACAATCCTATTCAAGCGCTGACAACCTAACTTATTGGTTGTGCAATTGGGAGTTTCTCTGGAATTAAACACTACTATTTGTACCAAGAGAGGCTTCCTAGCTAGCAAAAAATCTCAGAAGTCAAAGCATTCCCAAGTCAAAATTGTAGTCTTTGAGCCAGAAGGAAGTGCTATATAGTAAATGTGTAAGTAGATACAGCACCAAACGGAAATCTGCTCTGGACACCGCTCGTGGCAGCCTCTCTCTGCCTTCTTGGTCTCACATCACTTTTCAGGTGTGCTTGGTTGTGACTCTGAGGTCCTACCTTGAGGCCTCCCTGATACTGCTGACACTGGGGCCACTGTCTTCTGAAATATATACATGCAGATGATCCAGGCAGGAACACCAGATTGCTTACCTGGGAAAGAATCAGCCCCAGGAGCACACAGATAAAACAGAGACAAAGGTGACTTTGTAGTACTCTGGATGTAATTTCATTTTTTTCTGTCTGGCAGTGTCTGATGTGCCTCTGCTGAAAAGGTTTCTATTTTGATGAGGACACAAAAGCTTGAATACTTTTCTGAACCAGTTTGGTAGTAAATGTGAGCTGGGAATTATTCTCATGAGATTTCAGACCTATGTAAATTATTCAAAAGAATTTGATAAAGAGATATAACCTTGCTATGTAAGTTTTAATTATCATTTCCAGGACTTTATAGTAAAAATACAACCCTGTTGCTCCTATAGAGTAGTTTAAGTATTCTGAGCCTGATTATTAGATGGTGGAAACTTGTGCATTGGTTCTGAGGCAGGCTTTGTCTGCATCTGACTCCGTTCACCCATCCTTATTTCACAGCCAAACACACAAGCATTTTTTTCTATAGACTTTAATTCAAAGGTCTCTCAAACTACAGCAGCTGGGAATGTTCGGCTGGAATGACTTTCTGGTGGAAAACATCCTTTTTTTAAAATTGGGATTTCTTTTATGGGAAAATTTCAATTTTGCCAGAAAATTTTGATTTTCTATTAGGAAAATCAAACTGATGGCTCCATGGCTGCTTGGCTGGAAGGCCCCTGTCGATTTTGTTGTCGTCTGCAGGGAGAGAGCAAAATTGACAATAGTCTTCCAGGCAGGCAGCTGGGGAGATGCAGCAGGTCTGGAAGAGGGAGGAGGGAGGGTGAGTGCCCTGGCGCTCTGCCGGCCCTGCAGCCCAGCTGCCTCCCCGGCAGCCAGGCTAGGGGGAAGGCGAGGAGGAGGAGAGGCAGGCGCGGGGTGTCCAGCCTGCAGCAGCCTGCCCACGAGGCTCCTGTCGCTCTCCCTTTTCAGCAGGCAGCTGGCAAGCCCTCAAAATCCCATTTTGTGGCCCCTAAAAGAGATTATGTTTTTTTCTGGAGAGCTCTTCCCAGGAAAAAATTTTAAGGAAAAAAAAATTTCCCTCAATTTGAAGGGAAAAGGGAGAACGGAGTAATTTCAAAATGACCTTCTTTTCATAGGAAGGAATATCTATGTTTCAGCCATTTCTACCTTACAGAAAATATAATACTAGAGGAAAACAAATCTTTTCTTTTTTCCTAATCCGTATTATGTTAAAAGTATAGTCCAGGAAATAAATGCACCTGTATGGAGGAGGCCAGCAAAAGATCACCTAGCATGAGTCACACTGAAGAAGTATTTGGAGAGGTACACACTGAGGATGAATATCTCCTTCTGTGCCTCAGAGTGGTTGGTGAGAATGGCAGTCCCCCTGGGAGCACCAGCACTGCCCTTACTGTTGGACAAAGTCAAATTGAAAAGTCATCTGAAGCCCCAACAAACTCGGTGCCTTTGCCCGCTGTTAGGTAATAACGAGAAAAACAAATTTATATCATATCTTGTCAAACCCAAAAGAAAGCGCATCTTCACAGACAAGCGTTAGTCTGATACAACCTGAAATGGCTGGCTTACAAATCCTAAAATTCAAGAATTTTTACGGGATTCTAAGTATAACCCAGTGAACGTGTCCTGCTATAGCACAGATCATAAACTGGAAGCCGAGCTCATTGCAGGCTGCGCTTTGCGGGCTGGGAAGCCTCTTCCATTGTGTGCTTGTGTGTGTGTTTCTCAGCCGTTCTGCATGTGTCCAAGTTATCCGCTGTTTAATCCACACAGACTAACAGCAGTAGGAGCTGGAGTTGTCATGATGGGAGGAAAACATATATTCACTTCCTGACTCTCTAAAAGTGTTTAGCCCCAGTAATGAGTTCTGGAGGGTGTCCTTTGAGATTTCACAGGCAAACACACACAAAAGCACTCTCACTGCTGCAGGACTCATTATTCTCACGATCCCATGCAGATTTTTGTAAAAGGAAAAAAACAAGAGTCATGAAATCTTTGAATAATTGAATTCAATAAATCATATTGAGAAAATATTTCAAAAAGCACCTTGAAAGCCAAAGAAAAAAATAGCTAAACTGTATTCATCTACATTCCAATAATCCATCCATGATTATCCTATAGAAACTGTGCTGTGCATGAAGCCAGTATTGATAAAACACCAAAATGTAATGGTATCAGTGCATAACAACATCAGCAGAGTAGAAGAGCAAATATGACTTTAATTGTAGGCTCTCTATTATTATCTTATAGTGTAGGCTTTTCGGATAATTTATTAATACTAACAAAGATGAGTGATTTGGAGGCTGCATATTTTTTATTTCTTAGGAGTTATTTTATTTGATAATGACATTAAATATTAGAAACTATAACAGCTGGTGTGTTTATCCTTACTTGAGTGTATTAACCTCTTTAGCCCTTTTTTCCAGAAGAAGGATTCAGCATTACAGATTTGACTGTCAGCTGCAGTGCCTGGCGGCCCGTTGGATTGGCACCCTGACAGAATCGAAAGTCCAGTGCTGCAAGTAAACATGGATGACATTGCAGATAGATAGAACTGGCTGACTTGAGGCACCTGCAGCTGTTTGCACCAGAATAAAAGCAAAGGTTGTGGTCACTGGAGTGGAAAAACACTGAATTTACCTCTAGTTATTTTGCCTGGGAATTTCCCCCCCCCCCCTTTTTTTTTTCCCTGGTTGTACATTTTGGAACCTTTCCACTAAAAGCACATTAAGCTGAAATACCTAAGTAAAAAAATCTACCGGAAACCAGAGGGTTTTATAACCTATTTTCTTCCCCCTTTTTCTTAAATTTGTTAAACAGTTTCCCCACTAGTTTCTGCCTGGTAACAGCTAGTGTTTTACCGGTGTGAATACTGGATTACAGAGAAGGATGCAAATGTTGAATAGTCAGAAACAATTCTTCGCAGCTGATTTTTTTGTAAACATGGCATTGGCAAGAGCTGCCACAACTGGCAGAACAACAGCAACCCAAAGCATTTTGTTCTGTAGAAAAGCTCTTGATCATTTAAATGTTCCTGCTTCCCAAGACAGGTCCCCAAAGTCCTTGGAGCCGAGGAAGACGTTACAGGACGCGGGCAGATGCTCTCATCGATCAGATTGACCAGCCCGGCAGGTTCATAGCCAGGATACTCATGTCTGTAGCATGGAGGACCTCAAAGTTCTTTACAAACAGCAATTAATGGCCGTAACCCTTGAGAGGGTGTTGTATCTGGTTCAGGGGCAGCTGAACTGACGCACGAAGAGCTAAGGGGACTCGCCCAAGGTCGCGCTCGGAGTCGTGGCGAGGCTGCCTAAAGGCTTGGGCGGGAGCGGTGGGCGACGCCGTGCCGGCCTCCCCGGCCGGGGCAGCTGGGCAGCCGCCTCTGCCGAGCTGGCACCAGCAGCCGAACTGACAAACGAGCGGGAGAGGGGAGGGCGGATAGGTATGACAGAAATGAGGTGTTTGATGGCTGGTCTTTTCCCTTATGCCACCTGCATCCCTTTATAACATCAGATCATTTACATTTTTAAAGAAAGTGTATTCTTTTTCATCATGGGCCACTGGTGAGCCTACCGCTATCTTTTGTGCAGAACCCCTGCTAACAGAGGTGGCGGAGTATCAATCACAGCGTTCCCTGGGGTCGTACCTTACTATGCTGGCTCTTGATCAGAAAGAAGCAGATGGTTATTTACAAATAAAATAATCAAGATCTCAAGAAGGCTGGGTTTTTTTTTTCCCAAACCCTCCTACAGATGAGGCCAAAATAAGGTAAAGTTGCTTGTGTTCCCTTCTGCCAGCTTTCAAGGACGCTGCCTGGCCTACTAACACCTTTAAACGTGTTATCAGTTAAATTTGCCAAAGGAATGTGTGGCACCTGACAGAGTAGAGTTGCCTCAGATTATTCAGTGGCTTTCATGAGAATCTGGCACTTAAACCACAATGTGAATTAATGCTAGATCATTGTGCAGGAATATTGTTATCTGCCATACACTACATGTTTGCAATCAGTTCTTTACAAGCAACGCACAGACTGCCTTTGAATCTTTTTCAGTAGCCATGGTCACCCTCCTTCTTTATTTAGTGTTAAGTGTTATTCATTTAGCAGTAAAAAATGAACAAAGCAGAAGAAAGCAGGTGCTCTAAGTTTACTCTACAGCCAGCTGTCAGGAAGACACACTTTACTTATTTATTTATTTTTGTGGAACATAAAGGGGATTTATTGAAAGTGTTTGGAAAAAAAATATGAAGCATACGTTCAATCAGTCTTTTTTGTAATCAATAAGGTTACTGAAGCAGAAAAAACTATAATGAGTTGTCACAGAATTTGAATTCCCATTTACTTCCTTTTATATGTATTCAGGCAGAAAATCATCATGGAAAGCTAAAGTTGGGAAGCAAAGCCTGGCTATGACTCTTGGTTTAGGTTCGTTTTGAATTTACCAGGTAGTATTTGACCAACTGCTTGCTGAGCATCAGGAGTAAGCTTAAGCTTCTAGTATGGGCAAGATAAGTTAAAATCAAAAGGTGTGATTTCCTTCCGTTTCAGGTAGAGACACCTCTCTTACGAAGTAAGGCTGATCTTGCTTTCAGAAGATGTTCAGCAGTGTGTTCTTCTGAGATGTCTGCACATTTCTTCCATCTGATTAATGAGCATTTTCAACCAAGCATCTAAGTGTCCCCAGCTCAAACATAAACAAACCTGAGTCACGCAAATAGATGAAAGATGGCACCCTCAATGGCATCTGGAGAAGATCTGACCATAAATCTCATGGACTTGCATGCTCTGCCCTCCTCCCCAGCATGTCATGACAATATTTTTTAAAGAATTGCTGTGGCACACGAAGAAGGGAGCTCCAAGGTGTTGGGCCACCTAGTCCAAAGCCCGGACCCCTGTTTTGTGGAGCTGTAAGGCCCACAACTTTGTTGGATTTGTCCTGGTTTCTACTTAGACCTGAGAGCCAGGTTCTTTGTGGCCACGGTACTGCATGTTGTGTGTGGCCCATAGGTTCCTGTGCTGCAGGTAAGGCTAGGAACCTGCAAGCAATCATGTGGATAGTGACATACCTGATGCATGAACCTGAGCCTTACATGTCAAAAATTCATTAAAGGATGTACATCAAAATTCTCAGCAACAAAATCTTGCCCTCACTGACCTCCAGGGAAATCACAGAGAAACATGGGCATAAGACACAGTCTAGTTAAAGTCATTCTGGCCTTTCAAATCACTTTCTTCATGCATCACTCAACGTGATATCAGTTTGCTCTCAATTTATTTCATCTATTTATTTTTCATGTGCTTTTTTTAGTCATGTGCCTGAATCTCCCTGTTTCTCTCCAAAATATTGATTTTCCCTCACAATTCATCTTTTTAAAAATCCCCAAAATGCTCGTGCAGAAGCTAAGACTTTTGATTTTAAAATGTTATGGGACTTCATTGGCCTGTAGCTCCTGTGTTTCCTAGTCTGATGCTAGCAGCTTGGCTCTGCGATTATGTGCATTGCTCTCCAGTCTCACTGGGGACCTGCTGAAGAACAAGTATTTGTATATTGTATTTACACTATATAGAGAGGATGTTTTGATCTCATGTTACAGTGCATCTTGGAACAGGTAAGCAGAAGCCTAGCCCACATAGAAGAAATTAAGATATCTGAATTACAGTTTCTACCAGCCACCATGGTGGCATTTAAAACAAGTGTTCCTCATCATTTTCAGTTGAAAACTAAAAAGTTTTCACTGCATGTTTTCAGAAAGTTAAAGAGAAACTTGAAAATCTCCATGACAGATAATTTTCATGAAATGTAAAACCAATTGGTCACCAAAGCAGTTTAAATGGAAACTTTCTGCCCAGTTCTAGACATTGTTCAGTGTATCCCTCTTTAAAGGCTTCTGAAGCACAGTTTCTCCATCGCTGTGTTCTGTAGTTCTCTGCTGATGGGGGTTTAGACTTTTATCTAGATGATCAAGTCAAAGTCAGACTGAAGAAAATGCTTTCTCTGAATGGTTCTAATCTCTCCCTTGTTTCTCTTCTTGGTTCTTTTTTTCTTTCTTTTTTGAACCAGACAGTCACAGAATTGAGACAGGGAAAATATAACACATTGCCAAAATCACATAAATTTTAATGGCTTTCCTGTTCACTTAACCCCACATCAACAGCGTGACCTTGGTAGCCTGAACCATGAACCACCAGGGTGTGGAGGCCAAGAGCAGGGTGGATCTGGCCCAGCTCCAGTGTCTATTGCACAAAGGAAAACGCAGGACATTTTGTGGGACATTTTTGAAAACACTAGGTATCTTTTTCAAGACACTTGTGCCCTAATTATATGGAAGCTCGCAATAGATTTGGTAACTAGTCAGCACCCACCCCCAAACAACTAACATAATTAGCAGTTGGGCAGTGAGTGTTACTTGGGATCTTTCTACTATAATAGGCTACATTTCTTCAGTACGCTCTAAATTTGTAAATGGGCTTCTTTTCCAGGATATTCATGCACTTCAAAGTCCCTAATGTGTTTGTCCTGCAAGGCAGGGAATTATAATTATCCTTTGCAGGAAGGAAACTGAGGTATAGCAACAGACTTAAGGAAAAGATTTTTAAAGTTGTTCTAGCACCACAAGACTTAGAAGCATGCATTGAAAATCCAGAAAGCACATCAGTGATGATCTTCTCTGACCTCTTGTACAACACAGGCCATTTAACTTCCCCAAATCAGTTCACTTCAAGTAGAGCAAATCTTTTAGAAAAACATTCCATCTCAATTTTAAAATTTCCACTGGTGGAGAAACTGCCACAGCCCTTGGTAATTTGCTCCAAAGGTTAATTTCCCTCCCTGAGAAAAATGTGCACCTGATTTGTAGTCTGAATTTGTCCCTCTAAAACTTCCAGCCTTCAGAGCCTGTTATTTAACAGACTGAAGAGCCTTCAGTTTAAAAATTACATTCTCATGGAGGCAATTAGAGTTGGATTATCTCACTTAACTTTAACCATGCAAAAATGAGGCATCTAGTCTTACCTAGTGACTTGGGTCTTTCTGTAAGCAACTGAGAGAAACAGACACTATTAGAAGGTAATTCATTACACCTGTCTTCATATGGGATTAATTGCCCCCTGGGAGACATCTGGCCTCTGCATTGACTGTGTAAGGGTGACAAAGCAGCTAGCCTCAATCATGGTCCTGTCTTCTAGATGGGGAAAGCTGGGCAAAACAAATCCCATAACTTCAGACTGTGATCAGCTCACCTCCTTTGTCGTCTATTTGCCAGGCTGAACAGGCTGAATTCATTAAGTCTTTCATGATAAACCACCTCTTCCAGTTCCTTGCATGTTCATAGGTATCTTCGCACAGTGCTCCTCAGCTTATCAACATTATTCTTGAAATGGGATTCAGAATGGGACTCAGTACTCCAAAAGCGGTCCCAGCTATGGCAAATCAGTAGTAATATAAGCCCACTCTGCTTGGACCTGATATTCCTCTGCTGCACCCGCAACGTTTATCCCTTTTAGCCATCATACTGCACTGGAAGTGTTTGTTTTAATGATTTGCACCTATAATGAGTCCTGAGTCTTTTTCAGGGTCACATCTACTCAGGGTAAGGTCCTATAACACCTACCTTTACTGTTTCTAGATGGAAAACATTAGAGTTTGGCCAGCTTACCAAAACATCTAGCTTGTTCTTTATCAGAAGCCCATTCACTTTTTTATTGTCTGCTCTCCCAGTGTTTGTGTGGTCTGTAAATATTATCCACATTGGCTGTATGTTTTCTTTCAGAACATGGTTAGAAATGTTAAATAGCTTTGGATCCAGAACTATTCTCTGCAGGACTCCAATAGAAACACACCTGCTTAATGACATTTTCACATTTACAATTACATACTGAGATGCACCAATTAGCTACTTTTTAATCCATTTTATGTTTGCTGCAATGATTTTGTTGCATTCTCATTTCTTAATCAAAATGTCAGGTGGTACCAAGTCTAATACCTTACAGAAACCTAAGTACATTACATCAGTGCTATTACCTTTCTCAGCCAAGCTTGTAATCTCATAAAAATGATATCAAGCTAGTTTGACAAGATCTATTTTCCATAAACCCATGTTGAAAGGCATTAATTATATTACCTTCCTTTAATTCTTTATTAATCAAGTCTCATATCAGCTGTTCCAGTATTTTGCCTGGGATCAATGTCAGGTTGACAGGCCTATAATTACTCAAGTCATCCTGTTTAACCTTTTTAAATGTTGGCTCTATATAAGCTTTCTTCTAGCCTTCTGGAACCTCCCCAGGGCACGAAGATTTGTTGAAAATCATCATTAATGGTTCAGAGAGCTCCTTTGCTAGATCTGTTAAAATTCTTGGTTAGCTTCTGCAGGCTCTGTTATGACCATACATTGTTAAAAAAGCCTGGAAGGTCCTCTAGACACTTACTGCATCTTCCAGCACCTAAATATCTACACGAATGTGGCCTGCAGTGAGCTGCTCAAAGATAGTAAAAAGACAGAAATATGAATCTTATTTTTCCCACCCTGTGCCCCTAGTCACCATAAATACTCTCTATTCACATGAAAGCATATACTTTCTCATGACGCTTGTCACGCAGTCCTGTCTTGAATAAAACCATCATGTGACCCCACCTCAATCACACCAGTAGCAGTAGTCAGTTCCAAGGGGCAGCACAGATTTGTTCCAAGAAACGTCGCAATTACTGTAGTGCAAACCTGGCCTTACCTTCTCTGCAGCATCCAAAACCCTGATGTTTCCTTTTGCCCTCTGAAGGCACACAGGTTTCCCTCTATACACATCATTGCAAGGCTGGGCCTAATTCAGATTATGGATGGACCCCAGCAATCTGACTAGTTCTGATTCAGTTAGAAAATATATGATTTTGATAATTTCTGCATGAAAGAAAAGAGATTGGCTTATGTATATGTTATTCACTGTCTGAAAGAACAGTAAGTATAAGGTAATGGAAAAATTATCTCATGGGCCCTTATTTTTCAGAATTGAAATATTTGAAATATTCAGTTTTAAGATATGTTTCCAGGACTTCACAACTTACAAATGGGACACTGCAATATTATCAGCAGTGACTATTGTATTATTCTGATAAGTGGATCCATGCTTTGGTATGTTTCGTGTAAAAATACCATAGCAGAAGTGCATCCTTCTGTGCTTTTTAAATGTCCTTGTTTAAATCCAGTTCTACTAATCAGGATATTTTGTTTTGTGGATATCCAGCCAGAGCATCTTCTGAGAGACTGAAGAGCCTGTATTTCTGTGTTCCCATTGCCTATGAGCTAGTGGCCTCTGTGTGGTAGGCAGAAGGGGTGTTTCTAATTCTAAGTGTGCATGCCTAATTTAACTTTGCCGGTAATTTAGCTAAGTTGTGCACTGAGATTTTTTTGTGAACAAGTAATAAAATGCATGGACAATTTTCCACATAAACATTTTCTGTGTTACTTGCATACCATCTGAATTCTCTACATGTTCCTTCTAACAGATGAAGCCCCCAAAGTTTTTGTTTCTGTTGGTTTTGGTATTTGGTTCAGGTATCCTTGAGATTAGTTAATGAATTAATTATTTTCTAAGTTGCCCTGTGCCAATACAGCTCATAGTCAGGAAGCATGAAGGTAGAGTTGTTTGAAAAGCTGACTGAAATAAGCAGAGCCAGTTCAGATACATGTGTGTGTGCATATACATAAGTATATACATGTCTATCTATAAAAATATATGTATGTAGACATACATCTGCTAGTAGGTTTATTATTTGGATAGACAGAAAGAAAATCAATTAGAAAAAACAATTTAGAAGCCAAAAAGTACCATAAAAACAAACATATTTTAAAACTTACGAATATTTTAAAATTAAATCTTACTAGGTTGAATATTTTTTGAATTGTAAAGGTATATTAAGGGAAAGAGTAGCACTAGAAGTATTGCACTGTTTAAAAAAAAAGAGAGCAAGAGAGAGAGAGAGAGAGGCAGGCATTGTCTTAGTCTTGCAGATCTTGGTACCTTACTGAAAAAGAAGCAGCAGAAACCAAATCATTATCAAGAATGGCAAAAAAAGTGATTCAGTGCATGGAGCTTCTTCCTTCTGTACTTTAGGTTAGTTCATATGAGGATGAGCAGAAGTGTATGGATTAATGAGTAATCTACATGAGATAAATCTGAGACCCCTAAATAAACTAATACAGTAAAATGAAAACTGGAAGCACTACTTTTTTACATATCATATATTTAACCTATGGAACTCACTCTCAGGTTGACATTGAGAAAAATAATCATGGAGATGATAAAAAAGGCAATGACAGGAGTAATAATGGCATCACCTGAACTGCCACCAGCAGTTACAAAAAGCTATACAAATACCTAAATGCTGTAAACTAGGGAATTCTTTCCTTGGTGTTCACATTTGGTGGTTTACATCTTCTTCCAGAGTCCCTCATTTGTACGGCTGTGGGAGGCAAAATATCTAACTAGATAAACTATGGACTTGTCTAAAAAGCATTTCCTATATGATTAACTCCCAGTATTTACGCAGTATCACATTGCCAAAGTATACAGTTACTTCACATATACCTGTTAACTAAGCTATAATAAAGCTATAATAAAGCTATGCGGTAATAATGCTCCCTTTAATGAAACAGCATTGTTAATACAATTGGAGCAATTAGCTCAAGGCAGGCAGTTTTACCTGGGAAGCAGTTGGTACCCTGAGCTAAAACAGATAGCGTTTCAACATTGGCACTTTCTTGTTTACAAAATTCATCAGTCACAAATAAAAGCTGCCTTTTCGAAAGCTTTGTTTTGGCAATTTACACATGTGGAATAACAGTTGCAAATCATAAATGTCATACCTTTGTCACCAGGATTTGAAGAAATCTGCAGGGTTCCTGTTTGGACACAAATCCCAGTAGTCCCACCTCCTGCGATTCACATCAAAAAACTTTGGAAAAGGTTTTGATTTTGGCAGCTGCTGTCAAGACAAAACTTTCTTTCAACCCTCGCATCGCAGTTTGGGGAAGGCCTTGCTTCTTCTGCACAGAGGTCTTTGCTTCTATCCTCCCTGCACCCCTGTTTTTGAAACCAAGCAGGTAAATTGAGAGTTAGCAAGAAGTGTTTTCACCAAGGCAAGCAGGTCCCTTTATTGATTTCCAGTAACTGTGTAGTGACATACTGACAAAGCTTGCCTTTTCCCACAAACACCTCAGAATAATGAGATGTGTCAAACTAACCTACATTTGCCTTTTGTCAAGCGTGATCTTTTTTTAAAATGTTTAATGTGTTTTAGGGCTCATGGGAAGAGCCAGGTTGGCAGCCCAGGCAAGCGAAGTTTTCCCCAGCTCCTCAAATCAGCTATATTCAGACCGTTACCCAAACAAGCTCTTCCATGTTGTCCCATCTACCTCCTCCACGCACAGTCAGGAGAGCAGGGACAAGCAGATGGTTTTTCTCCTGTGTGCCTTCATTCCTTGGCCTTTCACAGCCCGGCAGAGTACCAGCTCATGCCGTGGCAGAAACTTTACTTTACACCACTGCAAGTCAAACCCGATTGCAGTCTGACGCACGCCCTTTCCGGCAGTGGAATTAAAAGTGTAGGTCTAGGATTGAGCCTGAGGAGCGAACTCTCGCAGGAGGTCATGAGGGGGATTCTCCCAAAGAAGTGGAAGCTGCCATCTGGAAGACCCCATGAGATGCTTCACCCACCCTGAGATGCAGCAGTAGGAACTGGGTGAATTGCACAAGCCATGCTGGGAATCTCAAAGAAACCAGTGCCAAGGAAATTTAATAAGCCATGGAGGCCTCCACAACAGCCTCCAGCTCCCCCCACAACATCTACCACCTGTCTGCAGGCTGTATATTCCCCCTGCAAAAAAACCCCAAATGTTAAAAGAAACACTTTCACTTCAGTTTGAGTTTCCTCCACTGCCATTTTCCTTCTGTCCTTCAGGCTGGAACTGTTCAGCCTTCACATTCAAGCACTACGCGTTTCCTCTAGAGCACATTTAAGAAGCCCACACGATCATTTAAGTGCACGCTTCACTTATCTATCCTTAAGAACACAAAATAGACCTAGAAAAAAAAGATGATGTCTATACGCTCATTAAAACACTTTCAGCCGAGGGCAAGGATTTGATCAAAAGGATTCCTGCCAATGGAAGGGCATGCTGGAGCCATTGTAAGAAGTTGTGTGCGAGCATCCGCGTTCCTTTCCTTTTCTTTCTTCTGCCCTGTCCCTTCCACTGCCACCTCCAATCTCTTTTCTTCCAGCTGGGGGAACAGAAGAGATTTTACTTCCTTGATGACAATTGTGTCCTTTGAGCAGCTGAAGCAAAAGGCACTTTGAGTTCAAATGAGACTGTGACTTAAACCAATATTAGCCAAGACCAACACATGTTTATTGTAATATAAGTAACCTTCATTCTGATCAGCAGGTTTTCCTCACCCCACTGCAATTTCACTCATTGCCTCTTTTATTCTTCCAAAATGAATAAATGAAATGGCTGCACATTTTTATTCACAGCAGTGGGTTTTAGAACTTCAAATCAGAGAGGCGTTTTGATTTTAGAAATAAACTCCAGAGGAAACAGTTTCAGCCAGAACTTTCATATATTTTTTTTTACCAGTTTAAGGTAACATCAAAACTCACCTTTCCAAAAAAATGAAACCTCACAGCATTCTTTTAATCCAAATTAAATAAAGTGTCATCCCTGTGTCCTCTTCCTTCATATTTAGAGGGAAAGAAAATTATCCTGCCCATACTTTAATGGTTTTGTCTGCAAATCCTAAATGCTCTGCTGCTGCAAATTTCAAATGATCTTGTACAGCCAAAGTCTCTTTGGTGTCAGCGGCTGCCCAGGTAGCAACACAACCACGAGAACGCTGCTGATCAGAACAATGAATGCCTGGTCTACAGATGTCATATCAAGGTAGAAATCTTGATGATCATTGTAGCGACATTACAAAGTGGATTACACATGCTGTATCTGGGTCAGAGAAGGAGTTATTTCAGTAAGGTCAACAAAGTGCTTCTGACCAAACTTATTTTTCTACATTTAGAGAAACATGCTTTTGTTTGTTACTTCATGTGGCATTTACTAACAATATTTTTCTGTACTTCTCTATTAGTTTTCAAGCAAAGTTAAAGGGAAGGCAAAATAACCCCATGCCTGGGGTTATATAATTTAAGAGACGGGGTACAACTCTCTGCTCTACTCTCCCCTGTGAACTGGGGCCTAGACATCGCATCCCAGACTCTCTAATGTATTTAAGTGTTTAACGTCACTTCAGAGAAGTTTTTGAGCTACGTACTCAAAGGTTCTGTCCCTCAGTCTCTCCCTGCCTTCATTCCCCACCTGGTAAGAGGACATAATTGGGACTTTCCTACCTCTCAGGTGTGCTGATGAAGTAAATATAGTAACATTAGTGAACTTATCATGTACTCCAGCCCAGGGGTTGTGCAAGTACCAAAACACTTAACTTTGGATGTGTGGGGTTCTGCATGGCAAAGATCTCACTGTGCAGCACAAAAGACTCATCTTCAACCATCTTTTCCAGAAATAGGCAAAAGGCCAAAGCTAAGGCAAGGTACGTTACCTACGTGTCAGGCGTATGAAGTTGCCCTGTTCAGGCAAAGTGGCAACTCAAAGCCATTGGCTTACGGCACTGTGGGTGGGAGCTGGGGGTACTTGCTTTGTGAGATGTTTTTTGGCAGTTCTACCTTTTGCTCGGATTTTAATTTCGAATAAAAGTTTGGGAAGGTCTCAAAATTCAATGCAAAGCATATATTCAAAAAAAAAAAAAATCCCAGAATGAAGTTCTTGACACTTGATACCTCACGTTTCCAAACGGACTATGCTCCCCAGGATGCCGACAGCATAAAGGGAATTTGGAGGGCTGCCCTCTCCCGCCAGCCATGGCTGGGGCTGCTGATGCCCACAGCTCTGAGGTACCCGTGGGCATGCTGAGCTGGCAGCCTGGCCCCCTGCCCAGGAGCTGGGGCATGGGGGGAGGCAGCGGGACTAGGAGTCAGGGGCAAGAAAGCTTCTGCTCGAGGCTGTCAGTGGGGCAGAGGTTTCTGGGGCTGTCCAGTTCTGTGATGGGAGACCCTGGAAGCACTAAGCTTGCACCTTGGGGTAGCAAGCTCGTGGATCCAGGCCTCGGGAGTAACGGGTAAATAACTGTGCAGTTTCACCCTTTCTGTGCCACTGGTGCGGCTTGGGCAAGATTAGTACCGCACAATAAAAACACTGGAAGAGCATCTAAGTTAGTCTTTACTCCAACCACAACCTGGAGACTCTGTGCTAGGGACATAACTCTGTGATGTGCTAGGAATCAGACTAGATGATCTAATGGCCTTCCTTCCACCATCAAACTCTCCGGACTTTTTCCTCGGTTTCAAATCCTGGGAGAAAACTAGTTTCGTGCTCAAATAGTCAGCTGAGAGATATTTACAGGTCCTCTGAGCAGCAAGTGATAGCCAGTCTGAAATAGCAGTAGGAAATAAAAGTGTACCTTAAACTGAAGCATGAATGTCAGCTTCAAATAACTTAAAACTATACATATATATATATATATATATGTAAATTGCTTCACAAAAGTTAATCCATTACCATTTTTTCATTACCATTTATTTTTTAAAGGAAAAAAATTAAAGGGGTACTTCCATCTGAAGCACTGGGAATCCTAATGCCGAAAGTTTCCACATTTTCTTAAAAATCAAAAATGGATACTGAATCTGTAACTGAAAGCAACAATTATCAAGATTAAACTTTACTGATCAAGAAATGCAAAATTAAAAAATCCATAAAGGTAAGCAAAACTGTTCAAGAACTTAATTAAAAGTAAGCAAAATTGTTTCTTTTTCCAGCTACTATCCAATATGCAAAAAAATGTGAAACCTCCTGGTGTTTAAAAGAAATCTAGGCTGTATTTATTTCTCTGTGACAATGGTGTATTTCATTCCACTGCAGCTGTATGTACATCAGATGCATCAAACCCATGAGGGCAGGATCCAACATCCATGGAAGATAGCTAAGAGTATCCTGTTGACTTCTATAGGCATTCCTTCAGGCTAATACTCCCTGGTGCTGCATTGGATGCTTTAATAGATTATTTTGAAGCCACATCTTTGTTTTAAAACATTGCTGGTGTTACATAAGGAATGAGTGTATTTTCTTTTATTACAGTATATGATTAATATTCTATCAATATGCCATAATCCTAGGTTTAAGTTTGAAGCTGAATAATCAACCTATTTAAGGAAGAAAAGTAGAACAACCCCCCTATGTTTTAATAAAGCCTAACCACATATAAATACTGGGCACAATTTGTTTCCATTAGGAAGATAAGCTTTCTTCAAAGCCATTCACTATTTAAGGCTTTAAATTTTTCCAGCACTTGCACAAGGTTGCAACAAACCTTGACTTATTTACAGAGAGATGTTGAGTGGAGATAAAACCACTTAATAATCCACCAGTTCTTGCTAAATACATTTTCCTTCCATGCCCTCACTGAAAGCAGGTAGGGTAGCACTCTTATTTGGCATATCCTTACATTATTTAGATATCCTTTTATTTTACTGACAGCTCTTTGAACTGAAGGCTTTACAGAATAGTTCAAATAAATAGGTTTTATAGCTTTTCTTAACCAAATAATCCTGAACGCATTTAGGGTTAAAAAAACCAAAAACCAAAAACCTTAAGCATTCATTTGAAAATAATTACACAGACAGTAACAACAGGACAGAACAACAACAGACTAAACAATCCAAAATCTGTATCTTTCAAGAAAAGTTGCCTAGGTGGTCTAGCGAAGAGAAATGGTCAACTTGTGGTTTTGGGAACTTTTGTTAGATTCACAGCAATGACAACAGACTGTCCCAAATGCCCCAATGGTTGAGGAGAATATATTCCCATCAATAGAAACAACTAACCTCTGCATGTCTGAGTGCATTCCAGTTTTTTCTGTGTTTGTTCACAAGGACTGCACTTGACTGGACACCCGCTCATAGCAGGGTCTGAATTAGTAAAATGAATATATTGGTGTAAGGAACTAATACATGTATCAGAATCTCAGAATTTCCCCTTCCTTTGTGTTTGGTTGTTTCTTGCATGGAATAGGCCTGTCTCTGTTTTCTTTATTTTTTTTCTTTTTTGGGGGGAGGGCACAGTGTTCATTTCTTTTCTGTTTTCTGTAGAAATGTGGAACTATAAGTTGCCTTTTTAGCCCTGTTGCAGGCCCTGGGAAACCAAAGGAAAGTCTCCGTGTGCCTCTGCAGAGTTTTGGTTCCAGCACTCGTTATCCCATTTTCATTCCCTGTTGCACATCATTGTCTCGGGTATCCTTCCATTCTTTCAGTCATGCAACACTGCCGTCATAAATATCTCTATCCCTCTCTCAGCGGAGTGCCCAGGTCCAGCCCCGTCCCTGTCCCTGGAGAGCAATGCTACTTCCCAGGAAGCGACTGAGGAGTCTCTGTTCTGTCTCCCTTACGTTTGGCGCTTCGTCGTCTGCTGTCCCTGCAGGATTAGCAGTGGTGATCTTATACCCGCTAAGTAGATATTCTGGAGGTAAAATGGTGACTGCGGCTGCCTCAGGTCTATGGAGGGATGGGAAGTTAAGAAATGACAGAGGATTTTGATTTGGACTGACTTCAGGACTCCCTGCTTGAATTAGGGGTGTATTGTATCTTCCTGTGTAACTGGCGAGAACCAGTGAGTCAAAACTCCTAACTTACAGGATTTTGTGCCTCTTCTTTAACCATTCAGGATTAAATGAGGGTTAAATGGGTTAATGCCTGAAGTGTTAGGCATCTGACATCTTGCATTAGATTCCTAAGGTAAGGTTACCTCCCTCCAGTTATTTCTTTTCCCATTTCCTTGAGGAAAAAATGTATTTCTCCCTGTACGAAGTGAAGCTGAGTGGAATGAGCCCCTTTCCCTCCCCTCCAAGCTGTTAGCTGCAAAAATAAAGCAATCAGGCAGTCCTAGCTTCAGACAAGGCTTGAGAATTTTTTTCTCTGTCCCCTCCTGCAGGCTCTGCGCACAGAAGTGCCACAAGGGAAACAACAAATGCAGTATTAGTCCTTTTCTCCTTGCTGCCAGCGGCCAATGGTTTGCATAATACAAACCCTTGGACTTCAAATCTTTTCGTAAAACACTTCTAGCCTCAAATCTTTCAGCAAACATATTCTGGAATGGTGTCTACTTAGGCCGGTAGAGTACTCTGCCCTTGAAGATGCTGCCACTTTCCCCATTATAATCAGCCAGTGTCTGGCCCTGCATGGTCACATCTCTCACCTCATGAAGATACAACGCACCTACCGTTTGATTCAGACCGTATTTCTGAAGCCTCTTGCCTGTACTGTAGTTGTGTAGATCCAGGGCTGAAGTTTGAACTTAGCAGGCTATTTTGTGATTAATACTTAGGTTACAGTGGCATCTAAAAATTTCAGTTATGGATCACGGCCTATGTGACACTGTAGGGCTCAGTGACAAAGGGAACAGCCTTTGCCCCCAGAAAACATACAGTCAACAAGTCAGTCAGGAAACAACTCCTGTATGAAACAGAAAAAGGGGTGGAAGGAACCAATAATAAAAAGAATGGAGTTAGCAAAGAAGACAAAGCCTTATCATTCTAAATAAGTTTTTTATTTTGATGTAACCCTAGCTCTTTGCTTCTGAATCCAAGGGTGAAAGCTCCATGACCACTTTGGCTGTTTTGAGCACTTTGACTTGTTTCTCTTTTTTTTCTGTCAGGATCCTACGATTCCTCAGTCTTCCTTCTCTCTCATCAGGGAAACATATTCCTGGGGCTTCCCAGCACTGGCTTCCCCGGTGTAAAAGACAACACCTTAATCCAAGTAATTTCTACACTTTACTAAACAATATCTCTTATTCCTTGAGGAGATTGTCTGTGTGAAGCTTGCTACCTCCTTTATCTCTTCACATCTACGTGAAACATCTCCCCCAGGTATGTGGGAGGTTGGCAGCCCATCCCAGTTCTGTACATGCACACAACTTTTTCCCTGGGGTTTCTGTGCTGTTTCCCCACCTTGAAGTTGGAAGAGTCCAGGTGGAGGATTGAGGCAGCAAGATGGAGTGGATGATCTCTCGATCCTGGAGGCTGAATCTTGCCGGAGAGATCAGTGCGGCTAACATCGCCCGTGGCTGCATATCAGAGAACACTAAAGAATTTCGAACAAAACAAAACAGAGTTTCTGTAGCTGAAATAGTCGCATAAATAAAATCCTTAAGGGACAGTGAGGCTACAGTGAAAGTCACCCTTATTTCCTTAACTACATGATTTAGGGGATCATTCACAAGGCTAACCTCCAAGGGGCATATGCATATTTCTTTCTGAGGGGAATCAAACCCTGCCCTCAAACATGGAGTTTTTCTATCTTTATCTTTGAGGACACATCCTTAGGCTTCTTGTAGGAGCTCTATTTCCTTCACCACGTGCCATCTTATACTTTCTCGATTTTGAACTTGACTTGTTGCTTCTCTGCTCTCTCTATAGTGTCCTACTGTATTGGCAGCCTCTTCCTTAAGTAACCTATTTTCTGTCTTGCTCTGTTTATCCACATAAGCTTTTTTCTTTAACTTTTTGTTTTGTTTTCCCTTCCTAGAAAATTTATTACTAGGGCTGTATACAATGTATACATGTATACATGAATGTACTGTAGGCATTACATTCATTTTACTTAGCCTAAAAAGGTATGTTTCTTCTCTTTCACCACTTTTTTTTGACTCCTTTTCCAAATTCTTGCTTCCACCAGAAGAGTTTGTGTAGTAAATTGCAAAATCTGCATTACTCACACTTACCAGGAAGACATCTTTTGCTTCAGTCCTAATCATAAATCTGATACTTTTTGGAAAATCTGTAGTGACATGGGGCAAGCTTATAGGAGCTTTCCAATTTTCTTTAGTATTTCTATTTCTTCCCTCTCCCCCCATCATCCCCCTCCCAGGAAATTGTTGTCTGTCTCTGTATCTGCTCCCCAGCCTCTTACACGAGCACACTGAGGCAGTGCATCCATTAATGTTTCTAGCTATGCCTGCCTATGCTGTCAATAAATCGTGTTCACCACATCTCCTTCACTGACCCTTTGTTCCTTACATACTTGAAGACTTTCTTATTTATGTTAACGTCTTCTGCAGTCTTATTTCATTTTTTAGCTGTTCTTGTTTTATCATTGTTTTACTGTCTCATTTTGGAGTCATGCTCAGAAAGTCTTTTTTTTAATATCTCACATGCAACACTTCTCGTGTATTTGTTATATATTTGTTCATTAATCTTTAGTTTTGGAGAAAAAATGATCTTTTTCACTTGTTTCCCTTTTGGAGTTAAATCACAGGTCTCTTCATCTTTGTCTCTTTCTGAAAGACTCTATCAGCGTTAATACTGAAATATAATTTGCATTTGAATTCTAGCTGACCATTGGCTTACAATCCTTAACCCCCGGAAAATTAGCTTGCCAGGATCAAAAGAAATTAAAAGAAAGAATGAAGATACGTGAATACAGGTTTCCATGCTGAAACCCATAGGCTAGGCTTCCCTATTCTGTGGGATTTGCCTCTGGACTATTTTCTAGGTATAATGCAATGAAATCTAATCTAGGGTCTGTTCTCTAACTTTTTTTAAATTTGCGAGTTGGTCTCTTCATTATGTCTCCTCATCATGGTTCCTACCATACCTCCCTATCTTGTCATATAAGTAGACTTACTAAGTAGGATTTGGCATGTAAAGAGAGATACAGATGCATAGCAATACACATGTTGAGTTACCCAGTGATATCCATGATGTATTCAGTCTCTGCTAATGTCATAGTGGAATGAGAGTGTCTAATATACCAGAATAAAGCCTACTTTCATAATATTTCAGTCCAAATTTGCAAATGCTAGTCTGTGTAACCATCCATGCTGCTGAGGGCTAATGAGAACTAAATGCTTACACCAAAGCGTGAGGGATTATCCTAAATAAAACTCCATTATAATAATATTATACATTGATGTATCTTTCAATACCCACAGAAAAGGGCAGCTGCTCAGTGTCAAGCTAATGCTGGTTATGTGTGAACAGACTTTCCACACTGTATGTTCTGGTTCTGTTATTCTGATATTTCTTGAGAAATTGGGAAGTAGTCTTCGACTGCATTACACGTACAGCTGTGTTAAGGACCGCTAATGTCAACAGGGTTTTGTCTGTGTAGCCCAGGTTACACTATCAGCTGCCAATGCTTTTTCAAGTACTATCACACACTGTTGACAATACTTGATCAGAAAGCAAAGGATAATTTTGTATTGTACATTCATAGATATGTGTTTCGGGGCACTCTCCTTTGCTAGATCTCTATCTCTATTGCTCAGTGAGCAACAAAAGGGGACAAATCTGCAAGCAAAAATTTTCTTATTGTAATTCACTGGGAACCATTCAGTTAAACGGTCCAGTTGGAGCAGTGCCTATTCTTCAAAACCAGCACTTTTCATTGGTAGGTGCTGAGACAGAGAGCAAGGGAAGAGCCCCATCCTTCCCATCCTAGACAGCCGGAAGCCCAGTGGATATGGCAATAATGAAGGAGGTAGGAGATACTAGTCTGAGTCCCTGTTTTGTCTGATATGCTCAGGGTCTCGGCACCCTACATCCCTGACAGTTGCCCTCACATTGCAGGCCAAGCATAAGCTTCATCTGGCCAGCTATAGATGTCTTCTTTAGAGGCCTCTGCATCTGAGCTCATCATCCATGCTGCCTTACTGCTGCTGGAAAGAAGCAGGAACTTGTAGGACACAAATTATTTCATCCTAAATATTACTGTTGCTCTCCATAAATGGAGTCAAATCAGAATCAGATGGAGAGGTCAACGCACCCAGCAGATGAGGAAGAAGAACCCGATGACTACTGAACCCATCTTAGAGAATGAAGCAGGCTGAGGAGGAAAGGTAGAGACATTCACTTCACCACCATTACAATAGGTATGGTCACTTGCCTGGGCCAGGCACTGCGTTTTCCAGGTCAAGGCTGCCGTATTGCTCCAAACTCATCTGTCATTCCTGCTGCCTGCAGACCATTTCCACACTGAGAACTGGCTGGACAATGCCAGTTTCTGGTCTGCTCTCCCACTTGCTTTTATTGCTCTAATCTAAGCTCAGTGAAATACCTCATCCCTATCAAATCATCCTCTAGAAAGTCCACACCAGGTCATGGGCTCATATTGTAGTTATCACTGAATTTTTCATATTGTGGTTATATATATTAATTTCAACACTCCTCCAGAAGGCTTCACAGGCTAAATCTGTGTTGGTAGCAATCAGGTACTACTCAGTAATTTCCTTTAACTGACAAAAAATTAAATACTTTCCATACTAGAAGCTTATCACCTGTGAGAGTTAGTAGTTTTTATCATCTGCTGCTGCTAAAATAGAAGGAACAATTTATCTCATTTTTAGATGCTGTCATTTCCTATCCCAGTTAAATCCCCTTTTATGCTCCCCTTTGGGGACAAGAGTTAGTTTTCTCTTGTGTTTCCACTTTTGCCACAGAGACAATTATTTCTTCAGACTACTCATGCTGTAAGAAATGGAAGGCTATGTTTTCAGAAGTTCTGGAGCATCATTTGATATACCTGAGAGAGACAAGGTATAAAGGTGTTATCATAGCAGCTTGGGACAGCCAGAGACAGCCACATAATTTAGAGTAGTGTCAGGGCTGCTCTAAAATACACAGGTGTTCATGACCCCCACTGAACTCTCCATTAGCCAAGGATCATTGCAGCTATTAGCCTCTGCTACTGTATTCCCTCCCTAGGCTGAACAAGGATGAATTTCAATTACTGCTCCATTCCCTTCCCTTCCCCTCCCTTCCCTTCCTTTCCCTTCCCTTCTTCCTGTATGGCTTCTTCCAAGAAATATTCCCTATCATGTTTCCAGCACATTACAATAGTCCAGTCAAATTTCATTAGGACAACTTTCATTTGCTTAACTCCTTTCTTCTTGTGTCAGGAGCACTTTTGTTGCCTCCTCTTGAGCATTTTCTTTCTAATGATAGATGGTGTCACTGGATCCTAACTACTACCCAGCTTCAACTTAATTGATCAGACTTGGCATGTTTCCTAGAATTAGGACCTGAATAGCCTCAGACTATGCAGCCTTGGCAGTTCAGCAAGTTGGGTGAGATGGCAATCTTGCATTATTTCTGGAAACCCTTTCCTCTGCTTCACTTTTGCATAGTGGCTGTCCCAATCAATAGCTGAGTAATTAAAATCCCTCATGATCAATGTTCTAGCTGTTTTACAGACTTCTCTTGTCTGTAAAAACACTTCCCAGTCTACTTTCTCTGCCTGCCCTGGGGGTCTGTAGCAACATCCAGGAATAACATGACTACGTTCGTTGTCCTTACTTAGCTTCTGTCCAAACTGCCTCTGCTCTGAAAGGCAAAACGTTTGTAGTGTTTCCTGCTTTATGCACGGATATATACTGCTGTCTCCGCTATGACCGACAAACACAGCCTGGTCTCTTTAACAAACTTTGCATCTCCCTACTCCACTTTCAGTCCCTTTTAGCTCAGACATTCCAGGAATATCACACTTAGCCTTGAAAATGCAGGATTCCAATTCGTGACCTTATTAATATGCTCACAGCATTTGTATAGAAGATATTTTCTCCTCCCACCTTTGCTTTACATTCTCATTATCTCCTACAATGATAATCAGCGGATACATTACTGTGAGATCCATGCATTCCCTCCTTTAAATTCTTCTCCTCCCACACCACTAATCTAAAAAAATGGCTAGATCATTTCCCTATTAGTGGACAATCTGTTTGCTCCCATAGGGTTGGGAATAATATAGGCCATCTCTCCTTTGCCGTCTTGCTTTCCCTATTTTGTTGTTTATGTTTCCCCAAACCTCTCACATCTACCCTCCCTCCCCCCGCCCCCTCCAGATCTATTCATCTATCTGTGGAAAAAAAGAACCACTTATATACTAGAAAACACCATTATGCAGCTTTCTTCTTCCACTGGCTAGCTAAGGGATGTAAGGCTTTCTTTTTATAATTCCTGCATACCTTTCCTCTATATCACTTATCCAACCACCATCAATGAAGCTAGGCTCTTTTTAAAGCTATTTTATCTGCCATAGCCCACTGACTAAAAATCCCCAGCCCCTTCTGCTGGAAGCATTTGACTTGTGTGCATTTGTGCGAGGATTTGGTGTTTTAAACAGCAGTGACTATCTGCAACATCAACTCTGCTATCAACACTTCTCTGATCTAATTTTGCTGCAGATTTCCCCATGCTCATTTCATTGTTTGTGAGATCCTGTCTTCTGAATCGTTAAAACTCTGGGAAATGTACCGGGCACTGGCACAACTCCTCTCTCTTTATTACACTTCTTCCCTCCTTTACTACCTCTTCTCAGTTACCCATCCTCTGCCCTTTATATCCTCCTGTTCCTGCTGGAAGAGTGCTGTTTCTCCTGCGCAAGGCTGTGCTTCCAATGCACTCATCCTGCAACTCGCTCACAGCTGGTTCTCCTCCTCCTCTGTCACTCCTTCGGAGTATGAAACCAGCCATCTGTCATCAGTGAACCTCTCATATTCATTGATCTTCCCCAGCACATCAACCTGTCTTTCTAATTCTACACTCCAATTTCTTAGTGCCACAACTAACTGGCAGCACACAGACATATGTGTGCACACATGCACACGTGTGTGTGCAAGCATACACACACACGCACAGACTCACGCACACACGGAGGTCTTCCTTTTCCAGTCTCCCCATTCCAAATATATATCAGCTGAAAAATCTTTTTAGCTTTTGGTTTCTGAAGCCAGGGCAAGTGGAGAATAATTACATTCCAGTTAAAGAAAAATTGCACACTATTTCAGGAAATAATAAAGAAACAAGAACCCCAAAATACTGTGAAATATCCATGCTTATTGAGGAACGGCATTTACGAGGAGTGGGTGCAAAGCCAAGCCCTATAGCTTCTAAAGAAGGTCCTGTAATGACCTGTAGAGCCTCTTTTCCCTTCTAGCATGCGGTGCAGTGCAGGGTGGTGTACAGAAAATAGAGCTGTGCAGTCTACCTCCCCGCTCTGTGCTCCCTCTCCGCCTGATACGGATCCACTCCTTTTTGACACCTTCCCCAACTGTTTGTCTAGCTCCATCTGTGGTCCATTTTCTCGCATTTTGATTGTAAGCTTCTTTTCTTCTATGTTTGTACAAAGTCTAGCAGAACAAGCCCTGCTTCATGACTAGGGCTAGTAGCCACCGTGGTGTTAGTAACAGAAACAACAGTAATAACAATAATAATACCCAGTCACTGTGAGTTTGGTGCTCCCACAATGTACAGGAATTATAATGAGAATGAGCTACTACTGATTTCTAGTTTACCTTTTTTGTTGTTGTTGCTCAAAGCTCTCCTAATAGCTAAAGCTTGGATCCCACCTATTCTTGTTCCACTAATTCAACCCCAGACTGCTCAATGGGGAAATCAGGCTGGCTCAGAGTTGCAAATAGGCTTTCTAGTTTCTCGGATCTACTTCTCTTAAAGGGTGTGATAAAGTCCCTTGTTTTATGTGCACAGCTCTGCTGAAATCAATCAGACACTAGGGTGGCAGTGACTTCTTTTCTTGGAAAACAGAAAGGCATTTATGTCTTTAAAACAAAAATCTATGAAAATATGATCCATCTCTTTCACCTGCCACTGAACCACACTGCAGAATCTACTGATTCCCTACAACATTCGATGACATCAGATTAATAAAACCTATGGAGGCAATGCAGCCCACAGCAAACCTCATGGGCTTGTTTGTAATAACTGCAAAGTTCTTCTGTGTCAGTCTGCCCGCTGCATAAGGAAATTATATCCCTGTGTGAAAAATCCCTGTGACATTGTGGTAGAAGGTATTTACTGCATATAAGCAGTGACTGATTGATTTTTAAAGCTTAGGTATCTTGTCTCATTTTATTTATTTTTTTTCATCAAAAGACCAAAACTGATTAAAACATATGATCAGCTAATCTTTGTTAATTCCATCATTACAGTAAGAGTCCTTTGTCATTGTGTAAGGGAGAAATAGGCCATATTGTACTACCCAAAGCCCAAGCTTTGCACATCTGTGCCTCATGTCACTGCTTCTTGCCCGTTGGCCTTAGAGGCTAGCAGATATCTGTGACCCTGCCTATTCACTCATGGAAATTGGGAGAGAAAACGAGGATATGAGAAATATTTGCTTTGTCATAATCCAGTTTATTTACAAATTACAGATAGACTCTTGTTTCCTTGAAAGAAGTAGAGAGAAAAAGAACTTTCTCATTCAAAAGTTCAAGCTTGCTTCTCAGCAAGTACTTTGCCCAGAGGACAATCTCACTCTCTCTTTCTCTCTCTTTCCTTCCAGGGCGACTTCACCCTGCTTCTCCCACCTCCCACTTCACTCCCAGCCATGACCTGTTCAACACCCTGGACCTTAATTTACAGTCAGGAAGTATTGGGGCCTGCAGGGATTCAGGCCGATTGGCTTCCCCTGAATCCTAACACTTCAGGCGATGGCTTTCATTGTCTTCACCGATCTTCCTCCATAATGAAACCTTTTCTTCTGTATAACACCAGTGATATGTGGCTAGCAAGCCCATTTGCTTTAATGAGGTCAGCAACTGCCCGCAGATGAGAGACAACTTGATTGCAGCCATTAGCACATTCCAGCATGACAAACACATTTTCAGTGAATGTTTTAGTGAAAGTTGCTGGATTAACATTTCTGTAAAGTGAGATTCTCTCTTGACCTACAAAGTTGCTCCTACACATGCATTTTATTCGTTTCATTCTTGCCACCTTCTCCACCAGTGGTGGACTTAAGCATTTGGCAGCCCTGGCGACTGGTTTAAGGCATCCTCACTTCTGCTGCTTGTCTGTGCCCCTGTACAACTCTCTCCACTGCGAGGCCACAACTGCATCTTGAGCTGAGTCAGGGAACTGTTCTGGCTGAAAAGTAACAAGAAAAAACAAAAGAGAAAATAGTTTTCAGGAAGATCATTTCTCTGAACTGGTTTACCAGACCCCCGTAAGAACTGTGGGCTACAGTGGGGGACTTCATGCAGTCATTAGGACTGTGTAATCTTTGATGACGTCCTATGGAAGTTTTGACTAAACAAAGTGAAGTCCTGCCTCATACCACCCCAGCTATCATCCCTTCTCCTCATTTGTGCCAGCAGGCAGTGGATTCCACTAAAGACGTCGACATATGTCCACTAAGAACCTAACTGAGATTTTTCTATTTTTTTCTTAAAGCTGTCTGGCAGCTGGCTTTAGTTTAGATTGAATTCTAACAAATAACAGTTTTCCTCCTCATCATCTGATTTCTTCTAATAACAATTGTTTGTTTGCAAATTTCTGTTCTCACATTGAAGACCAACAGCTACTGATTTTTTCTATGAATTTTCTACCTGAGAAAAGTCTAATTTAATTCCAGCTCCTTCAGAAAGTTTGTGGAGCCAGTTCTGAACGGTCATGTATTTCTATTGACAAAGCTTGCCCCACTCCTGCAGACAGTGATATTCAAGCAGTGAGGGAACTCTTGCAATCAGTTACAAATGGGACCAGCAAAAATCAGAGAAGAACAAAAACTCAGCCTTGACCAATATTATTACAGCCTTTTAAGCAAGGATAACACACAGTCTCCAAGTCTGTCACACAGCCAAGGATAAGCAAGGACAACACGCAAGTAGCTCACAGATTTTATTCTGGAGATGAAAATCAGATGGTCAATTTATATGCATAACATAGGCAGCTCATGCCACATGAGATGCTGCAAGGTATCTCAGCAGGTGGCCACTGCCACTCTAGAAGAGTGTGGGTCTCTCATAGGTCTAGTATCATGACAGCTGGCCCTGAGGAAGTATCTCAGATAACCATGGGTGTCTCAAATGGCAGAAGAAGCCTCTGTTTAAGCAGCTGAATTTCACCCCTGTGTTACTGTGGCAATGGGCACACAAGGAACACCACAGGGAGATGTGTTGTAACAAGTTGTGCCAAGGGCTGCTTCACAACTCAGCAGCCAAGCAAATACGAACAACAAGAGATTTGGGAACTGAATCTTTTCCATAGCTGCAATTCACTCACTTCCTCAAAGGCTGAGCTTGCCAGTAGTGGAGCCAGTTCTCTTACCCTCAATATTTGTCTGGCTCAGGCCCAGCCACAGCAGAGAAAAGCAGAGCCTTCAGCTAACTAGGGAATAGCCCAAATCTTGGGCAGGCAGAAGAGGAGTCAGTGGAAGTAACTGTCCTGCCTTCATGTTAGCAGAGAACCATCTCACTCCTTACCGTGTCTCTCATGGAGTTGTCCTCATTTTCTGTCACGCTAGAACAAGGACATCAACATCCTCAGTCAGAGCATGGCACTGACATCATAAGGGCACTGCAAGGTGCTGTGGTCTCCCAGTCTACTGCTGCCACCCTTAAGAAACAAGGTGCACCCTTATACCTCCCAGAAATCCAGTTCATCAACTCACACATGTATACAGACTTAAATTGAATGCAGTTTACCAAGAACTAACAGCAGTGCTACAGTTCACTCAACTGCTTCCTCTGTCTTCCTATAGACTTAGGCTTCCCTGCATGTTAGAGGAAAACTTACCTATCATCATTCTGAGTTGTTACTCTACCTCACTTTTCCTTCAAACATGGGGACACAAGTGAGCATCATCTAATGCAAGGAAATAACCTCACTCCAGTGACATTCACCCTATAGCGAACCTACACTGACAAACACTGCTGGAACTGACTGCTCAGGGAAAAGGTAGAAATATGTGGGATGTGGGTGGTGAAAGGGAGGTAGCTGAAGCTGGGAAGAGCTGATGGGCGGAATAGGCTGCTGAACAATTTAATTGCTTTTTCTGTTTTTCTGTGGTGGAATATGCAGTATAGCAACCTTAGCTCAGCTACTGACTTTTTTCTGAGCAACGACATATATAATTAAACATAGGTAGCTGCACACTTAGTTCTGCATTATTTAAATACTCTGTTGTTGAATATTGTGTCATACTTCATTTCTATGCATAAAGAATAAACCATATAACTCATGTGGTGCCAGAGATCTCAAACAACTAGTCTCTGTAAACCCTGGAAGGAATGCTAAATTGAGCTGAAAACTTCCTTTTAGGCATTGTGCATCCACTTTCCCTGTTAACCTGTTTTTCCCTCAATCAGAGGTTTTTGGGTTTGCTTCAGGCAATATTTTCTTGGGCAGGAGAATTTATGTGATGAGATTCCTTTACTGATTTCATAATTATCCAGAAAGAGAGTTTGGGAGGACACAGGCTGGATAACAATGAACATAAAAACAGTAAGAGTGAAAACCATATTAATATTGAAGATTTCAGTGGCTCAAGGATTTGATCCACTCCAATATCTGGAGTCACAAGGGAGTGTAAATACCCAAGTAGAGTCAATTTGGTGTGTGAAAGATGGGACCTCACATCCTCCTTCTGTCTGCAGTGATTTGAACCTATATATTTTCATTGCCAGAAATCTGTGCTAACCAGTGGCTCATAAAGCAGGCCAGGACATGGGAATACTCTGTTAAAGCTGTTTCACTTCATGTGGAACACTTAGATATTCACGGGGCCAGAGGAAGAAAGGAGCGTGACTCTGAAATTCCCTGGTCACATCAGACCCCTGGCCAGCGTTGGGAATGGATAAGGCAGAGATGGGCCTGGAGAATATACTCCTGCATTTAAATTGAATGCAACGTATATAAATAGGATCTGAGGTGTCTGCTCAATATAGTATAAATGCACATGTACAGTAAATGAAGTGAATAACTAGTACCTCACCTTTATAGCCCAACAGTTTGCTTGAAAGACATCTGATAACTCGAGACATTAAAACGTCACTTCTAAAAGCACCAGTCTGAACTTCCTGGATGAAGAAATACTTCAACCACTAGTCACCTGCTTTTTGAAACAGCTGTGTTACTTGAGGGAATGACACACAGTAGCAGTACAAATTCAAGTAATAGGGCAGAAAATTACTGTCAAATCCCCTTCATGAGGAAATGTTTGTGAGAATTAGGTACTGTCTAAACAGTTCATCACACCCTTCATAGTCCAATCATTGTTTCCCACTTCTTGTCTCAGCCATGTCTCGTTTGAGAACAAATGCTTGCAATGTACCATCCAAAAACCAGCAATGCCAAAATACTTTTCAGTTCTAGTAGCTCGTATCTATTTTACTTTGGATCAGTTTTGAAGTGGTTACTTTTATGGGAGTGAAAGCACAGGAACAGAGGATGAAATGAAGTGTGGTAGAGCTACAGCTGCATTAGACTCTGGGGAAAACCCTGTGGTAGGAACGGAAATAAGTCATTACAAAAGGTGTAAGGAAACAGCCCAGAAGTCGCCAGTGTTGGTCTGGATGACAAAGATTGCAGAGAGCTCTTCCCACAGAAAACTGTACATGCCGATCTCTTTAGCACTCCTGACTTGGACCTAACATGGGTCATCAGCAGACAATTCATTTTTGGACAAATCATGATAAATTTCCAAAGCAATGTGTAGGAGGAACAGGACCAAGCAAGGCTTGTGTGTTAATCATCTTTCTGACAAAAGGCATCTATTTGATCTTTAATACTTGGTCACAGACTCCATGTGACACAGTGGACATTACAGAGAGATGATGAGTGTGAATCTTATTTCATTATCCATGTGCTCATGTGTAAGGAGAGACAGTTCATACAGCCATCTGGTCTCACTGTGCAGTCATGCAACAGTTTTTCAGATCTTTGTCTTCTCATTGGTCTTCTTTTACTCTAATTTTCTGTCTTGTTTGAACTAAGAAGGACAAATGGCTAGAAAGCAATGCTTGCTTTTGTCTGTCAGCTCACAGTATCACAAGAATGTATTTATATCTGTAGCAGCTAGAGATCTCTTTGCAGCGATGAATTGGGATAGAACAGCCTTAGAGCATCTCCAAAGGAGCTGAAAAGAATTCTTTTTGCTTTTCCTCCCTTTCCACCTGCACGGTATCATAGCATATATGTTTAAAGTGGAGTCAGAAAAAGGTAAAATTGGGCTGTATACAAGTTCTTCAGGGTTGCATAATGGTGTGAACTCCAAACAGCCCATACTTTGATGCCATTAATCTTGCTGCCCATCTTCCACCTTGTAGTTACAAGCAGATAATACCTCCCAGCTTGTCTTTATTTTGCTGCTAAAAACCACTCTGGTTCCCAGTTCATGCCTGCAAAAGAGCTGGTACAAATAGTAGGCCTGATCCTGCACATGTATAATGAACATCTGTATGTTTGAGGCTATTCTTAAGGGATGTTAGAGCTAGTCAGTGCTTTCACAGCTTTGAGGGGCTTTGCACTGACTGCTGCATCAGCTCTATTAAAGTCGGTTAATACAAAACAGGTTAGCAAACTGAAGCTGGTTCTCTGCCTCCCAGGTAAAGCATTTGAAAGCATGTGCTCCCCACTCTGTTTTTCAAAATTCTGCCAAACAATCTTAACTTTGTCTTGAATCAAGAAAATGATGCCAAGAAATCTCCTGATTTGAACACACAATAGATTTATCAAAAAAAAAAAAAAAATTGGCTAGACATGGACTCTACAGGATACCTCAGAGCAGCTTAGACTTTTCTCTTCTCACTCCGTGTACATTCTGCATTGGATTGACAACTCACTAGTGACCTGTATGCCAATTGCTTTAAGGAGAGGAGAGGAAGGGCTCAGGGATGAAAAAAGACAACTAGAGAATTCTAGCTCAGACATTTATAAAGCTCTTAGAGTCAGATGCTACTGAAATTCATTTGCAAAACCATGTGAACTTTCTCACTGAAGGAATATCAGCAGTGATACCATTGTGGGGGAAAGAAAAGATCTCAAGCTTTGAAAATACTACCGTAAGTGCTTTGCTGAATAGTGTTCAAGTGGGTTTGAAACTAGGCAAAATGAGTTTGTCTGTCTGCACTTAAAACCTCAGATTAGATAAGTATGAAAATATTTTCTTTGCTAAGCTATCAGCACTTGGCTTCTCTTTTAATTATAGTCAAATAATGTAACAAAGGGCAATTTCCATAACGTTTATTCTAACCATTTTTTACATTTCACATTACAAAATTATTCTGCACGTTTATCAAGGCATGTACAACATCTGCTGCCTTGCACTTTGATGCTGATTACTCTGAAAGAGCAGCAAAAGAGAGATACTTGCTAGTCGTCTACTATCCTGCCTTCAGCAAGCTGTTCAAAAAGTTACCATAATTTGAGGACATCATTCTCCTAATTCCAGCTGCACAAGTTTTGGCTGATAAATCATCTCACAATCTAGACAGGTTTCTGAGAATGTGTTGACCCTGTTGTCCCAAATTCCACTTCTCAGCCTGACACACTTTTCAGTTGTACGCACACTGTTCCCTTCCAAACACTTTTGGTAAGTAAATAGCTGATTCACAAATCATACCAGTTTTCTTAAATATGAGACTGAAGAATGATGGAGAAAAATCAGTTCCTATTAGAACCACCGTAGCACCTCAGGGTCCCAACGAAGACCCCACTGAACCTGTGTGTTTGCATAGAGAGTGCAGGCTTCCTAGGTCTATTTAGATACAGTGCCAGAGATCATCTTTAAATACTAGCTCAACCTCTAGTTCAGTGGCATCAGCATATGGGGGTGTTCTCCATGTTCAGCAGCAATGTAAATAAATAAACGGTGGGTACTAATGTAGCAAAACGAATTCAAAAGCTCACAGTCCAGCCTCCACATCCAAAAGTCACGAGTCCAGTAAGTAGAGAAAAAATGATTATGTAATTTTTAGACATATACAAATTAAACACAGAGAGGCTAAGGGAACAACAAGTAAGACAAGTTTGGACCATAGCATATTCATGTTGTCTCTGATCCAGAAACTGCATAACTAAATATTGTGCCAACCCTGAGTTGCGTCCTCTCTTCTTCCAAGACTTGAACCAGGTACTCCTTCTGAGTCTGAACAAATGATGGAGCTTTAACTTACCAGGAAGGGCTTAGTAAAAAGACTGGTGGCATCATTTTCAGAGGACAACATTTGAAACTAAAGAGAAATTATATCCTTGAAACAAATAGGAGGAGTGAGCGGTCTTTTCATTATTATTTGGGGAAATGTAATAGAAAACCAAAGCATGAAATATTTATAAAAGCTGCTTTGAAGACCCCTATAAAACTGCTACTGATTTTCTTTAAAATGAATATGCAGTCCAAGATTTCAAAGCTTACTCTACAGCAGCTCAAGGTCTTTTAAAACAATCCATTTTCACTTTAGATATGAAAGACAAAAATGAGTGTAAGAAGTCTGAATGAGTGCTCAAATCTTTGTATTTCAGGTTATACTTTTGGTTTTCTCTTTCTTATTGATCATTTATGTACTAATTCTAAAATGTATTGCACATGTTTAATGTCATACAGTAGAAAAGCAGGTTGGAAAGGTTACATATAAGGCAGTAATGTATATTTTAATATTCACATCATGAATTTGGAGAGTTCCTATAGTTAAAGAGACAGAAACCATCTAAAACATACAGCTCAGTATCACATATAATGCTATCTAGCAGATACATCTATCTTCTCAAGAAGCCTCTGATCTAAATTGTTATTTTCATTGTTTTAAAGTAGAACTAGATATAATGGTCCTCTCCATTACAGCAAGAACAATGTCCCTCATGCAGCTTGAGCCAGTGGCAATAAAATTAGTCAAAACAAAATGTTTTAAGTCAGTTATGTTAAAAAGAATGAGCAAAACATTTAAATTTGAGACAAAAATCTTCTATTGCCGCTTTTTCAAAGGAAGACTAAGCACTTGCAAAAGATCAGCCTTTCTGCACAGAAGATTTTCTTTCTGAAAGTATTCTGAAGGCAAGTTGCCAGCCCACAGCCTTCAAAGCAAATGGCCATGGGTCCCAGGGTGCAGGACCGCAGGCCCTGAGGGCTGTACCACTGCAGGACTCAGGCACTGGGCAAAAGAGAAACACCTAGACATGTTTCCCGGGTAATGTGGAACTATGATGATGAAAACTCCTTGTGCTAATTATTAAACAGCCTCCCACAAAAAGAGAAGGTGACGAGAGTGAAATGGTGTTTTGGTGCTCCTAGAACAGTGTGCCATGTCCAAACCCCAAATTTCTCTGATCACAGTATAATGTAATGGGAGTAGTTCTTTGTTTAATGCAAGCAAAATCCTCAGTAAACTAGGATTGTTCATCCTCCCTTTGCAGAGCTTTCTTAGGAGCTTTAAGATATTTTTCTGCTGATGATTTTGTTCATTTCCATCTGGGAGGCATCGATTTATTTTTCCGTTTTCTGAAAGGAACTGGAGTGAACATGGCTGTTTATTTTTCTACTTAGATAGTGCCTTACCATGCCAAGACAACTCTGAGCACCAGCCTCATCAATTAATATCAGCACCACTCTGAGAATGGTGTTTGCTAAGAAACTGTTGCTACAGAACAAGCAAAATGAGGACAAAACATTGGGCCAAACGCTAGAAGAGGCAGAGGGGAGCCAGGATCTGTGGATCCTGGCCCAGGGAGCACAGACGGGGGAGTGCTGTCTCCCTGGCAGCCTCCCGTCCTCTGCAGAAGCCCTCCCTGGGATTTGGGCTCTATACCTGGGAAGGAGGGGCTGCGCTGGGATGCCATTCACATGCCATATGGAGCCTTCCTCCATGTGCAAACCAGCACAGCTTAATGCTGATTCAGCTAGGGCTGTGAAAACTCACTTTGAAAGGGATCAGCAGCACTTTGGGGTATTCCTTAGTCTAACCAGGTATGAGCAGCAGCAAACCTTGCAGTAGACCCTCAGAAGCAGCCCCTTGCACCACCTGCCCTTCTCTTATTCGACAAAAGTGAGGGGGAATAGAAATCATCTTCCCAGGTTACACATCCAAGACACTGGAAGCCTTAATTACTGTTGATGCAATGCTGCTGAACCAAAAGCATTTCAATAGAAAGTGAGCACTTTCTGTGACATTTGCCACTGTGTTCTTGCTTTGCCTGGACAGGCGAGGTTGCTCAATGGACTGCTTTTTTCTCTATATTGGCACACATGTATGTATGACTCCATCCATGCTTCATCTGAGAATAACATTCCCTGCATATCTCTTTTCCTTTCTCCATGGCCCCATATTCTTGCAGCAGTCCCACCAGAAATGCTGTGCTACCGACCTTTAGCAATTGGTTTTCTTCATCTTCATAAGTGACAACCCAAAGTAGCTTTTTTACGCTATCTGCAGTGGCAGATAGCAAAGAGAAAAATATATGCTTTGACCAGTGAGGCATAGATGCCATTTTGTGCCATAATTGTGAGTGTCTGTGTGATGACAATCAACTGCTCATGGAGGAGTTAACAGTCTAACCAGCAAGGCAAAAAAATAAACATGACGTGGGAAAAGAGAGGATAAAAAGCAGGATAAAATGATTTGTTTAAGATCCTGCAGAAAGGTACTGGAAGAACTAAGGATAAGACTCATTTCTTACCATTCAATTCTGTGAGCTGTGAGCTGTAGCACACAGACTTGGCTGCTTTGCTGCTATACACTACACACTGTAGACTTCAAAGTTGACATTAATATTTTCTCGGCTACTTTACATGAGCTCATAAAAAGGAATCGTTCTGCCTGAATGTAAAAACTATTATCAGGCATGCAGTTGACCAAACTCTGCCCAGATGTTGCAGCATGGTTGCAAACTATATGTCAGCTGTTCTTTTTGCTGCTCACCATGCAGCCAGCCTGTTCATCTGGCCATATGGAAGATCCATGGGAAAAAAAGAAAAGCTATTTGTGCATTGGTATTGAAAGTCAGAATAATACAGCCTTTAAGATTTAATGGGTACTCAAGCTGGCTTACAAATAACCTGCTTTGTCTACATTATTTTGTCTGCTCTTTCCCGATGAAAAAGAAAGAATGGAAAAGAAAGATCAAAGATTCCAAATGCAGCTTTTTTTTGGAAAGTCAAAATGCCTTACTCCCTTCGAACAACAGAGAAGGCTTCTATATACGGGTGGCAGCTTCACACTCTACCTTGGCCTCTGCCTGTGCATCCCACTGTTTCTCCCAACCCATTCACAATGCAGGCAGCAATGCTCAAACCCCTGCACCTCGCTGTGCCTGTCGGACAGCGCGTGCTTCAGCAGATCAGGGCTCCCCGAGGAGTAATTCAGCTTCATGCACCTCCTCGCTTCCTATCCTTCCCCACACACAGAGCCCAGCAAAACCTAAAGTTTAGTCCTCCTCATGCCCTCGGTTACTCTGCCAGCTGGCCTGGAAAGCCTTCTGCACTGCAGATAGAGCAGCAGTTCCCAGGGAAAAGGGAGCGACAAATTATAAGAAATGGATATTTCCTGTTAGATGCGGTAAGGCAGAAGTTTGTAACGTGGTTCCCAGACATGATTGAGGAGGAGATCAGCGGTGGCAACTCTAGCTTTTTATCACCCCACTGTTCTCGCACAGCACAGTGTAGCTCACGTCTCATATCCCAGCGGCTGATGCCACCCAGGTGGGACTTGCCTGAGAGTGCTGATGTCCTCCTCTTGGATGGCTGGGCTAACGTGAACTGGACCTGCAGCCACACCAGAAGCAGCCAGGGGCTTACGCAGTCTAAATTTAGGCAACCATCTTGGGTATCTCAGCGAGGAACCTACAGACTATACAGACCAGAGGCAATTCAGAGTGCCTAAGTCCAGCCATTCAGTCCATACTTGAATTCAGATGCTCTAAAGCACCATTTGGAAGCCTCTTTTCATCTCAGTTGGTTGTTTGGGCACTCCAGGCTCATAATTTAGGCACTAAGTTCACAGTCTAAAGTTAAACTATCTTAAAGCACTTTCTTCTTTATGGGACATGACTCACCACATCAAAAGTCTGTGTTTCTAACACCAGGGAACTGCAGGTACCAAACTCCCTCCTTAGATGCAGCCTACAACTGTGCATGGCTGGGGGGGCCTGCAAGAAAGCCTTTGCATGCGTGAGCACCTGTTTGCATGCAATCACTGCCTCACATGTAAAACAGTGAGCCTGTGCATGGCTACATGGGCGCAACTTCAGATGTTGGATAATTTGGCCCTGGCTGCTCTGTCAACCGCTGTCACTTTCTGTTTAGCGTGGTGCTTACGAGGCAGGAGCTAATGGGGCGGCAGCATGGCGGGGAATTCTGGCAAGGCAAGTCACCAGGATAGCTGTTTGGCTGTCCTTATGTAAAAGCGTGTAAAAACAGAGCAGTAAAATATTGTAAAACTTAAGCTGATACTTCTACTAATGCGAAGTGGCAGTTCTTAAATAGGGTTGTCTCCGTTTGTCACTTTCAATCACAGCATGCTGATAACGGGACTTAGAAGGACTTAATAGTCTTAAGAAAACAAATGGACCTCCCGCTCCCTCCCAAAACAGAAAAAAACAGAGCCATATTGTCATGCCTTGAGATACATCAAGTGTGCCGTGCAGGGCTGTCCACGCACTTCCTCCCTGGCCGATGCAAGTGGAAGTGACAACTTGTCAGCTCTCTCGTCCCCTTTGCTCAGCATCCTGCTCTGGTCCTTTCGCTCTCTTGCCTTTCGCTGTCTGCTCTCCCCTGTTTCTACTCTCAGTCTTCAAAAGAAAAGGACACACCTGCTTCTGCGTCTTTCAACTGCATTTTGGTTGTGCACACCCTTTTCCTGAACTAAAAATAACTTCTGCTCCCTCAGTAACTTTCACCTCACTGGAAGCAAGGTAAGGCATGCCTTAAGTCACTCAGGGAGTGGAGATATTTCTGTACAACGGGAAACTGAGCAGGAGGTGAAGTGCCTTGCCCCCTCCACACAGGCCATGCTGGAAACACGCAGCAGCTCTGCAGTGAAGCCAGAAGCTCCTGTGCTACTTTCTGTTTCCCACCAGCAAGATAAACTGGTGTCATTTGCAGTCATTACTTGTGAAAGCAATGCAAAGCTACACGAGGCGAGGGCTAGGGCCTTGCCCTTACGCAGAATCCCGATCTGTCTGAAGTACTTAGTTACGTGCTGCCAGCGCAGGTTTATGCCTGACTCAGGCTACAAAATGAGCATTTGGCAGCACTGTCCTTAATACTAGAAGTACGCTTCGTTTTCCTCAGACCCACTTCTTATCGTTCACTTACATACTCTGCTCTACTCGCACTGGCTGCGTGAGATTGCAGATCCTGTGCCTCCTCTCAAAAACAAGTGGAAGTGGCAAACGAGACAGCTAATACAGATCGATTTTTTCACGCTAGGGTGCTCTTCCCGGGTTTTAGTGCAGGAGATGAGGCTCTGATTGCATGGAAGAGCGGGCACAGGTAAAACCCAGGTATGTGCTCCTGACAGCCGTTTGTCAACTTCCTCCACCACTTGTTAGGACTCACAGTGCAAACAACTTTGCCCAGGAAAGGCGACAGAGTCCAACAGCACCAGCGACCGCCGTCGGGAAACCTCCGGCCAGGAGGCCCGGCCGCAACCTCACCTCCTGGGCGAAGGGGACAGGGCAGGGGAAGCAGGATGCCTCCCAGCCCTCGGGGGAGCTGCCTCCCTGCAGAGAGCACACTGCTAGGGCTGCAGGGGCTATGCAGCCACAAAACCACGCGGTCACCCCAGAGAGGGGCATGCATGTCACCCTGAAGCTATTTCACATCAAACCTTTTTGCCTAATAAATATATAGAAAAAACAAAGCAGTACAATTTGACAAGAGTTTCCTTTGGGTCAGAACAGAGAGAGGTAGATCTATTTTCCAAAGTGAAAGTAGGTCTAATAGCTCTGATAGGGAAGTGTGTGCGCCTGTGTGCGTGCGCAGCCATGTGCGCCATGTGCGTGTGCAAATCCAGGAGCGGGAGCCAGATAAGAAAGAACGATTAAGTTCTTGCATGAAAGTAGTTAAGCTGTCATCTTAAGCTCACTCTGTCAGAATTATTGCTGTTTATTCGTAAGACCACTAAGTAACAGATGTTCACCTGGCCAAGCGAGCCTCCTAAAAGGAAGATATCCACATGTGGCAGGGAGCAGAGCATGCTCTGATTCTTAGAAAAAAGAAGTTTTGTTTCCTGGTATTGGTGGAATCTTAATAAAAGAGTAGGACGGAGAAAATGAAAGATAGGCGGAGGAGATGGAGGGGAAAAAACAAAGGGAGCGAGTGCAAAGACAAACAAATAAGAACCAAGGTGAAGTTATAAAAGAGAGAAGGGACATTTCTTGAACATCAGTAAAAGCATTTGTAAGAATGATATCTGCGCAAGAGATGGGCAAATTAAAAGAGCACAAGCAGAAAAAAGGGAGATGAACTTCTTTTTGCAGTTTTCTTCTTCATATTGCTGTTTCAAGTTAGCAGAGAAAATGTGCAAGCAGTGTCAGTTCTTCTCGATTTCCTAGTGTGCTTTCTTTGCTTAGTCTTTCGTTTTATTTATCTAACGGATTTAGAGCATTGGCATGCTTTTTGTTGAAGTTTCCTGAATCAACCTGTTTGCTATAGCCAGGGATAGGCACATCCTCCAAACACAGTCCAGAGTATGAAACAAAGATAATACAAGAGACCAGAAAGACAAAGGCTCACGAGTGCTTTAGAGGGATTTCATCCTGTTTGGTACCTACAGGGCTGCTCAGAGTGTTTTGGGGCTATTCTGGCCATGAGCAATCAGACTAGCTAGAAGGGCAGGATTCAAATTTTAACCTCTGCTCAGACCAGTCTCCTTGAAAACTCAGCTGCCTTGTCGGTGGGTCTGAGGAGTAACAGAAACAGGGAAGGGATACAGGGCTGGAGAAAGACTGGAAACACCTGTGCTAAATGGGGTCGTCCTCCCTATGAGCTCACCACATGGTAGCTCCAAAAGTGAGGGGCCGTGGAGAGTCTGTGAGAAGATCCACTGTTGAGTACATCTTCCTTGCTCACCAGGAAAGCAGACAATAAACCTTTGTCCCAAAGCCAACAAGCTTTTGGATCTAAATGATACTGTGGGGAAGACACAGTAGCCATATTTGCACTTAGAATATTTTTAAAAGAAAACGGCTTATTATATAATGACATTGCATGATCATCCCTGGAAGAAACTCCTTCTTCAATCACTACCTTGCAAGAATCCTATTAAAAGCAACAAGCCAAAGTGTAAGTTAATTTCAACCGTTTTTTCACCCAGTCCGGTCCGCCTGAGCTCAGAGCAACCAGTGTCAAAACTATAGCATACAATACACCAGGCTGCTCCGTATCCTCTGCAGCAGGTCAGGTATTCCTTCTGCTGGAAAGATCAGTAATTATTCAGTCAGCATTTGCCTGAATAAGGCCTCAAGATTTGATCCAAAGACAGCAAATGTTCCTTCTTGATTATTTTTGCAAATTAAATGAGAAGAATTTAGAAAGACAGCATATGAAGCTTATTTGTAAGACAGATGTTAAACAGACTAGCAGCTTCCCAGTATCCCTCTAATACTTATCTCCAGCACCAAAATATATTCTCTTAGTCTTTATAATGATATGGAAAATACTTAGGACTTTATTAATAGCATCTTGAATGGCTTTACAGGTCAAGAGGCATTAAATTTTTTCTGTTACTAATAATATTTTACATATACCTCAGGTTGTTTTGAGTAGACAGAATTTTTCAAGTAATTAATTTGTTTCATTATGTCATATGTTCATTATGATGAGTAAAGGGGCATTGTTTTTACACTGTTATTGTGTTATATTTAAACCAAAGCATCCTTTTATAGGGAATAGAAAGAATATGTGCCTGGTCTTTGTCTGCTGTAAATCAGCATAGCTCTACTTCTTCAACAAGGTCCCACCAGTTCATATAAGCTGAGACCAGTTCAAGAGACAAGGGAACAGGATACCAAGAAGGAATATAGGAGACATTTTTAGGCCCAAACTTCCAAATGCCTGTGCGTGCAATGTTAATTGAAGCAAGTCATGCTTCTGAAGCACACAGTGGCTTTAACGGATGTTAATAAGCTCCAAGACCCGTGATGAACTTGTCCAGGCTCAGAACATCTGACACTGAATCTGTCACAGATCAGATTACTGCGCTGTGCTACTTCTGAATACATGGGACATTATCTTTGCATTCTTACGTGCCCGTCTTGAAGATGATACCCAGGGCTGTCAGTATGCAGGGGTGATGGATGATATTTTGCTAAGTGGATGGCACTCCATGAGGAACAATTCCTGAGCCCCAGAGATCTGGACAGCGTACAAGCATGCTCCTTGCAATTGTTAACAAAAGCAGCAGCTTCAGTTTCTTTCTTTTACAATAAAGTGTAATAACTTGATTTTTTAATTCTAGCCAATAATCATGTAAAAATAATGTGTTCAATCTGTAGTATTATTGCAATATACATATTGAAATAATGAATGTTTTCCATAGCATAATTACTACTGTATTCTCTAAAAGGTAGACTGAAGTAGGTATTAAACCAATTTAAAAAGTAAGGATACCTAAAGAAAATAAAAGTGAAATGTTTATAAGGAAGGTTTATTTAGATACATAGACATGGATGAACTTTTGCTTGTCTATGAATCTACCTTTACCGTGGCTATATACTCAAACTGACTTGCATTTGCCCATGGCCCAGCCGATGCTCTGGTTTTCTCCACTGCGGAGAACTAGGCCCTATCACTTCCTGTCCGTTTTAAGTCCTCCTTGACTTTGCTTCTTCCAGCAGCCATGCTTCTAGGACCATTCTCGATAATGCCTAGGAAGGGAAATGGTCTGGAGGAAGAAAAGGCTGTCATGGCATTTGAATTCTCTAAGAAATTCTTTCATTTTTTTAAAGGCTTGGGAACAATCCGGTAACTATCAGGTTCTTTCCTCCTTACTGCATAGCACAACAATGTTGTTAATTTCTTCTTTCTTATGCTAACTAATCCTTCTTTCCCACCTTCCCCAGTTAGCTTTGAAATCAGTCTACTTCTGTAGATTTCTTCATCAAAGCCTGTTTACATGGCAAGTGGGGAAAAATCAAACCTAACACTGATTCTTGTTTCACTTCACTCTTTACCCTCTCCCCTTTAACCTGAATCACCTCCATTTGCAAATGCCTCTTTTGGTAGCCAGACCAGTTCACTACCCACTGATGAACCTCGTCTCCAAACCTGCCTACTGACCTAGGAAGCAATCTTTCAAGTGATATTAGATGAAAAAGGTTTCTTGAGGATCACATGAGTTGTAGCCAGGCCTTTCTCCAGTCAGTCTTTTGTGACTCTACTTGAAAATCCCAGCAGATGATCTCCTCTGTGCCCCTAATGACAGTATCCGTAATAATATCAGAAGTCTCTTAGTTCTTTTAGTTCCTATTCAGTCCCTGATTTATGATTTTATTCTATTCTAACTACTAAAATCAATCAAGGCTACAGACAAGCAATTTTCTAGATCTTCCCTAGATATAATTTTGAACTACTAGCTGAGTCTACTGGTACTGTGGAATGTGCCAAAGCATCTTTCCGTTATTGCACAACTGTGCTTCTGAAACAAAACTTTCATGTTATGTTGCTGACTGCCATGGTTGGGAAGATAACCTTGAGCACATTAATGGACCATAAACCAGTATTTATCCAACACCGCAGATAGCTTGAAACTATAGCTTTGAGAGGTGTGCACTGCCCCATACCTCTCAACAGTGTGTTAATGCTGAAACAAAAATTGACAATTTAAATTCCAACATTATTAATGATTCCACTGATGATCATTTTAGCAGAAGCATCCAGCCAATGCATTTACTCCACAGTCCCAAACTGCCTCCCATGCATTCCCAGGTGCCAAAAGCTCCAACTGTCCCCTACCCAACTGCCAAAGTCTTCAGCTTCCCCATGGCAACTCCTACAATGCAGTTCTGCATTTTTGTTACAACATTCAACCAAGTAGGAAGTGAATGTCAGGAAAATAGCATCAATTAAACTGATTTCAGTATCAAAATAAATAATATCAATAGTTTTATTCATTTAGGTACTTAATTAAGTAATCTTTTATATAAATTTAATTTAAACAAATCTGCCATTGAGCTGCAGGCTCCTTCACCATATTTGTTGCAGAACTAAGGGCCCTACTGAACAACTGAAGTCCAGTTTGTTACACAATTCATAGTTCCTGGAACAGAAATATTGCTGTAGGAAGTTAAACTCCTACAGTATGGGTCACTTCATTTTTTTTTATATGAACACTTCTGATGTTGTCCACAGCAAGTTGGCCACCATTATACCACCAGAACCTTCCTATGAAATCAAGAGAGTCCTCCTGATTCACAACAGCTAAGAATCTGTAGCCCATCAGCCATCTCTTTAGCCGTGTACTCTGCAACAAAACAGGCCTTAAATGTGTGTGCCTGAGGTTATCCTACCTTTCTTTATGTTTTTTACTGATACCAGACCGAGTCCCATCTGAACAAGTTATTTTGCAAGTCTTCAGATATTCTAATTTCTTAATAACCTCTTCTGGCATGAGCCTGATCTCCTTCAGTGCTTCTTTCTCCTCCCTAGGGAAATTTATGTCTGTTTCTGACATCTGTGTCCACCACCACTACCTTCTTTTCAGAGCATGAGAGCAAGAAATGCATTTAATATTTTAAGCAGTATCTACCTTTCCTGTCAATAAATTTTCTCTGCCATGTCTTAAAGATCCTTCTGCCTCTTTCACAGACCTCTTTTTCCTTGTGTACTTGAAAAAAGTCATTACTTTTCACAGCCTCCTGTGCAATCTTTTTTTTCATTCTCTACCTTTGCTTTTCTTATCATTTTTAATACTTTCTGAACTTTACTCTGTAATCTTTCTGGTCTTCCCCCGTATCTGATATTTAATGCCTCACATGTGCCTCTTTCTTACCTTGATTACTTTTAGTGGGGGGAGCTTGTTCATCACGACGTGAATGTATTCCTTTCAAGCCTGCATACAGGATGGCCCTTGAGCATACATTAATTTCAGTTCTGCACATTTTCAGTTTCTCATCAATGTTCTTGTCTTCACCATTACTTTTCAGTCAGCTCTCCCACAGACTTCTGAAACTCACGCTCAAATGTGGGGAAACTTACACAAAACTAACAGCATGCTTTTTGTCAAAGGGGACCGACCAGCTGCGAACCCGAAAGGAAAATCTAGATGTATGACAATCAACAAAGTTGTGACCGGGTTGTTCTGGATGCACCAAGCTCTCAGCCAATTTCATGCCTTTCCCAAGCTTCGGATCAACAGAGATAAACTGGAAGCAAAAGCAGCTTGTGGGCTGAGGGCTTGTTCTGCCAGATGAGGATCGCCAGCACGGAGGATACCTGCAAGAGATGGCCTCTTCCAAGTGCCGGTAACGGACAAAGGGCACCCACCTCACCCAGCTCTTTCCTGTGTGATAGATGCAATAGCTACAAGGAAAGCAATTTCATCTTTGTAAAGTGATTTCCAGTATAATAGCTCCCATTCCAGTTTTCTTATAATAAAGACGGCTAATGTGCATGAAGGCCAGCCCTGGCTGTAGCAGCCCCCCTGACATTGTCAAGAAGGGCAGAAGACATCTTCTCACCACCACCCTCACCCAACAGGGTCCCACTAGGAGGTCAGCTCTGGCCTCAGAGGAGGGTGTGAGCCTTCCCAGCCGCAATCCATCACCGGCTGCAATGCACAGCGAGGAAATGGTCCGGAGCAGGGAGCATGGGGCGCAGCTTCTGCCGCATTCACCTCTCAGCAGTCAGAACGGGTACGTGGCACACAGAAGAAAGCTGTTCCAGCTGCAAGTGTTGCAGTATCTTGCCCTTTTTTTACCGAAACAAAGCAGGTACAGAAGAGAAAAGTCACAGTCTGTGTTACAGCTGCAGTGCTGAGCGAGCATGAACATTGAAGGCCCATTCTCATTAGCACCCATTCATATAATCCTACACAAAATAAACATATTATGAGAATATTACATGCTTTATAGCCAGACACAGAGTACAAGGGATATCAACATCCCAGCTCTTGTAAAAATGCATTACAGTTAAGGCCTTCATCCTGTACAGACATACAGGCCTGATAAAGTTCATCACATATATACATCTTTTCAAGATCAGCAAAGTTTATTACTACACAAAAACATTTTTACATTTCTTACGGAAGATGACACAGTATCATCAGTTTTGGAATAACTGTTATCTTCTTCCTTCTTCTTATCTTTGTTTTCCTGTGCCTCATAAAATTCTATGTAAAAATATTATACTAAAAATATGAAAATTTGAGGAATCAAACTCTTAGGCTTCAAAAAAATTCTGAAACTTTGAACTCTGAGACTTAACCTTGCCCTTTGTGGTTGATGTCTTGAAACATTCTCATACATACAGAAATATTATGCATATCCAATAATAGAAAGTAGTAACATTTTGCACAAACTTTTGTTTGGATACATAGTGCACTATATTACCAAACATTACAAATTTTCCATGAGGGATAATTTTCTGAAAGCCACTTACTTTTTTTCTTCCCTAGAGTTTCTATGTTTGATATCACACTGCACTTATTCCCAAAGAATATTTTTATATATGTGGTTTAGAGTAGCCCTTTCCTAGGAGCTTCAGCCGCAGATTAGGGCCATTTGTATATAAATGCAACAAATAAAACATAGCCTCCACCCTAAAGGCCTCACTCTTGCTTCAGCTGGGTATGGGGCAGACAATTCAGGGATGAGTAGGTTGGAGTGATGAGAGCTATAACAAACAAAAGTCTGTCATAAAAGTGGAATCTTATTATTAGCCTAAGTGTATCAAAAAATAATCATTGACTGAGATGGCATCTTGCTGCATCCTGGGACCAACGTAAGAACCAAGTGGGAGGTAGTTGTTGAGGGAGGTGCAATAGGGGTCATGTTTGACAGAAGTGTGGCCAGAAAATGTTCCTTGCTGTCGCATCCACACACTCCCTCAACAACAGCAACAGAAGATGACAGCGTGAGTTCCTCCAGTCCTTATGGCACACAGAAATCTACCATTTTTTCCTAGCTATTCTTTTTTTGTGTCTAACAAAGTTCAGATTGAGCCCTAAGGGCACTAACAAAGGAAAAAATGCTTCACAGCATTTTCCCCTAGCTATTGCTTTGGGGTATATGTAAGATGAGATCAAGTCAGTGCTACATGAGGAGCATTCCTAATTCACTGTGCATTCTGTGGGCAGACTCAGATTTGACAATGTTTATTGCATTTTGAGCAGAAGCACTGTGCAGTGAGTGCAGGAGACACTCTCATCACATCAACAGGGTATTTGCCATGTAGTATTCTTGTAGCTGAAGAGACTAGGAGCTTAATTTCAGGCTTGTGGAAAAGAGGGAAGATTTAGTTAGCTGCCTCTGGTTTCTTCCACTCTGAAAACCGTCAGAAGTTTGATACATTCTCATGGAATGCAGTTTTTGCTGCTGCTGGCTTCAGTGCTCATCCTGATCTGCCCCAGAGGTAGGGGGCACAGCAGTACAAAGGCATAGGCATGCCCAAAGAGATGTCACAGCCACTGGTCCTTATGGGAATGTTCCTAAGGCTGGGTTGTGGTAGCAGGTCACCTTAACACAGAATCACAGAGCAGTTGTGGCTGGAAGGGATCTTTGGAGATCATCTCATCCAACTCCCCTGCTCAAGCAGGGTAACCAAGAGCAGGTTGCCCAGGACCCTGTCCAACGGCTTTTGAATAGGATGCAGAATAAGGATGGAGACTCCACAACCTCTCTGGGCAACCCGATCCAGTGCTCAGTCACCCTCACAGTAAAAAGCTTTCCTTATGTTCACACAGGACTTCCTGTGTTTCAGTTTGTGCCTGTTGCCTCTCATCCTGTCACTGAGCACCACTGAGAAGAGTCTGACTCCGTCTCCTTTACACCCTCCCTTCAGATATTTATATGCATTGATAAGATCCCCCCTCAGTCTTCTTTTCTGCAGATTGAACAGTCTGAGCTCTCTCAGCCTTTCCTCTCAGGAGAGATGCTCCAGTCCCTTCATCCTCTTAGCGGCCCTTCACTGGACTCACTCCAGTAGCTCCATGTCTCTTTTGTACTGTGGAGCCCAGAACTTGACTCTGCACTTGGGATATGGCCTCACCAGGGCTGATAGAGGAGGAGGAGGATCATCTCTCTCAACCTGCTGGCAATGCTCTGCCTAGTGCAGCCCAGAATGCCATTGTTCTTCATTGCTGCAAGGGCCCATTTCTGGCTCATGGTCAACTTGTTGTCCACCAGGACTCCCTGGTCCTTCTCTGCAAAGCCGCTTCCCAGCAGGTCAGCCCACAGCCTGTAACTAGTACCTGGGGTTATTCTCCCCCAGGAGCTGAACTGTGCACTTGCCTTTATTGAACTTCATGAGGTTCGTCTCTCCCCATTTCTCCAATCTGTTGAGTTCAATGCAACAGAACAGGTCAACACAAGGAAGACCTCTGCGCAGAAGTGATGAGCCACTGCCAGACAGCACCAAGCCACTTGCGACCTCAAACCTTAAAACTGTAGTACAGCATTCCCATTTGCAGTTGCAGAGAAAAGGCGTCTTTTCTCCACAATGAAAAAGTATTTAAGGCAAATAATACAGTGTATATCTCCTGATCAGAACCCTCCATCATCATAAAGCCCTCTGGTCACAGACCTCCTTCAGTGAGATCTGCAAGCAAAGGGAATCCCTTTCTCGTTGTGACCCGGTTCATCCATGTGCCACCCCTGCAAAGAAGGGTAGGCCTGTTTTCACCATTTTAAGAATGGAGGTCCTCAGTAGTTTCCCAAACTCATAAAAGAAAATTGTGAGGTAGCAGGAACCGGACTTCAAGGTGACACGTAACCAGGCATACAGGCTGAAGTGACCGTTACGTCATGCTCAACATAATTGCTGGCATTGCTCTTCTTTACACAGCTTTGCTTCTGGAAAGCTTTAGGTGCAGGAGATCACAAAGGTAATTTAAGGCAAATCTTTCCTCTCATATTGCTTATTTTATCAAGCAGAGCTTGGACCTAACAGAGGACCATGGCTCGTCTTTGTGGTATACACTCAGAACCTCAGATGTAGAACCCTACATGCAAGGACTGAAGAAACTTGCTGATTTAATCAGAAATTCAATGTTATGCTTAGATTGGTGTCCATGATTTAAAACTGGGTTCATATCCCGTAGTTACAGATTCTCTGGTTTTAGTGGTATATATACATGCTTCCCTATAAACCTCCCTGACAGGTTTTCAAATTAGCAGAAAAGAGTACTTTTCAGTTTTAAATAGTGAACAGAAAACAGTGTCATGTTGCGCATGTTCTCTTGACAGTATTTGTGATTTTACAATCACAGTTTCCTTTACATTTACTACTTTTTTCCTACTCCTTGTCAAATTGTTCAATCTGCATCTGCAAAAGACCTGGATAACTTGTGAAGTCATAGATTTTAAGGCCAGAAGAAACTATTGTGGGCCACCACATGACTTTTAGGAAGGCAAAGCATTTCAGTGAGCAGTTCCTGCATCAAGTCCATGACTTCTACCAGAGCACAACTTTTAAAACAGTGGCCACCATTTCTATGAGTGTGTTCTGATCATGAATGACTCTTTGATTAAAAACCAGCACCTCATTTCTACTCTATATTTGTTTAGTTTCTAAGCGACCATTAAGAAGAAACAGCAAAACTGACTGGACCCAGACTGATGTTAAATTCATAAAATAAATAGACTGAAGAAACCAAGAGAAAGATTTGATTTCCTAGTTCATGTTGCTTACACTAAAGGTGTCCCTTTAATTTTATGGTCAGATTTAGAAATCTAGAAATATTTTAAAACAGTTACACACAATACTAGCTAGTGCTCCACTTTAATTTTAGGGGCAGACAAATGATAGACAACTCAGAAATGAAATTGGATATTGATATAAAGTGAAATTTCTATATTGGATTTCCTCAGAGAATCGGTTTCTGACCTGCTATTAGGAATGCAATCGCTTTCAGTGATGTGTCTGCATACAAAAATCCTGCATGATTATTGCACCTGTCTTGTTATTAAACAAGTCATTAAATTCATGATGTTTTATAAACAACAAAAATTACAGCGTTTCAGCATCTACTGCCCTGATCCTGAAAAGGATCCTGGGCTTGATTGCAGGATGAGGAGCTACATTACTAATTGCACTAGGCGATCATGAAGGAACCGTAAGTGTACGAGATCAGGAAATGATTTCCACAGTCCAGTATCTGTAGAAAAAACAGTGCATAATTTTAGCTGAGAAATGAGGTAAAATTCTATCATTAAAGACTGTGACATAATATGCAAAGACCTTCTACCCGGCAATGCACAGTAGCTAAACCAAAGCTAGTTCTAAATAAATAAGTTTGGCTATCATTGCATGAATTTAGATTAATTAGCCCCACATAGATATTAGTTAGCATGTTTGTGGTACTTTCCCTAGCTCAGGTATACCTACATATAGTGTGGTACAGACAAAATCTAATCGGTTTTGCTGAACAAGGATAAACTGCTGAATTGAAGCCAACACATAGTTTAATTCTCACACTTTCTCACTAAAGTGACTGTGTCCTGTGACTGTCTGGCAGCTGCCTGTGAGAAACAGTTATCCATTATTTAGAAAAGTAAGCTAAAAGATATAGGGAAAGCTCATCAAAGAATCAGGCATGTTGCATCTGCAGTTAAAACATTTTAAAGGATCATAGTTATTAGAAATTCAAGTTTTTCAAGTATTAAAAATAAATCTTTAATTCCCCTACAGATTCCTCATATCCAGCATATTTTATAGAAACATCTGGATAAAGGAATAAAGGCAAATCCATTGTGTTTCTAGACATTCCTGGAGCATTGATGTTCTTGAGATTATGCTATTGGATTACTGGTATAAAAATAATAAATATTTTCAGTACTTAAAGCTGTAATGCTTTATGTTGGATTTGGATTTCGGTCTCATTTTAGTAAAAGGTGGATGGAGATTCAGAGTCTCCTCCTTAGCCAGAAGGATGTAGAGAGTTTATTGTTTAGTGACCTATATTTTTCTCCTCTACAATATTTGAAAAGTTATTTAGCAACTTCCCTGCCCTTCAGTCAACCTTTCAAAATAGCTGTCAAGACAAAAAATGGTTAAGCCTCCATTCCTCATTCCCATGACATAGGGAAAGTGAGGGTTTGTTAACCTATGCTAAGAACGCTGGAAAATATCCTGATCTGCCCAAGACAAATTAATTTGTTTTTATTGGTTTAAACGGAGAGTAATAATGCACCAAAAATGCTGGGTGTCACACGGAAGGGATGAGAGAGGCATGGAAGTGAGATCTTTGGATGTGTTTTCACAAGGTTTTGCAATATTACAAATATATTTTCTACAGGTCACTAAGCTAACCGGGAACTTAATGCTACAACTGGCTCAGGCTCCTGTTTGTTAACAGAAAATGTATATAACCCTTGCCAGAGGTCCAAGGATTAAACAGTCATAAACTTCAGACTGTGTCCAGAACGCCATAAGCGTATGGCACGGTCAAGCCTGCCGCACGCCGTCGCTCCCGCCTGGCTTTGCCGAGGGGCAAGCTCAAGGTGCGGCAGCGCTAGGCGGGCTCTCCGAGCCCCGTCTGTGCAAGGGCTTCACCCTTCCCGCTGACTGCTTCTCTAGGGAGCTGCCATGTGTCGCCCAAAGTGCTGGTAACCAAAGGCAGCAACGCAACAGCTAAGTCTGATGGCTCCAGCCCAGTTCTTTCACTTTATCCCCTTTAGTGTTCCTGTTGTTGCCTTTTTCTTTTTTTTTTAACATGCAAGTTGCCATGAAAAATTTGTTAATGAAATATTTGCTTAGAAGTCTGCTCTGGGCTAGGCTGATAACCTATCTGTGTTTGAGTTTGGCTTCCCATATTCTAAATACTCATCTTCTCTCTGTTTAGCTTATTGATTGGTTTGGCAGGAAAAGCAGCCTTGTCATCAGTGACCAAGGTCAAACCAAACAAAAAGGGACAGGAGGGGAAAAAAAAAAGAAGAAGAAGTTGGATGGATAAGCTTAGCGAAACACAAGTGGAATATCTGACCTCCAGCAACTTTCTTTCAGGGGACGGGCCCTGGTCTGCCTAGGGGCCTGCCTGCTTTCACAAGGTCGTAAGGAATCACTAGCATCTTCACGGCCGCTGTTTACAAATCGTCTTGCATTCAGGAAAACACGTAGCCCATAGCTGGGCAGAGCCAGCAGAGGTAAAAGGTGGGCAAAACCACACGAAGCCGAGTCCAAATGCCCACGTGAGCATGTCCTGAGAGCTCTGGTGCAGAGTGAATGGGGCGTGGAGTGAAACGCCTCAAACGCAAATGTCAAAAATCAGAAGCGTAAAACCAATGTCTACATATGCAAGCAAGAGTCACCTGCTCCGAGAAGTGCCCAAAGCCCTGCTTCAGAGAGCACAGCAGCTGCACCCAAAAACAGGAGATTTTGGTTTGCTTGTTTGTTTTTTCCTTTAAACATGACTAGGTACGGATTCACAGATCTAATTCTTTAAACCCAGTTTATAGATTTTGGCATCAGCTTTTCAATTCCACTCATAACATCTGGAAACAGAAAGTTGTGTGGAAAACAAGTTAGGAAGTTTACAGTGGGCTAAACGACCCTGACACCTATAAGAAGTACGCTTGTGCTGGCACCCAAGGCAATGGGTACCTCCTTATCATATAAACGTTCTGTCTTAAATGGAGGGAGCTTTCTTTATCCAAAAGTGCTGGGTCACAAAATGCATGTGATGCCCATGTAGCTAGACAGTCCATTCTATCCAAAAATGTTGCTGAATCAATGGGAAGATGTCCAGAACTGCATAATAATTACAGAAAAAAATTGTAAGTATAAGCGTGTTCACCATTACCTTGCCATTTTATACCACTCTGAGAAACGTTCCTGTGTTTACGTAATTCAGCGTGAATGGCAGCGTGCAATTCCACAGAAGACATGAGAAATTAAAATACGGTAGGTTATGTCATGTCACAAGCAAATGAAGATTGACTTTACTGTGGCACCTTGTTGGAAAGACAATTTACATTCTGCCTGTCGTATGCAGTATGGCTGAGGTTTTCTGAAGGGAAGTGGTAATATAAATAAATACCTGGCAATACTGTTATCTAGTACAATATGTTCATGTTGGTGGCTTTACAAATGAATAGGAGGGAACTGGAGGCTAATAATTATGTAACATGAACTAAATGTTAAATCCTGCAGTCTTTACTCAATATTTATTTAGTTCTGACTTGCAGAGAGTTTAGCTTTATAAATGCCAGATTAAAATGAAAGAACTACATCTATTGCCAGGTTTCCCTTTAATCTTGTTACTTTTCTCCCCACTGAGGAACTAATGCAGTGATCAGTATGTCACAGTATATTTGCAATGTTATTTTAGAAGGAGTATTTCATAGTTTTATAGTATGTCATTACAGCAGCTGAGAAATTCAGTTTCATTGCCCCAGCTGAACTAAGGAGAGAGAAGTCCACCTTCCTGCCTGACAGCATGGTCTCACTAACAAGCTGAATTAAAAGGGTCATCACCATAGCTTAGAAAACAGGTGCAGAGAGATGCTGCTGTCTGTAGAAGGTGGTGCCAATTTATCAAGGAAATAATTCTTTGTACCTCCTGACCCACTTCTCATGAAAAAGACCGCAATTTTCAAGGAATGCAGAAAACCAAACAATCTTTTCACACACAAGGTACTGAAAACAAGATTAGCTGACAGCTGCCTGATTTGCATAAGCAAAGGCCAAAGGCTGTATAAGTACATATATCTCTATTTTTAGCAAGAGCAAGATACTGTGGTGGACTCACGTTGAAACATATTGCAGGGGATGATTTTAAGAATGGGCTGCATGCAACACCTCTGAAAATCAGGCTCAGGAAGATGATCCATTGGGAGCTCTCAAAATCACTAGCTGTTCTTCATGTTTTAAGGCAGGAGGAACTGACCACCCCAAAGGGTTGCAGGAGGAACCTCTTGGGACAAGTTCAAAGGCCTGTCCAAAAATCTGGGCCTATGTGTATGGTGCTGATTTCCACTGCAGGAAGATTTACTCAGGATTACCCAGAGAAGATGGAAAACTGGGTAACAAGATCAGAAAAAATGTGATGTCCCTAAATAAACCAAGGCTCTGGTGTCTGACACATGGATTTAGCTGCCCTCCGCCAAGAGTGCTTTAATTTGTATCATTGTAATCGGGTTAAGAATTATTGTAGCCAAAGTAATTAGCAGCGAGCTACCAACCAGCTTCTTGACACAGAAAGCAAGCAGGTTTCTCCTCCAAGTGTTTGCCCCCCTGAGGGCTGGGAGGTAGAGAGCAGAAGGAGGGAATTAGGGGTGACCTTGCATTAATGAACAAGAACATGCTCCTGGATCAATGGGCAAACCTGGCATAGCTCAGAGAGGAAGTGTCAACTGTGTCATCGAAGTATCTCTGATATCCATGGGGGTTTCTGCAATGGATGCTTATGCAAAAGACATAAACACGAATGAGGCTGGTGCAACAGAAAAAAGAGCTACAAAAAGAGAGAAAGAAGGTGTGAGGATGTAAACGAAAAATAAACAGAGAGATTGCTGTGGGATGGTTTATTTAAAGAGCCCCTACATTTGCGTTATTGGATTAAGCATTTTGACCAAAGTTTGTAGAATTTATTTTGGCCAAAAATGACTAATATGGATATTGGCCTCATGCCTGAATAAAGGAATGTAGTTTCTCTCTCTAATCAGGTTGCAACAGATAAAGGCTAAATAGAAATGAGTAATTCACCGTGACTCAATATTACATGGGCTGTATTTTAAGAGCTGAATTTCAAGTACATTTCTGTTCTTTATTTCAGCTGTGCTATCTTTTGCTCACCCTCACTAGGCTCTGTGTCAGTCTGGCTTGGCAAACTGGGAATCGTTTTCTTCTGTAAGCCTGATGTACTTTTTAGGAGACTATGTCTTCCTGGAAGCAAAATCAATTCAAGTATTCAGGAGGCCTCTAGTGGCTTATAGTTTCAGAGGAAGTTTCCTCTGAAGCCTAGCCTGTGAAGCTGGGAAAATATACATAAGGTCAGGGAAAGCAAAGGGACTCCCCACTTGTTGATTAATGCCGTTGACAATAAATAGCAATGCTCGGTCTCTGACTTCAGTACCTAGGAATCCGGCCTTCAAGGCCTGAGATACATTTACACGAAACGCTCAGAACGTGCAGAAGAGAACAATAGGGTCTCGTAGGCTTGTTGGTGTTTTACATGTTTCTAAGCATGTACTGGGAAGGAATTGCAATGTGATGAGCTGTATATTTGAAACAGCTGTCAAAGGAGAACCTATGCCAGTTTCATTTTGATCCACAAATGTAGATGCTTTCTATCACTGACATCAGAATATGCAGTAGATTTCCCAGTGTGGTGCATGGGTACGTAATTCCCCATTTGCAACTCTTTATCCAGTTCTCACACCAGGCTGAACTGAGAGCGCTAGATCCTCACTGGGGTAACTGGCATCAGTCAAGCTATCTCTGTTTCCAACAGCTGAGGCTCTGGCGCACGGCCTGTTAAACACAAATACCTAATATTACATATTAGGTGAGAACCCAGATCACCTGTATGCTATTTTCATATGCAGGGTTGTTAAAAAGTAAGAGAAGAGAAATCATAGAAGGATGTGAGAGAGCTGAAGTCCGTCCATTCCTCTGAGGAGTTCTGGCCTAGGCTGTCAATTCTTTCTTCATCACATATGTATTTCCCTTGGCCTATTTTTATATGTCATAGGATAGTCGAAGAAATGTCCTTAATTCCCAGCACTTTGATTCACCTCCACAAACTAAGCCTTGTTGTAGGTGACTTAGCAACCATGTGATCCACCTATTATTAGAACACAGTTAGCCCTCCAACCCCCCAAACTCCTGCCTCCCCTTGTCCTTATATATATGTAATATATGTATATATATATATATCTGTCTCCTAGCAGAAAAGTGGCACATGACCTCCTATCCTCAAGAATACTTGGCACAAGTCCCTGCTTCTCAGCCGAACCTATTGTTCTAGGAGAGAATGACACAGGCGTGCAAGAGTCTTGCTGACACTTTTGACTTTAAACATGAAATGCCATTAATCAATCAATCAGCTGCATCTGTTTGGAAAAATTAAGTGGCTGGAATCGAGGCAAACACAATAAATAATCCTTAGGCAAACAGGGAAGAAAATAAGGGAAGAAATGTTTTTGACTTCTTGTTACTTCAGATTCATTTAGTTTGTCTTTCATATCCTCCTCACAAATATTAGGCTTACTGAGTGTACAGTATTAAGATGCCATACTCAAAAGGCATATGTAAAATACTGCCACCAAATTAAAGGTGCTAAGCTTGCAAGATATAAGTGTCTGCAATGGAATTTACACATCACATGGTAAAAGAGGGTTTCTGAATTCACAGATGTGAGCTCAGACCAGGCTGGCAAGAGGAGCAGGTTATGCCCATGTGCCACTTGAAAGGTTCATTTCTCTTGCTATCCAGCAAAGTTGCAGATGTGATTTATGATCTCAAGAACATGTTCATTGCTGTTACAAATGCTTCAGAGACTTAGCACTGTACAGAATCAATCCTGACAGGTGCTGATATTCATGAAAATCAGCATTTAGTAGAGTTTCAAACAAGATGCAGTTCCTTGCAAAGTGAGCACTCACACAAACAGCACCACATTATTTAAGTGCCCAGTGCTGTCACCTCTGTTTTCAGGCATGAATGGCCAGGCACCAAGCTGAAGCAAAGCCCCTTGCACTGCTGTAGCGTGCAAATGTCCCTGGCAGGGGGAGAAGCCAGGAACAGCAGGGGACAAGGATCAGGCTCCCAGGGATCCTGACTTCCCCATGGTCACCTAAATGAGTCTAGTGCCCCCTTCCTCCCACCGCTCACCTGCACAGCCTGCAGTCCGGGACTACAGCCCAGGCTTATTTACCCCTGAAGCTGGTTCAACACTCAGGGTAAAGGACACTGAGGGAGAGCCATTTCTGTTCAGGCTGAAGACTCCTCAATTTTTCCACCTCTCTACCAATTCTTGCTACGTCATTCAGGCAAATATTTGTAAAGTAAGGATATACGTGGTCTAAACTGGTCAGAATGCTACAGGGACTGGTGTGGGGAAGGGACACTCACTGGAGCAATGCAATATGAGTAAAGGATGGCCTACTTTGACAGCTAAAACAAAGCAACAAATGTGGTTTTTGCTGGACCAGAACTATTTGGTTTGGCTCAACATGAAATTATAATTTCTTTAACTTTGGGGCTATTTGACCCTTTTTTAGCCTTCAAAAAAAGATCTCAAAATGAAAGCCTCATTTTGAAATCAGGACTTGCTATGTGCTGGTTAAAATATATAGGGGCAAAATATTTAAAGTTTGCAGAAAAGACAGCAAAAATCCACTGTGAGTAGGGAACTAATCTATAGACATTTTTGGTCCCTTACACAATCTGCATTTTGGAGTAAATTTCCTGTTTGCTCAACAGCAGAGCTTGTCCAACTCCATGCGCTCCTGGAAAGCAGCATGTGCCTATGGCTCAGCCATGACTGAGACTCAGCTGACAGAAGTTGAATTCTCAGCTCTGCTAGTGTCCTTACACAATGCACTTTACCTTTGATGCCTCTCCCCTTCCACCATCATATCTGGGGCAGAAATACTCAATCACTCTCATGTATTCCTGTAACACAGGCCACCACAATGTTCCTGTTACTGATAATATCTAGATAAATAAGGGTTTGTAGGGAAACCTAGAATCTTTTATTAGACTAGCTGATATAAGCAACAAAAGTGATCAAGTTGTGGGGTTAAGGGTCCTTCACTTATGCCAGAGTGTAAGTGAATACTAGAGAATGTGCTAGAGCACTCCAGCTCCAACAGCATCACTGCTGTTGGATAGATAGAAACCTCACTGCACAGAATTAAGTGCACATTTGAGATGTCCCTGATCACTTCCTCTAGAAACAACAACAAAAAAGAATAGCCTGACATAAGTGATTTCTGAAAGAAATAAAGAAAAAAAGAGTGGAGAGTCATCCATCTCCAAAAAAATCTTTTCTATATATCTATTAAAAAAAACGATGTCTAGAATAACAGCTCTCCACATCACCAAAAAACCAAACTGCTGTCAGTCATTCCACTAGTAGTTGCCTGGGGCAACTGCTTCCACAATTATCAGTCGTTTCACTAATTTGCTGCAGCCACAAATGAGGCAACTGATTTTTTTAGCAGTCAGTTTGCAAGTAGGGGCAAGAATATTTAGATTTTCTGACCTGCAGCTTTAAATATGAGAAATTCTTCTCTATATCAGCTATGCACACATCTCAGGCTGGGTCCTATCGACCCAAAAGATATGTGGCAAAATACATGGATCACAGAAATGAGAACTGGGTCTGTCACCCTGGCATGCCAACAGAAATAGTGACTCCAGTGAGACCAGGATGAAGCTGGCACACAAAACAGCATGAGTTAAAAGCCCTGATGGTGCGTTAGAGCAGATGTCCTTTGACTGCTGATAACCTCGTGTTAAAGAAGCGCTTTTCTGTAGGAATATGAAGCTTGTTTTACAATTCCTGACCTTTAAAAGAGCCCATTCAGACATAAGGCCTCTCATATCATGGGTAATAGAACAGACTCTGGGTCTAAAAGTTCTTGATAAGAAACAGCTAGGAGTTTTCTTCGAGAAAATCTGGATCCTGAACCCCAGCAGAGGGTGACATCCCTATGCGTTCATCACTGCTTTGCCACGAGTGTTTCACAGACTTCATAGTTGCACAGAGTTCTTCAAAATACAGGAAAACTGAGGCTACACCAAGTTTGATTTAAAGACATAAACCTCCCCAGTGGATACTAATACTGCAGTGATCACCCGCCTTTAAGGTTTACAGGGTGTTTGAGCTTTTTTTCTTGGTTTGCTATAGTTTAAAAATCAAAGTTTATCAAACCAGTTATTCCCACATATCCTATGCTAGGTGTGTGGGAGCTTTGAGTGAATTCACCAAGTCTCAACAGAGAAGAAAAGTAATAGCTTCTACAATACTTGTTAGCTGATGAGTCTGCATAAAACTAAAGGTCCAATCAATGGCACACTGCAGTCCCTGACAGATGGGAGGAGCAGCCACTAACCCATCGTAGTTAAAGCACTTGGTAGATTGATTTGAGGGATTTTTTTTTTTTAATAAGCAGAAGGGCTTTTTAGGGGCCTAAAGTACAAGTATATGAAGCCCAAGGTAGGTCAATGACAGTTTTACTACCAAACGACAACAGACAGAAAATCCTCAGTCACCTCATGGAAAAGATATTTAAACAGCCTGACTTTTTCAGAGTCATTCCTTTGGGAACAGCCAGCTTGTGACACACACCGTGATAATTAAACCTTTAAAAATCAGTATCAAGATCCATTAAGCTTGGCCAAAATGTGCTGTTTTACAACTAAAACTATGTCAGAAGACAAAAGAACCTTTTAGAATCATATAGGGACCAGATTTCATTTTCATTTACAGCAGTTCTATCTAGAGGCATCTCCATCACCTGGAGTCACTCCAAAGTTACATGAGGTTAATGAGATGGGAAAAAAGACCTACGATAGAAACACTGAAGTGACCGTCTACCCAAGTTTTGATGAGACTAATCTGTTTTCAGCAGCCTTGGGGCCCAGACTGGCAAGGCTGTTCACTGCCTTCTGGAAGAGCTGTCGTCTCTCAGAGCTTCGGCTACAGTCAGATAGGGAGCGGGCAGAGAACATGAGGCACTGACTGACGTGGTCTTTGCCAGCACTGCCTAGCAGCAGCTTTCCATGAATTGGATCAATTGCAGCTTCTCCATCAGACAAAGATTTCCATCTTGTCTGGGTTGTGTTTGAGCTATTTCCATTTCTACCTGGAGTTGTATTATACCCAGACATGTACTTAATCACACATATTTCACATGGATTTAATCTTCCCCATTTGGTTTCTGTATTAAATACCTTTAAATTTTCATCCTAACCAGATACAGTGGCCTCCTCTAGACCCCAGAGTGTAAAATCGTAAGCTGTGGTATGTGAATGCCAGTTTCACATCACACAAGAGGGCATTGGATGAAAAGAATTATACATTCTCAGATGAAAGATCATTTGTCATTATTATTCACAGTATGTTTTAAGTCTGTGATAATCACTGATTCAGGAGGCTGTAAACCACAGTGAAGCCAGTAGTGATATTTTTCATCCTTTCTCAGACCTGAATCAAGAACACATAGACTGACAGGGAAAATATGTAGGGTCAAATTCTGGGCTGCCAAACTCAGCAAAGCAGCAAACTTGGCGCTTCCGTGAAGAGGAAACAGTAACTTGGATATTTTTGCAGTCTACAGATATTTCAAAGTTATTAACCCCACAGGAATGGAAATGATCACCTGTGCTATGCAGGGATATAGCTAGGAGTGGTAAGATGAAACTAAGAAAAGGAACAGTGAAAGGAGACTTTCCAACTATCAGGAGCAAAAGTGACCGAGTTACCACAGCTCTCAGCCATCAGCTGATATATCATAACAGACTATTTAAGAGTTGTTATTCCACCCCAGCCATGGAACAAAATCATTTTAACATGTAGTATTGAGAAGGTCTCTTCTTATTTACATCAGCTGTAATTTATGCTTACACACTGTATTTTGCTATTGGGGCAGGTTAATGTGTTTTTCTTCATAATTACAGCAGACTGCTTCATTAAGCCTCAGTAACCTGACTGTCTTTGCTTGCAAGTTCACATTCTAAAGCTGAGCAAAAACCTTGTGAGGAGAGAAATGGAAGCTCTGTTGCTTGAGACTTTTAAAACTAAATTAGAAAGAGCACCATAAAATGCAAGGTAAGGAGCATTGTACTGGCAAAGAGATAGTCTGGATGATCTAACAGGTCTTTTCCATTACTAACATCCTATGTCCAGGAACAACCCATCTAATTCCAGGCCAGTCAATTATTATGACAGAGAAGCAAAGTAGAAGAACATATATTCTACTGAGGAAAACAGTATTTTATTATGCCAACTGAACTCAGAGGAGAGGCAGTGAAAACATTCTTTCATTTTGTACCATTAGCTCAGCCAGGCCTCTGCAATGTAACATTCTGTCACTTTCTGTGGATTAGCTCATTTACAAAAACGTGCTGTTTTACCGAAATTAGCACAGAGAGAATATTGCGCCTCTCTAGCTGCTGCAGCATAACTGTTTGTCAGTAGATTTATGTAATGGATTGTTTTCCTGAAATCCAGGATAAGGGAAATACTTAAACAATAACTGCCATGGGGAGTGTGGACAAGGCAATAATTACTTTCCATGGTGTTAATAATCCTCAAGGCTACAGGCCAAAGTATATTTGCACTGAAGGAGATGTCTATGGAGATTATATAGGAAATTTTAAGATAGATTTAGGTCAGGAAGCCCCTTCAGGTCTGTTTCCACTGCTGCATTAACAGTCATGCCCCCACCATAATTGTTCCCAACATTATTTTTTTCCCCAAGAATCTTCAAGTTCTCGCTAGCTCCTTCCCGGGTGTCCTTTAGTGACTGACTGACTTAGTACACCAGCTAGGGGTCATCCACAATTTGCTTGTTATCCTTTTGTTTTCTGCTTAACTTTTAGCTAGTGACTTTTTAGGCAGAATATTGGAATTTACATTACACAGGAAATGTCTCATTTCTGGAAAAAATAAAATGGCTTAAGAATGATTGAAACATTTCAAACGTGAGTGAACCCTGGAAGCTTAAGTTCTGTAGCTCAACTCAGTCATCGTTTCTCAAAGTGCTGTGCTCCTTGCTCTCTGCCAGCCCTAGCAGGCCGTGCTGGCAAATGCCACATCCCTTCGACTCAGGCTGAGAGTTTCAGGGCTTCCAAACCTCCTGTCACAGGAGCAAAGAGATGACCCTTGGCTAGAATTAGGGTTCCCAGAGCTTTGAAGCTAGAGCAGCATGGAGCTGAAAAGCCTGCAGTCACCAAATTTAAGGCCCCCCCCCCCATGAAGGAGCAGTCCTGAAGCCACAGGTCAGGTGAGCACGGGCATCCCTGCAGCTCTGCTGGTGATGGCAACCAGGTACAATATTGACAAACCTCTGCCTGTTTCCTCCAAAGACTATTCATTTGAATAGAGTCCCACAACATGTGGCACTATTCACAAATAAAGTGTGCAATGAAATTTCATTTTCAAATAAAATTTTTAGACAACTCAGTTTGTAATATCTAGCTTCTGGTTTACTGCCACAAGGGCCCTTCCTTTCATACAATGTGCCAAAACCTAGGCTTAGCTCCTCAAGGCCTTTCAATGACTGTAAGATTTGGTGGCACCTTGTACTGGTGTTTGCTTAGCTAGCATAGACTATACAGTTTTTAGTTTGAAATGGGACGTCTCCAAACGTACAGCTTGTTGTAACAAACAGACAGACACCTCAGACCTGATATGGACTCCTCCTTACTTGTGGGGCTCCATCCAAGCGGATGCTCACACTTTGACAGCTTGTCTGCAGGATATTTCTGTGGAAAACCAACTTCACAGTCACATGCTTTCTTCTGTAGCAAAACAAATCAGGAGCAACTTAGCTGAAACTGAAAAAGTGATACTAGTGAAAACTTGGAATGAGATAAAATTCAGGTCTTCTGTAGCCACCCTTTGGAAGTTATGCCATGCAATTTACTGACAGTTTAAAGCTTTGTCTGCACTGGTAAATTAGAATTACCCAGGACCATCATCTGGCACGGAGGCCAACTGGCATGAAACAGGCTGCATCCATGCTATTAAACTCTCCTTGTTTCCAAAACAGGGTGGCTGCATCCAAACCACCTACCAGGAATAGTCGCTGGCCTGTGCTAACCCCCAGCCATGCCAGGGAATTGTTTGGAGAGTGGTAGGTGGCCCAAGCCAAAGCCTGCTCTAGCAATTTAACCATATAGACAACCAGATTCCAGTGCCTGGTCCTATGACCTAGTGCTGACCGATTTATTGGGGTAGACTGGCCTATCTGTAATCTACCCAGCTCTCATACATGCTAGTATTGAGCAGTGCAAAACTACCCGTTCCTCTATTTGCCCACATCACTAGTAAGCAGGGCTTTAAAAGGAGATTGTCAGAGTGTTCCCAGAGCACTGGGGTTGGTTATACCCATAGAGGTCTCCAAGAAAATGTGCTTCTAATTTTAAAACTGTGTAAAACAAATAAGTGGTAACTGAAGTTGAGACTGGATATTGTGAGCAACGTTCAACTGAGGCAACTGACTTAGACCTTCCCTCACTACAGGAATGAGTAATCACACAGCTATTTGTGGGACAGAGCACATCATCCTTTTTCACATGAGTGAGCACGCACTAGCTTATACATGGCACTCCACAGGAGGCAACAGCAATGATCATGGGAAGAAATACTCAAAGCAAGAGCTACACAGTCTGGTGGTACAGACTCAACCTGCCTGCAGTAAAGACCATGAGAAAATTCCTGTTGCCTTTTCAGCTCCAGACTGGCTCTCTGTTTGCCTGAGCTGCTGCAGGTAAAAAGAGGAGCCATTTGCGGCTCTTTTATCTCTGTTGTGTTCAATGTTGTGCTGCTAGAACAGTTAGAGCAAATACCTTCATACCAGCAGAAGACTGGACAAAGCGAAGCACAATTGTATTATATGCACAACTGTATCATATTCCCAGCATATTCCCTGTCTTCTGCCTTACACAGGGAACAGAGATCCCAGTGCAGAAGGCAGATCCAGTAATGCTAATCTTTGGAGGTTCCCCACTTCTGGAGGAACTCTTCACTAGAAGCTGCCAGACAAGAGCTGAAAATGGTCTTAAGAGTCAAAGGAATCTGACCTTATAAGCCTAGACTAGGATATCAGCTCAGGAATCCCTAGAGAGATTTTATAAGGGCTTTGAGAACAGCAGAAGGACACAAATATACTAAGAATATTTCATCCAACTCAATTTTTCTTTCATTGCAGCAATACTGATTTACACCAGCTGAGAATCCAGCCCTAGGCCTTAAGGAAAAAAAAAATCCTTTTCTCTGAATACGCAGGGGCATCCGTAGAAGCTAAATGCAACATTTTTAAGGCAATTTGACAAGAGCTCACAGTTGTAATTCTTTCTTTCATATCACCAGAGTCCCCTATACATCTTCATGTAGTCAAAATAAAAAAATCTTGGCTTGAAGCCTTGATGGTTATCAGTGCCATGGGAGGTCATCATTCCTTTGTACATATTCCCCACAGCAGTTAAGTATTTCCCTTATTTCAGACTGCAGGAAAACAATACATATATACATTAAGTTAATGCTAGCTTTGACTTCAGAAGTATTTAACAGTCTTTTCACATCCATTTGGCAAAGAAATAGTTTAGTTTCTGGACAAGTTGGTTGCCGGTAAGGCCGCAGAATGCTACACTGAAGAAGCTCAGATGGGTTAATAGTGGCCTGAAATGACAGACTGTTTTCTCTTTCAGTCCCTCCAGTTCAGCTGGCACAATGATAAGACATTATTTTCCTCAATTAATATCCCATCCTGACACTGTTTGCCAGTCTTCTAAGGTCACAGGGCAGTCCTATGTGAGCCTGACTCCTTCCCCTCTTCTCCATATTTCTTCTTCCTCCCCAGGGAAATTTATGTCTGCCTGTGGCATCTGTCCCCTGTCCTCCTTTTGTGAGTATCAAGGCACAGCATACATTACATTTTTTAGAAATGCTTTCTGACAATGAATTACTTTTGCTATGTCTTAGAGGCCTCACACTCTCCTTCATTGACCTCATGGCCCTTACGTTCTTGAAACATTTCTCATTGTCTGTCTTAACCTCCTGTACAATCTTGCTTTCATTCTCAACCTTTGCTTTTCTTATCACTTTTTTTGCACTCTTCATTTCATTCTGTAATCTGTCGAGTCGTCTTCTTTCCCTGGTGTTTTATATCTTACGCTTGGTTACTCTTTACACATCCTTGTCCGTCTGCACTGGTCATTTGAATTACACACAGGCGTCTGTTCCACATGGCATATGCAGCCCAGGCAAGCTCCCCGATCCTGCACATTTCCCCTTATGCCCTTCCCCTTCATTTCAAGCTTGAATGGCTGAAATTTAAGTACTGTCCTCAGCAGCTGCATCCTCCCCCAAACCAGAGCAACCCCTGCCTCACCAGCCTCCCTTGCTTGGGTCTTGAAGCTTATTTGAAGGGATGTGAAGCAATGGTCCAGCATGGAAAAGTAAGTTGGGAACCCGGGGGTGGATTCTTGTCAGTGCTAAACTGTACCAGTAATTCATTCACTGCAGCCCTTACACCCATCCTTGTTATCCTAGCACAGGAAGCAAAGCACTTTCCTTTTCTGAATTTTGACACAGGAACATTTTTCCTTCTGGTATTTCCCACTTACCATTAGAAAATGCAATACTGTCATGGAAATGAGTTACATAAATGCTAGCCAACCCTCTTTTGAAAGGGAGTTCAGTCTCTTTTTAAGATGTGGGCAGTCTCCAAGTGGTTCTTATTTTCCCCCTTTCCAAGGAGAGGTGACAGAAGGAAAACTAGAAGTTGATTCAGATGAAATATAGAACAAAGAACTTTGCTGCCAGTATTAATAATGTTAGGGCTTTCTGATGGTGTGGTTTTAAATTAGTGGAATAACACCATTTCTATTGATTACAAGTAAAACTAATCCAATTCACACATAAAATTAAACAATAAACTTCCCTTTCTCCACTTTCATTTCCCTAGAGACATTTTCCAGCAGAAAAATCTCTTCTACTGACTGAAGAGGGAAGCAGCCTGCAATTTGCTAGGAAGAAAGTCAGCTTCTGCCTGAGCCAGCATCCGTTCAGAAAAACCATGAAGCAGAAATTTCATATTGCTCACATTTAGAAGACCTTACAAGAAGTGATTTTCCACTGGTTTCACCAATAGTGACAAGCTGCTTGGTCTCCTATCACACTTCGACTGCTCAGCGGCCTGAGTTCACTCCAAACATTGTCTTTTCATAGTCACTCTCAGAAAATGCAAAACTGAACAAAGTTGCAGAATTCATTAGCTGGCATGTCAGTACAGAGCAAGAACTTTTTTGCTAGTGATGATGTCTGCAACACTTGATCAAAGACATGCACTTCCTCTTCACCTCATCATCATACTGTGACAAATTTAGTCGTATTAAATCCTACAGAGAGTGATCTCTTGCAACTACAGCTGATGATCAGATTATGCCCTGAAGCATAATAACTGATAACACTTCTCCCTGTTATCCCAATTACCACCACTGGCCTGTCTGCAATGCACCTACCCCTTTCTTCTGGGAAGCTACTGCAATAGGCAAAAACAAACAAACAACAAAAAATATATTAATATATATATGAATAATATATATTTTACAATATCATGATAGAACATATAAAGTATAATATAATAGTATATATTAATATATAAATACATATTTATATTATATAATATGAAAAATTATATATGAAATACATGATATATAATATGTAGCATGTAATATGGAATATGGAATATACATATTACATTTATATAATATATGTATATTTTCCAGCCATACTCTGATAGTTAATTAGAATACATTTTTGTATTAATAATTACTGAATAATGAATTATGGTGTAAAGATGAGAGATTTTTCATTGGAACTGCTAGTAAAAACAACAAACAATTTTCCCCAAGTTGCAGAGATTATATTTGTCAAGAATTAAAATGAACCTTTAAGTGTAACCTAGTGAGGTTTCTTTGATACTTGAATTGAACTATCATCAAAATCAATAGAAAACACTCTTGGACACTTGAAAAATAAATATTTTCCACTGTGATTTTGAAAGAAATCTTAACTTTTGAGTCAATTTAATCTTTAAGGTGTGGGAAAAAATTGTAAAAGCAGAAAAGTACCTTTAGGGGAAAATGTAGAGCAGTTTCAGTTTTAAACTAGATTAGGAAAGAAGTAACAATCAGTTACTGTTAAATCAATACTGTTAAGGTGTAAAAGCATTTCAAAGGCAAGAACACAGGAATTATCACAGTGTTTCAGACTCATAATCTATGTAGTCCATGAGACAGAAAAGTACTGTGTCTGCCACACTGGACTGAATTTGAAGCCTGCCTGCTTCCAGTAGCTTGAACCAATGAATCTCCAATAGTGGATCAGTGTTCAGTAAACCTGATTCAGTATATTCCAGCCTAAATCTTCGCTGTTAGCTATTATATAATTTTCACCAAATTCATTCGCCAAATAAGAACCTATTCTAATTTTTAACCTCACTAAATTAATGCCCTTCACATCCTATTGCAATTATCACCACAGCTTATATGCTTTTTCCACCTGTGCCTTTTCCTTTGTTATTTGTCTCCATCCTAAGGGAGATAAGTTCAATCTTTTTGTTCGCCCTCATTTAAAAGCTCTTTCTATTCTTTCACATCACCTTCATTGCCTTGCCTGAACAGTAAACACTACTGAGAAACCTCCCTTTGTAGAGGAGCAGCTCCTCTTGTGCAGGACTTTGTTAGAAAAGTGTTTCCCTCTCTGCCTCTGAAAATATGCAAGTAGATTTGTGTATTTTGCAAGAAAAAGAGCACTAAGAACAGAGGCAAATATATGGCTGAAGAATTATGTTATCCCTGGCTTTGCTCATGAACATGGCCTCAGAAAGCCCAGGTGGCCAAAGCACAGGTACTGGCTTGTGTGGCCTGCCACAACCCAGGGAGAGCTTCAAGTGCAGATGAGCAAAGAGGGCATTCACAGAGCAAGGGAGAGCGATAATAGACCATTTCATTATGAGCTGGTCCTTTCTGTATACATTTATTTGCTTTTACTTGCAGTATTTTTCACTGCCATTATGTCGCCCAGTCTCATCTGACCCAGCTATGCAGTTTTGTGTAATCAGCAGACTGTACCGACATGATAATGTCCTTTCCTTTAAACTCTTGAAAGTAGCAAACAGTGTTGATTTGTGGCCCTATTTCCTGAGGACATCTACCAGATACCCAGTTTTTACACTGAAAGACAGCTCTCTATTCCCTTTTTCTTATCCAGAATTGTATCAGCATCAGGACACGCTGTGATTAGCTCTCACTTACTGAAGTTGACAACTTCTGCTTCAGCATCCATTTGCTCTTTAGCATTACTGATGGCTCTACCAATCACAGAACCCAGTGACATCACTCCCAGTCAATAGTTTGGGGTTAATTTTTATCTCTTTCTGTGTCCGACCATTCTCAGCCAGCTGAGCTCCAAACCATTAATCTATTCCCCACCTGCTTCTCCACAGCCTTAAGTTAATAAAACTCTTGCTTTTGACCCAGTTCAGCTGGGTGACCTATCAGTGTAAAGATCTTTGCAACCTATGTCAGTCCCCTGAGCCTAGATTTGACTGATCTTTTAGTAAAGCTTTTGATTTATGTAATAACCTTTTTCCTTATCCTTCTGATCTTGGGAACATTAGGAAATCCCCCATTGCCAATTTACTCTGTCATTGCCTCTAGTTCTAAGACATAAGCGTTATACGTCATCCGCAGCCTTCCGTCCCATCCTTCACAGGTTGTCACAGACTACCCTCTCCCTGGTCGCCCCGCCATCCTGTCTGTTGAATTTTACTTCTTATTTACTAAGCCTCCACTTTCAGTATAATAAGCAAACACTCAGATCAAACTGCTCTGCACTAAAGATCACAAACAAGGAATTAAATATTGTATGTTCTTCATTCATCTTTAATATCATTACAACTCTGTTAAAGGATTTGTGTCCATTGAACAAAAAAGCTAGAGGCATTACTGCAGCTGAATTCAGATTGCTAAATGTTTAACAAGGATGCTGACATTACAAAAGCTGGAGCCTGTGATCTCTCCTCTTGAAATCTATTCAGGTTGGTTGCAGGGGAAAACTATGTCATGGGCACCTGGGCACCTGCATTTTATTCTGTCTCAGTAACCCCCTCTCAGAGGAAGTGAAGCCATAAGGTCCTGTCCCAGTAACAATGAAGAGAAACTAATGGAGAGCTGGTTTATAGCCTTTTCCCGATCCTGATGTCCTGTCTGTGTCTGGAGGGCAAGTATAAAACATGTTTTTCAGTGCTACAGAAGGAAGTACAAGTAATTAGTCCTCACCAGGCAATTCACACATGAGGTTAATCAGGCCCCTAGCTGGTTTTAAAGCAGGGAGGACAAACAGCTAGCAGGCTGAGCACTCAGTGAGATGGTGAGGAGGTCAGTGAGAGTGTAGGGGAGGCAAATAGGAGCCTGTGTCCATAAGCAAAAAAGCCAGGGATATGGTCAACCATTTCTAGGAAGCCTATCCTGGCCCTTTATCCTATTCATCAACCTGATTATATCAGGTCCACGCTCTGCTAATGAGTGCTAGAGGAGCCCATTTCACCCACCAGTCACAGGGCTGTGCAAAAGGCCTTGCTGCATTTCCATGCCCAGAGAAAACACCGTATAAACCGTGCTCTTTCCCCAGAACTGGTGGTCCTTTGCCCCTCTCTCACCCATGGGATGGCCGGTGGTGGCACTTCCACATGTCCTGAGGTCAGGTTGCTTGGCTCTGAGCATGCCAGGTAACACAGCAGGGATAGACTCTGTGGAGGACCACCAGCTATTTCCATGTTCAGAAATATCAGAAGTACCAGCTGTTGGACTTGGAATGCAGCACAGCTGTCTCTCAAGGTGTGAGATTTTTCTCACCTTATTACCAATAAAGGCTGAATACAGAATTTTCTTTCTGAAACATGGCTTTTATTCCCCCAACAGGAGCATGCAAAGCCAAGTTAGCTCTGTACTGTCTCATCCAAGTTAAGGATTTGATAGTGAGCAGCAGAGGCTCTCATGGTGTTAATGTTTGTTCCAGTGCTTGGCATACTTGGCTGCAACATTGGACCCATCCACGCTTCTTTCGCTGCTGAGTCCAGCCAGTGTTAGAGAAACTGGGCTGGGCGGCCCACCGGGCTCATTGCACTTCAGTAATTACCAGGAGATACCAGGATTTCTGCAGGCTTGAGAAAACACCATTCTTTGAAATGAGGGAGCAACAGAAACATACTCCTGAGCCTGAAACACCTCCCATGCTTCTTTTTGACTTTAAACTCTAGCCTCTACTTCCAGATTTCCCTGACTTGCAGGTCATTCCCCCTTCCACACCATCATTAGTTTTCTTTATCAAGGTGGTATACTTGCAGTATCAGAAAGATCCTGCTATATTTTCTGCAGTCAGGAGAATTCATCCAGTGCTTACCTTCAAAAGACAGACAGCGAGGACACCACTTTAAAAAATACCATGATCTTGCAATAGGAGGAATAGTCAGTTGCTCTTAGCAGGTTTGCTCAGGTGGGGCAGCTCCCCAGCTTTAGCAATACAGGGTTGACAGCCTGGTCCATACGAATTGTGGCAAAAGAATATTGCCTTCTGCAGAAGAACCACACACATTATTTTTGGAGCTAGTAAAAGAATTTTTTTCTGTTTCTGCAGGACATTCACAATGCTATTGTCCTTTAAACCAGTGTGACTTGCCTTCACTTTGTATCAGGCCCTAATAATTGTATAATTTTTACGGTAGTATAGTGTTCAGTCTGCACTTATTTTACAGCCTCAGCAACGTTTATTTATCTCTGATGTATTTTCCTCAGCAGCATGCTTTTACCCTGACTTCTATCACTCTCGGTTTGAACACCTGAATGTAAAATCTATGTACGTAATTGTATATGCATAGTCCTTTTAAATTTCTCAGCTGCAAATACATTCCAGATGATTTCAAGGCCAGAGTACACTGTCCTGCTAAGAAGCAAAGGAAAAAAGATAAACCAAAACATTCTTGTATTCTGCTAAATTCAAGCATTCCTCAACTATTCCTATTGACTTCAGTGGTACTCCAGCCAGGGGTAAGGATTTGTCTGTGGGGATCGGGTTGCAAGGTCAGGACCTTAGATTGTAAAATGTTCCTTGCCTGACAAGCCATCGTAAAATACTGTGAACACTTACCATACTCAGAGAGGGATCCTTAGCATAATAATATCCATAGTCTTGGAAACATTCACAATATTTTACAAAAGTATGCCAAGCAAGGAAGATTTCCAATTTAAGGCCCTCACCCTGCGATCTGATCCCCACAAACAGCCCCTTACCCCTGTACAGAGTACCACTGAAGTCAGTGGGACTCTAAATGGGTGCAGAGTTTTTCCTGAATGCTGCAGACTGTAAGACTTCAAGGCACAAAGGGGCTAAAGCTTGACAAAGCCAATCCTGCCCTACAAGGGTGGCTTCTGGTTTCTAGAACGAGTGGGCTTTAAGAGCAGAAGGGCTTGGCCATAAGGGTTTTGAAGATGACAACAGAGAGAAATTGGAAGGCTAAATGGTTGGTCTCCTCCAGAAATTATTTACATCATTGCTGCAAACACCCAAAGCCTGACATGTCTCCCCTTTTTACTTCACTCCTCAGTCTGGAGTACACACGTACATCCTTGATCTGATGCTTTACTTGCTGCGCGTCAGCGTGATGCTGATTACCACAGTAGCGTCACCCCTCCTTTAAGCTGTGGTCCAGCAAAGAGCTTGTGCCCATATGTTACTTTAAGCATGTGAATCTGTGCCATTGCCGTTATTAAATCTGCCTGAGTGTCAGCAGTTAGACACACGCTGAAGTGCTTTGCTGGATGAGCGCTCTTTGTTTCTGGAAGCAAGGGGAGATGCAGGCCTGGAAACACCAACCAGCGCAGGCCGACCTCTCATTTGTCTCACTTTTATAACTTTGAAACTCTTCCCTCACTTTGGTAATAATGTAAAGTATCAACTAAAAATTGCAATGCATGCATTTCATTTGAGTTTTATTGCCTTAACAGACAGCATTAGATTACAAAAGAGGACATTTTTCTTCTCAGTTTTAGCTTATTCTTATGATTTATGATTAGATACAGCAAGAGTTCATAAACTTCCCTGACCTGCTGACAGTTTTTACAGGCTCCTTGATTTATTTCCATCTCAAACTTAACAGCTTTCATGTGACTGATATTCCTAGAGTCCTGGCATGGCTGCAACACAGCCTGTGAGAGCTCCTCTAATCTCCATGTTACTAATTTAAATGAAGTCTTGGTCTGTTGTTTAAAAAAGACATTCGTCATCTCACGGAGGTTTACAGATCCTCTTGTAATGTAATGTCAGACACTTCTGAGATATGAGTTTTATAAAGCCTTCCAATATTGAGTGTTGTAAGACACACCAAGGTCACTTCAATATGCCAAAGAAAAAAAACATTTGCAAAACAAGAGAAGAGGAATTCCTAAGAAACTGCATTGTACCGAGGACATTTAGAAATGATTTATACCATCTGTGAGAACATTTCAAAGATAAATCTGGTATTGGGGAGAAAAGGCGGGGGATAAATTTGAATCCAGAAAAATCCACAGACATCCAGCCAACAGCTATGAGTTCCTGATAAAAACAACTCACAGAGCAATATTCTCACAGTCATAGAGGTTGCAGCATCAACAGTTTCCCAGTGTGCTCCGAAGCTACTGTGCTAACTAAGGCTGCTCTTTCAGCAAAGATGCAGCTGGCATTCTGTTTTCATTGTACACTTTCCAAACAAAAAAAAAGATACATTTTGTAATAACAAAGACCAGACTAGTAAGAGAGAGGGAGAGAGAGAAAAGGGAAAGAGAGAGAAAGGGTGAGATAAGAAAAGTGGGGGTCTCTCCAGGCTCACATACTGCCCAGCTGACGACAGAAAGATACCAGCATTTTTGCCTTCAGAACATTTAGAAAGTGGCAAATGGTAAATGATGTGAAGGTGTACAAAGGTGTGAGGAATCTAACTGGAAAACATCGGGTGAGTTATCTTTGATACTGATGGGTACAGCAGAGAGAACAACACCCGTAAATATTCCTAGAGCTTTGGAGGTTCTCAAGTGAATATGCTCAGGTTTTTGAGGTCAACTGTGATCAAGCCTTAGTCTGACAGAAAATTGCTTTTGTAATATTTGTAGATCAGATAAGAAATGACAAGCAACACTAGGTTATGACACACTGGAGATATAAATACAGGTTGCCCAGATCATATGATTGATCGAACCCTTTTATTTTTGCTGAAGAAATTTAGCTAGTGTTGCTGGCAACACACACACAGCACTAAATAAATGTTACATACAGTAGCTTGTCAGAATTTATAAAAGAGCAATCGACATTTGCTTTACTGTCAAAACATCAGCCTACGAGTTTCCTCTCTTTGGAAGGAGAATCAGGGAAATAAAAGAATGCTATATAGTGTAATACCTTCAAATCACAAATGCCATGAAAACTCTGGATCGGAAATGCTAGCTGCTGTCATGCAATGAGCTCTACATGTCCTCAGACAAGAGCAATGTGCTTGCAAGTTTCATTGCGGCAAGTCATTAAAAGCAGTTGCTGTATAGTACAGAATATAGAGACAAATGTGCATTTATAACAAAGCTTCCTCCTCTGCAGTCCAAACACAGATATATTCACTGCAGGTAGATGTGGAAAAACAGCATCATCAGGGCTGTTCATTGCCTGGAACCATATTGCAGCAAAGTGGCTTATTGGGAACACAAACACTCTTCGTGCTCAATTTCAGAGTTTGCACATGTGTAAGAATTAAAGTCCAAAGACCTTCTTCACAGTTACAGTGAAGCACTTCTAAGATTTCTTTCCACTGTCCAAGCAATATGAAAGAGTCATGTTGCACATGAAATAAAAGGTCCCAGCAGTTTATCTGTCTAGAATTATGTGGTGTTTTCAAAATAAAAATGGCATCCTCTGTTGAGCAAAGGTATGTTTTATAGACCAGATCCACCAGATCCAAAACAAAGAATCTGTAGTAAATCAGATTTTTTGAGCTATGCTGAATTTCCCTTGCTTGTCTATATCTCAAGGACCGCCTTTGTCCACTCTTGTAGGGGAAAAAGCTTGTTAACAGTTTTGCTCTAGGAGTTGGAGATTATTCTACAGGGAGTAAAAAAGAAAAAAAAATCCCAGCATCCCATGAGCCACCTCTTTGCACTCTGATAAGGACACAGAGCATGTGTGCAAGGAGAGACCAACTGTCAGCAAAACTACTTCCTTGCTGAACTTAAACGCGTTGCTCGTTCTTGCCTAATATGTTGCTAAAGAAGTATTTTTTATCTATCTGTTTATCTGTCCTGTCCTACACGAATCTCTTATACGAGATTTCCACTCCCTGTGTGGGTGGTTAACCTAATTCCACCAGGTCTTTAGAGAAACAAGGAGTTCACTGGGTCTCTGGAGCCCAGCAATGAAGCTTGTAAATCCACTCACGATGTCAGGCATCTCCAGCACAGACATCCCTTTCCCTACTTCTTCCCACAGGCTGGCCAGGGGACAACAGATATGGCCAGCAGGTCAAGGACAACTTTCAAGACCTAATCTTTGTTTCTTTTCTAGCTTTAGCTCATGTTTGTCTACTTTTGCCTGTTTCGAAATGAGTAATATCTGCTTTTCCGGTCATGTAGAGCAAATGCTGTCTCTGGCTGGTAGGGTATCAATGCCCTTCTATGGAAAGGCTTGAGGTCATAAAATCAGCAGTATAGTCCACTATGTCTACGTTAACTCTTCGGTGTGTTTTTTCATTCTGTCTCAGGAAAAAGGAAACTTGATAATAACCCGGTATTTTATCTAGAAGACATATTAATCTCTCTCCTTTAATTGTAGAAATATCAATAATTACAATCTCTGACTTTTACTAGAAGCACTTTCTTTCAGTTATCTCTATTCTCTCCATGATAAAAAGGGTATGTCTGGACTGCCTTCCAGGCCAGGCAATGTTACAGCCATTCAAGACAAGCCAATTCTTCTCAACACTCATATTATGAACATTATTATGAATAGTCATATTGTGAACAGCTTCCACATATTTTAGTAAGGAAAAATGCACCTGTCTTTGGGACAGCACGTAACTCCATTCAGCTTCTTCTACTAAATGGAACATGCACGTGTTAGTCTCTGTGCGATCTCTTCTATCACAGCTAAGATTTGGTACCCATCTCCCACATTTCGTATCTTCCTAGTGGGAGAGGTCAACAGATTGGTGGTAAGAAGTACAGCATGAAATTGAGCTGAGAACATAACAAAAGAGGGAGAAGAGACTAAAGAAAGAATTTCAATACCACACACTAAATACCCAGATGTTAATAAAAAAATCCGCAATGGTTACTTGACAGGGTCTCACAGAAGGAAAGCTTGAAAAAAAGATCTCTCCTTTGTGCAGTATTTTCCTTTGTAACTCAATTGTATCCTTTATACCAGCCTTTCATCTTCCCAACAGTTAACTCAGGGCATATTTACAATAAAAATAGAAATTGGGTTTGTTACGATTTGTTGAGACTGCAGATTTCCAATTAAAGGTGGTGGTATTCCTTCTGTCTGTATAGTTTTTAGTTGCCTACTGAATGTAACCCAAGTGACCGTTTAGAATAGCCTTAAAAAAACCCATAAACACTGGTCTCCTTGAGAACACACTATGGATGAAAGAGGAGGGTTTCTGCTTTGTTGTCCAAGGTTTACTCAGTAAAAGGTAGAGAATGTGAGACTTCACTAGTTGTATACTGATTGTTCAGCTTTATTTCCTAGAACAAAGACATTGTTCCTTCAAAGAATACTACTAGTAGCACAGGAAAATCATTTTAATATTTGATATCCATAATATTTAGCACTGTGGCTGGGTTTTGTTCAAGTGAAAGAATTTATCCATGCCAATTAAACAATGCATTGCATAATACAAAAGACCCAGATAATATTTACACCAGAAACCATACTATTTTTCCTGCTTCAGTGATGAATTTGTAGTTAAAGCACATGGCAGAGTTTCAGGGCTAGGTCCCACTTCTGGCTCTGTGATAGGTTACTGGAGGCAATTTCCTTAATCTTCGTCTTCCTGGGCCACATCCTTAGTTGGTATAAATTGCCAGAGGTCCATCAATTTCAAACAAGCTGTGCTGTTTTACACCAGCTGTGAATTTGACCTCTTGATTGGAAAAAAAATGTGAATGGAAATACCTTTTTGTGTCAGAAGCGTTATTTTTTTAAGTTGCTAAGGCACTTAAGAAATCTCATTTCTTTTTAACAAATGAAACCAATGTCTAACTTCAAAGACAGGCATACAAGAGGATGTATGCATGCATGCTATTGTACACTTAAGTAGAGTATTTTTGAGCCTTTAGAATGACTATGCTATGTTCTACATTTAATTGATGAACAGCATACAGAAACACATTCCAGGAACAAGATACCCAATTATACTGTAGAATTTTCTTTCAATTTTCTTTCTTACATTTGATTGAAAATTTTTGCTCTTTCTGATGAACAGAAACAAAAATGCCTCGATCAGCTTTGAAAACAGTTTCTTGCTGCTTTTACTATGGCTGTTTCTATTACTCAAATGTTTTAACTAACATAGGGGAAAATGGCTATTTCTTACTGATGGGGCTACAGCATGCATAACTGAACTTCAAAGATGCCGGGCCAGATTGGATTGCAAACATCAAAAGCTTTTGACTCGTGCTGAGTAAACTTTGTATTCTGACACACAAGTTCTTATCTGTTCTGTTCCAGACTTGAGAGAGAGAGGGGCTGAATCTAACCAAATCACATTGTTTTTCCTTACAGCTGCCAACTTGGAAAAATATCAGGGCACAAAGGAACCACTAAAAACAAAAACAAAAAAAGACATGTTTTTGTTAGTTCCTAAGCAACACAATATTGCCAAGATGGTGGCTCCTATGAAAATTAGAAAATATTAGTTACACATCACACTGTTATTTATTTATACTGTTCTGTGAAGCATTTTTTTCCTTCTTGCAAACTGACAGATATTATGGAAAATCTGTTCTTTTGAGCAGGGTGTTTACACCACAACTGTTACGTATGTTTTGTCAGCAGCCTATTCCATTTGCTAATTCCCATTTCCACTTTAACATTAAGTTCATTAGTTAGTGGGTTAGTGAAAACTGGGAAAGAGAAAGAAAGAAGGAAAGAAAGAAGGAGGGAAGGAAGGAAGGGAGGAAAGAGAAAAAGAAAAGGAAAAAAGAGGGAAGGGACAGGACAGGAAGGGACGGGACGGGACGGGACAGGATGGGAAGGGAAGGGAAGGGAAGAGACAGGACAGGACAGGACAGGACAGGACAGGAAGGGCCAGCATTTGCAAACAGTAAATGATCTGTCTTATTTTAAACTTTACATCTACCAAAATGAATCCTGTAACTGAGACTGTGGAAGCTTTTAAGAAAATTGGAAATCCAAACCCACCAACCTACTATCTACCCACAAAATCTATTAATTACACATAGATTAAGGGTAACTTTTTAAAGCCTCCACCTACTTGTTCATAGCCCTCCAGGACAGGGAGGGACACGAGGAACAGCTGTGTTTCACCCCACCTCCTTCATCATTCTGTCGTAACACATTTACCGTATGGAGCCTCCAGCTCATGACAAAACCTTGGTTACATTGATGATGCTCAGTGCTGTGAAGGATTGAAATTAGAGTAAGGTGACCAGAAGTTTAATAGCTCCCAGGAAACGTAATCGCAACATCTGTGTTGGAATCAAGTGGGCAGTCCTTACATAAACTAAACTGTCGTAGAGTTTTACCCAAGAATTTAGTGTCTGGACCAAGGAAATCTGGATTCTTACCTTAGAATGGGGAAGTCACATGATGTACCATTTTAGTATTTTGATGGAAAGCTTTAAAACACAGTTACTAATGATACTGATACCAATCACGGTGAAGCTCTTTGTTTCCACAAATATTCCACAGTAGCTGTAACATGCACACAGTGTTTCCAGCACAGCTGAGTGGCCTATTAGAGAGCGAGCCATAGGCCAGAGATGTTGGTAGGCTGACTGTAACGAAAGCCTTTCCTGTCGGGTCAACTTCTCTTATTAAAACATTTTTGTTTCCTGATCCACAGTGCACAGACCTTCTGGGACACTGTAGTGTACTGCATCAAACTCCCGTCTTTTAAATAGGCAGAAGAATAACTGTTTCAGGGTTATAAATCCAATATGAACTCATGAATCTGAGCATACATGAATAAAAACATGTTTGAATGTTTCAGCTGCGTCTATCATAGTGCTTTGGGTAAACACGGAAAGAGGTCTTTAAAGAGCCAAAGGCTCTTACTGCACCCCAACAATTTATCACACACGACCATAATCTTTCCAAGAAAGCCACTGCAGGCTCCTGTAGTCAGACCCCGTCCAAGACGTGCTTCCAATGCTTGCCAGAGTCTGTGATTCAGAACAGACCTGGGTTCTCCTAGGTCTTGATGTCAAGAAAGCTACCACTGGATTTCTGTAGAAACAATATAAATGGTCTCTGGAAGGGTTCTGGGGCTCCTCAAGCTGTTCTTTTCTTGCTCCCCTCCTAACTGATCTAAATTTTACCACTGCTATAAGTTATAGGCTATGCAGATATTCCTAGGTAGAATATGGGGCTCCTAGAGACAGCTAAAATACTCACTTTGAAAGAGAATTTGGAGGGCCATGAGAGCACAAGCAATCACCACGTCTTGAATTTTCTTCCCACATCTATTCTTCAACCAACAGATTTGAACACTTTTGGATTCTCCACTGGTGTTGCAAAAGTAACTCATCTTTAGCTGAATTATGAGTTTGGAAACTCCCCAAAACACCTGAAATGAGGAAAAAAGGATTGTTCCTGCAGAGTTTGCACTGATACCTGCTTTACAAAGTTCTTTGGACAAAGGCAAAAATTATCGAGGGAATTAATATTGTGTGAGCTGTAATATGAGAGCATGCTAACACATCTCTGTATTTCTGGATTTATGCTGGAATTTGAAACAGGAGTGGTAAGAAACCACAAAGAAAGCTGATTTCACACTATGCTCAGATTAACTAGAAGTAAGACGTGCCATGAATCACTGGTTATATATCTGTTTTACAGAATGAAGAAATTCAAGACAATATAAATCTGTACTTTTCAGGATATATTAAGCAAAGCTCTCCAAACATCTTAATTTGCATAAATTTAATCTCACAGTTTGTTATGAGGCTTGCTGTGAAACAGCCACGAACCCCATATTACAGGTGAGGAACTAGAGGATCCAAGAACAGCCACACTGAGCAGCATAATAAAAATAGTAAACAACCAGGAATAAGGTATCTCGTATTTCTTAACTGCAAAGGCATAGGCCCAGCCGCTGCATGGGATGGACACTTCTGGGTGTCCCCTGTACTGGGCATCACCCCCCTCACCCCATGCATTTTTCCAATGTGGGGGGGGGGAAGCACTGCCCCATCGCTGCACAGATGACTTATTTAAAGCGCAACAAACAAAGCCGTAACTCAGCTACCTGAGACAGAATGGTTTTGTCAGCGCAGACCCTGAAAGCTGGTGGCACGTGAGGGCTGTGCTGTGTGGATCGCCCCGCAGAGCCTGCGCCTGCCCCCCGTTCACTATGTGACGATGGGCCCTGCCTTTTTTTTTTTTCACTGATGAAAAGCAATCTACAGCAAAAAGAATAATTCAGAGACACCACTTTTTTACACTGTTGTTGACGCGATGTGCCTCCTCGGCAAGGCTTCTGGGGGAAACTGGATGGACAAAACAGACAGCCCTCCTGGGGGAGTCAGCCCAGGGCTATCGCCCCAACAACTCTCATCTGCAACCATAATACTGGGTTTCCCCCACTTGAAGGTTGGCAGTACATTACAAACACGGCCTTAATCTTTATAATGTTTCTGCTTTTCAAAAAGAAGAAGCGACAGGCTCCCGCTTGCCATAGGCGCCCCAGCTGAGTACAAGCACCGGCACGAGGTGCATTCGCACCCGGCTGGCAGGCGGCTTGGAGGGTGTCTGGGCAAGGGGGCAAGCGGCAGCAGGTCTGTCCCTGAGCGCCGTGTCCTCCGTGCTGACCACGGGCCGAGCACGACAGGGTGTGCAGGTGCTGCTTGGCGAGTGCGGGGTGTGCGAGGGGATGCGCACGTGTGCCGGTGTGTGCGGATGCGGTATCTCTTGTGTACCCTTGGTCCTGCCTCATTACCTGAATTCTTTTAATTAAAAAACATCTGCCAACTCCTGTACTCTGTCAGAATATAGCACTGGTGTTCGCTTTGTAGTGCCTTTCATAACATATGCAAACAGGCGGAAGAAAAATCTTGCTGTTATCATCTTTCGATTTTACGAGTAGCTGGGGCTGTTTAAACTATAGATTAACTTTTACTGGCCCATCTCTCCCTCCTCCCCCCCTGCAACGTTTGTCAACTTTTCTATGCTGGTGTGTCAGAGAAAGATCATTTCAGCACATGTTTAAGAGGGAGGCTTTTTTCACTGGCCCTAAAATCAGAGCACTCATTTCAATTCCCCTCTGTGCCTTGGCCACTCTTCCCCCAGCAGTCTTTGGTGAGTGTAGGTTCTTCAAGGCAAGGTCCTGGTAAAATGACAGGTCTCCTGTGTGCTAACGTGATTGCAATTTTTTACCAACAGACTCAAAAAATGGGTCCTTCTTTGCTTTTTGCATGATGATACATTTTCCAAAGCTGAACATCTTCAGCATTATGCTTCTAGTTCACTGAAAAAGCAGCCTGGACTGTTAATATATTGTTATATTGTCTGGTCCAGACATGAATTACATGTCCAGGATCTCTTTCTACCATGCCCAGTGGTAATATACCCGGGAGTGCTGAAGGGAGTCTGGGGTAGCAATCCTGCCACCTGAGTGGTGGTGCAGGAACACTACACGTATAGGTCTGCAAGTTGGATTAGCACACCAAAGCACAGCGCAGATTAGGTTTAATCTGTGTGTGCTGCTTGTACAGTCTCACATCTGAGAGAATATTTTTTCAGGACAGGTTATTCCCCCCCTCCACTAAAATGCTTTTGTTACCATCCTGCCTGAGAAGTTGGAGGAGTGTGAAAAGAGTTGAAATACCATATGTTCCCTGACCTCCGTTCTCAGACCTTCTGTGTGTCTGTTGCATTATAATCCATTTGAATTGTTTTCCTTTTTAAGATTGCCTGAAGAACGAAGTGCAAACATACGTAGCAGCTATTCTCTCTAGGAGGTCTTCTGTGGTTGTCTTTTCTGCCACTTCCCTACACAACAAGCTGAGCTTGTTACAGAGCACAGTATACGTAGCCTGCAGTGTTATTACTCAGAGTCCTAGTCCCCTGCTTCAATTCTCACATAGTCATTCCCCTCTAAATACCTCTCCTTTCTCTTTGAATACTATTCCACCTTTTTCCCAATCTGCAACCTTTGCTTTCTAGTTCTGAACAACTCCTACCTCCACAGTTCCTCTGTGCTACCAACTCTTCCCCTCAGCATTGAACAGAGACTTAAAACCCAGCAGCCCCATCTCTGCCTGCTAGCCCCATTTTTTTCCCCATTATGCTGCTGTCTCAGCTCCAACCAGTCCTGCCATTTCCACGATCAGCTCCCAAGAGGACCTCAAATGACATCCCAGGAGAGACAGATACCATTCTTTTCCTGGTCACACCACAATAAGTTTCATGTATTCTCCTGGGCTTTGAAGGTTCAAAGCACTTTCTATTACTCATTAAAAGAGAAGTCAGCAGCTGATGTGACTGAACGAGGTTTGGATAAAGAACCTAGGTGTGCTGGAGACAGACAGAAGGAAGTGCTTGAACAAACACTTCTTAGTTCAGGAAAAAATGCAGCTAGTCCAACTGAAAATATACAAGCAAATTTCATTTTACCCACCGATTTCCTGCAATCTAAGGTTTATAATTTTGAGATACTTACAGTGTCTGCTCTGTGCTCGGATTAACGAAGTTAAACTATCAACATCAGCACTTGTGAAGAAAAGTCAGTGCACGGATACTACAGAGAGATGGCTTTTCTACATCAACCTTTTCTAAAGTGCTTGCAGCCGCATAGAACATCTGAAGTGTTTGAACTTGTGCAATTAGAACAAGTTGTCAGGGACACAAAAAGCTTTTCAGAAGAGCACAGAAGCTGTCCGTATGTTATCTACCAGTGTCATATACCTTCAGCCTAGGAATCATCAGAGCCTAGGCAGCAGGGTATGAAATAAAAATCTTCTACGCCAACCATATTTCAGCAAGCTGCGATTTTTTTCTCTAATAAACCGTCTTCCCTGCAGCTTTTCCTTCTGTCTCTAAGTTCTTCCTTTTTTGCTCTCTGCCCTCTGTACTTTTTCTATTTTTCCCCCATTTCTTTGTCTTTTCTCTCCTCTGCCCTTCATACTTTACCCCTTTCTTTCTCTGCTCCTCTTAAGTCTGTGCTCTTTCCTTATCCCAGGCTCCTTCCTCCATCCCAGTTCTTTGATTCTCTTTTTCTGTTCTCTGCCCCTTCCCTGTTCTCTCTTTCCTTTCCCCTCTGACCTGAACTGAATTTCTGCAGGTCTCTGTGCTGAATCAAGCAGCTCTCATTTCCAGCCTCATTCCAATTTGAGTTTCAGTACATGGATCTTTTTCCTGCCACAGAAACCACAGATTCTTCCAAGCCTTATGATTAGATTTTTAAGGAAAAATACAAAACAGAAAGTTCTCCTTTTGCTTAAATATTCTCAAAGATTCAGTGCTAGGATCTAGGGCTTTGGTCCCATGCCCTGTGAAAACTAGGTCCATTGCGAGGCTCAGATTTTGACAATGGCTGGCTGCTGGAAAAGCCTTGTGGAAAGCAGACATCAGTGTCTACATTTCAAACACCAGCTTTGCTCTGAATCGGAGAAAAATGTCCAAATTTTGAAATTCTACATAAAAATTTCACTTTAACTTATGATATTTATACTAGAGTATATCATAAAGAAAATAATAACAAGAGTTATTTCAAAATAGAATTGGAAATCTTTCCTTCCTTCCTAAATACCAAGATTGAATGCTTTCCCTAGATTTTCTTCAACACAAAATTCCAGGGGGGGTTTCAAAGTGCTCTCAGAAAAGAGAGGAAGAAACCGTGACAGTTTGGAGCTCTTTGAGAGCTGGTGCTGAGATTTTGAATACTTTGCGTATGGTCACTGGACACATACTGTTGTTCTGGAGTACATCATGACAAGCAGGATCTAATACCATCTTAGTCTCAGCTTTCTGCAGACATAACTGAGCCAGTCCTAAATTACCTAATGTGACCTCTACTAGCACCAGACTGATGAGAAAAATATGATGGTTTACCCATAGTTAGCCCTCCGTGTTTTGGCATCACAGTTTAAAGGTAATGTAGGTTTGGCTACAACAGCAGGAGTCCTTGGGATGATTTCTGCGGGGTCCTACCTGCAGGTCTGATCTGTGGTCAGGACTAACCTTTCTAAGGGACAGCTGAAGAGACAGAGATGCTACTTAGACATTTGAGATAAACAGTCAGTTTCAGCCCATTTGAATCTAGAAGGTCCGCCAAGCACGCACAGTTGTGGTGTACCTTCTGCCACAGCCAGGGCAGATGTAGCCACAAACTGCCAGTCTAAGCAACAAACCACTGGATGAATTTAGATATTGACCACTGACCACAGTGGACAGTATGGTTAGGGGAACTGCTCATGCTGAGATCAAGGCTTACACTTCTGCAGAAGTCTCTCCCTAGTTGACCTCTCTGTAAGGGTCACTCTGGCAGAGAGTTAGGGGCAGATTCATGTGAATATTGGTCCAGATAGTCCAAATCATATACAAATACTGTATTTACACATAGGTGTCCAGCAGGACAGTTCACTATATCCACTCCAAGTAAGCAGCACCCAAAACCACTTGCTAGTGACCCCTCGCTGTTACAGGTTTCTTTCTTCGGCAACAGCTTACCCCTGAATGTCTTCATGGTGGACAGAAAAGTTTTGAAATATGCTCTGAAGGTCATTACATTTGATTTTTATGGACCACAGAAAGAAGCAGTAGAGATACTGCAATAGAAATCTCCAACAGAATTCCCCGAAGAATGTCTGGAAAGAAGAAGAATATAAGAGCTGAAAATAATGAAAGCTGGATCAGAACAGAAAAGATCAGGGGATTGGATGTGGAGGGAAGAGATAAAGAGCTGGTTCACAGCAGAAGCAGTGGAAACATGGTCCTTACTATCATGTTTCTGAGCAAATCTGTCAAAGCTACTAGATCTGAATCCTGGTCAGGGCTTAGACTGTGGCCTACAAACTGCCTGATGCACCACAAGACAACAATCTCACTGTTGGTTCAAGAGCAGTTCATAGATTTTTATTCAAAAATGCTCACTCAAGCTGGAAGGTTTTTTCTCCTTTTACAGATTATGAAACAGAGGCACTGAGAGACTAAGGGTCTTGACTAAAGACAAGTGAGCAAAACTGGGGAGCGAAGTGGCCCTCCTGATTTCCAGCCAGGTACCTAGCCAGCCAGAGGGAACTAGCTTGAATATAGATATTGTAAATACTGCTGAGGGATGAGATGGCACCATTTGAAAAGGTTTTTCCATAATTTGCATAATAATAAATATGTGTATAAGTGGAATTAACTAGCAAGGGTGTTTTTTTTCCTGTTTGTTTTAATTATTTCAAACTGTAGTGTTTGTAAATGTGATCGACACTAAACCTTCATTTAGACTGTGCTTTGAATAAATGTATCCACATTAAAATTAGTCACCAAAACCTATAAATCACAGGATGGGTTTGGTTATGAATGTTACAAGAGATACATTAAGCTTCCAAACAGAACGAGCTTTTTGCTGTAGGTGAATGTGGGAAATTGTGTATTTCTAAAACAAAACGAGCCTCACAACTTGGAAATGTTTTTGCAATAGCTTTAATTTCCAAGCATTGGATTTTCTTCTGACAGCCAGTTAAAGGATATGCTGGGAGACAGAAGGTCATAAGCTAAATTCCCCATATTGCATATGTAAACTCTGATGCAGTAGGAGAGAGTTTCAAAAGTAAAACTGACAATTTGGCATCTCGGTCCCCTCGATTCTCACCAGGAGTCGGATACCTTTTTTTCTGAGCATCCAAAAAAACCTGTATATATAATTACGTGTATTTATGCAAAATACAGAGCATACTGTATCCAAAATCTCTAGAATATCAATTATTCCAGAGGGAGTTCAGTTTATTACTTTTGTCTTCTGTGATCTTAGTTCTGATTCAGACCAGCAATCAAGACGATGTTCTCTCAAGATGATAGTTCTCTATATTGATCCTACCTTTGTTATCTGAATGGCTTATTTGTTAGACAGAAAAGGTATGACTAAGCATATATCACTGTAGAATATAGGAAGATTTATTGAGATGGATGCATAAGCAAAGGACAAGTGCATTAACAAATCTAGCTGTCCAAAAGTCAGGGCTAATGTTAACTAAGAAGCACATTACTGTGATTCCATCAGAATGTTCTTTTATTTATTTAACTTCCCCATTTTCATTTTTTATTTGGGTAAGATAATTGCTTGTGATAAGCTCTCTCTGTGTAGGTTGGAAGCATGCAGAAAGCCAGCCTTTAGACTGGAATATTTACACTAAGACTAAGCATTAATGATGTGTAATGGCCAGACTATATTTGCATATTGAAACGTTCTCAATTAAAATCCTTTATCAGATGACTTCAAAGAGAGAATCTCTGAAAAATGCAATATATTTTTCCATGAAACACAGGCTATTAGCAATGTAATGTGTTTATCTGCATTTCTAAAGACAATAATTTTAGTGTTGATTTCATAAGTAATAAAAGATAAATTTCTTTCCTTAGGCTCTGTACCACAAAATTCTTTTACCTTTCTTTATATTTCACTTACTGAGCCCTGAGCTTCTTTGCAGGACAAAAACACAATATAGTCCACAGAACTCGAACAAAATAATGCCTTGCCCTTTTATATTGTCTCTCATCCTAAGACTCTTAAGTACATCGCAGATTGACGATGCCTAAAAGAGATAAGGGACTTGTAGGGCTCTCCGTACCCACCACTGAAAGACAACCACCTCTGAACAAGAGTAAAAAAACCTTTGTAAAGCTGCACCGAGCCACAGAATTGCAAGTGAAGAGTCCTTGCGAGAGACAATGAGGTGACTCAGGTAAAGAGGGTAACATGTTATTAATTACCTAAGCTAGAACATAGTGCTTGTAGGGTTAATAGCAAAACTATACTCTATAGGGAGATTAGGGGCCAGTGTCTGATACCTTACTCATACCGCATGGCTCCTGCTACCATGGAAGTTAATGGAGATGTCTGTGATATGAGGTATAGAAGTGCAGGTAAGGGCATGAGGGCCTTCCCTCAGGTAAACAATTCATTTCTATATCTCACTTACCCCTCCACTATGCAGACAGTAAAACATGTGTCGTCTTTGCGCAGGAACACAGTCATTCTCTTTAACATTATTAGAGTTGGTAGTGAGAAAATGGTAAAAAAAAAAAAAAAAAGATAAGATAATTCACTAATTTATTTTTCCATTTCTTGATAGACAATGTATTCATTGAAAAAAAATCTCCAGCCACATACAAATTCTTAGAAAATGTCTTTAAGATCGTATGTTTTAAAAGGCTCTATGTACTTCTACAAGAGATGAACTTGGTAATTGTTCTGAGGAATTTCAGTTATTTTCATAACATTTAGAAATAAGCAGGTCCAAAGATGGTTTTGTTACGACAAAGAAAGTAGCTGGAAAACATAGAATTTCATTCATTAACAGAAAGGTCCAGACATGATGAATGAATAAATGGGGGAGCAATATCTTTAACATATTAGAGTCAAAGTTAATAGATTCTAACCGCTGGAAGACTAGGTTCTGATAACATAGATTATTTTCTGTCCTGTAGCTGCAATCTGTCACTGAAAGTCTACGTGGCAAGTATTTTCTAGATATTTCATTTTTTACTGTTTTCTGAAGCCACATGAGTCATTATCTATTCAATCCTCAACAAGCACTGTGCACTCATGAAAATAACCCTAAATTCCAAAGATGCAAAAATTTCAGCAAAGAAATTGCATCCAAAATTTCCCAAGAGAATTAATTTCCCCTGCAACTCAGACATCCAGCAGGAGAGAAGGAATGATACAGCACAGTGATTTGAGTGACCTACCATGCACTGCAAATAAAACATAGCCAAAGAAGAGGCTCTGTTTCCGCAAATCTAATACAACATTTTCTCACGCTGTAAGGAGTGACAGTCTTGGAGTCACCTATTAGGGATAAACTCCCCCAAATTATCTCACATATATCACAAGGTGCAGTGTACACAGGGAAGCAGCTGCCACATATCAGCTGCTCTGGGGTAATTACCAGCGTATATTCTCACAGTAACAGTGAGGACACTTCCTCTTCTTTTATTCAGAGTAAACTACCTTGCATTTATGACACGGTAGGAGTATAGAGAGCCTAGTTACCACACAGCAGCTGATTTACAATAGCTTGCTCCCTTGTTACTTGTGTGTATGGACTCTTGCTCCTCAGAAAATACAAAGTAAGTTGAATTAGCTCACCTTGAACTTAAAACATTTTCATTATTTGAAATGATTTGTTATCCCTTATGCCAAGGTTCCTTCACAAAACAAGAAAAGCTATTAAAATAAATCATTTACTGTGGTTGTAAGAAAATGCAGACAAGGATTTGTTTTGATTTAAGTTATGAAAGACAAAGATTCTTAAGGCTTTTTAAAAAAGGATAGATAGGACAAGAAGAAAAATGTTAGGTTTAAAATAGAGACAAAATCTTAGGTGCTGCCAAGCACCGTATAGTATGGGTATGGCATTAGCCTTCTATTTAGTCTTCAGCTTGTGTTTTGACTATGAAATCTGAACTCATGGAGTCCAGCAGAAAATCAAAAAAGACAATATAATTGCATCAGACTGAAAATACTGGATGAGTTTCACTGTAACCCTCTTTCTAAACTAGCTGTGAGCATTTATGGGGTCAGCCTAGATTTACCCCTAGAAGAGAGGTAAATCTGAAAAGGAGTAAATGTGACAGACTGAAGAGTATACAGGCTGAAGTGTATTTATCCACTCAATTAATTTTCACACTTAAAAGTGGTACTGATACTTATCTGTTATACAGCTGAACACACCAGAAGATAGTCAAGAGTAGTCTCAAACCATTCATCCTCAGACTCCTACTGCAGAAACAGAGGTAGGGCCACCAATGCCAGTAGATCTGGGGGGCAAGTACAAATTGGCCCACATATTCTAAAACACATTCATAGCATTTCTGCTCTACTCTTTCAAACCACTTATTTCATGCACAGAGAAACAGCTTTCCAATTTTAGTATTGGGCTAGCAAAAAATCTCCATCGGCTATGGTGGAACACCAAGCTACCGCATATATACCGCATATAATACTGCACCAGCAGGTGCAACATTCCCCTCAGGAAATAAGGGCAGTAAGAAAGACTACTGAAGTAAGAAATTCAAAGGCACTCTAATATCTTTAACCAGGTCTGCTGCAGAATAACAACATCCTATTTAGCTTATTGTTCCTCATTGTACTTGGAAGCTCTAAACATGTTACCGTCATTCATTCTTTGCTGTAATTGGACAGAGTGATTAGCACACCTTTTTATATTAAATGTGCATTTTCCTTTCAATAATATTCTTGCTAAATGAGAGGAATACTATTCAGCCAGTCAGCTGGGTTTGTAGCAATGATCTATTTTCTCCCTCATTTTTAAAGCTTTTTCTGATCTGTGGAGGTAATGTACAAGACTGTCAATATACACTGGCTTAGACAGGAGGAAAGACAGAAGAGAAGCTTTTCAGAAATACGGAGGATCCTGTAAGGAGAGGAATGGATATTATGTTATATGTTATATTATATTACATTATAGCCAGACAAGCTTTCTGAAAGTTTAACATTCAAAACAAGACGTCACAAAAGACTGACATTGACAAGGGAACAACTGCAGAAAGCACTCTACGGAATTCAGACAGCATATCCTTCTGGAAAGGCCTGTCACTGCATGGAATAAAACGGGCTTTGCTAAAGTCAGTAATAGATGTAAACTGTTAACATCAGTTCAAGAGGGAGTTGGGCATGCTTGGAGAAGGGAGTGAATATAGCCATGCAGTCATAAGAGAGATAATTGTGCATAAGGTGGTGAGCTACCATACCTGGTGATTTGTTTTTTTTCAGTCACCAGAGACAAGGTTTTGATGGACTGTGTGTTTTTCTCAAGGCTATTATTATTTGTATGTCTCTAAAAAGTGCCCTCTGCTATCACAGCAGCCACAGTAATAAAATGTAAGTTAATAATATTATTTATCCTGTAACTATCATTCATGTTTACTCTTCAATCATTTTTTTTCCTTCCCACTATACCTCCCTCCTATTTGCATCTGAAGGTTAAAATCTCAGCGAAAACTATGCAGTGTACGGGTCTTTTTCAGCTCACACTGTCGCTATACTGCTTTGTTGTCACCTGCATGATGCATGTACACATACAGAGACACATGTATGCTCAAATACTGTCTTGCGATCTTTCTCCTGTTATCTTCCCTGTCTACTCAAAATGGTGTTTGAAATTACTGTGCAAGACAGGGCCATTTCATCATTTGCTGCCTTTTATGTACAGAACCGCTCTATGTTTTGCCTGTAAAGGGAGATGCTTATTACACTTAACCAAAGCAATACTGCCAAAACCCATGAAAGGCAACGGGGGAAGCCATCCCCTCCCTGGGATGGTTACACCACCTCTGCCCTGCCTGTATCAGAACTGGGATGTTCCTAATACCTTTGGATGAAGTTGCAGCGATTTAGTAAAGCAGTTTAACTGGGAGACAAGATGAATTTCATCGCACCCTGAGAAACCGGCCCATCACAACTCTCACTTATGCCTACCATTCCTTCCATCCTCCAGGGACAGGAAGAAATGGCTGACTGCAAAACAGAGAACAGAAATGAACGGGTCTTTTAGGTGTACTGACAGCATTACGGCGCTGATTCACATCACTTCCAAAACATTAATTAAAAGGAACATATGTGTAATATCTATTTGTCAGATAAATAGGAAACACAAATAAATAGGCCCACAACAAAACTGTAACAGCTCAAAGCATGATTTTATATGATCAGTATAGATGCAATAAACAATCCAGCCTCAGTGCTGCAGAAGAGATGGTCTGTATTCAGACTGAAACCCAGGCCTAAGTCTCTGCATTTCTCTGGAAGATTTCTTCCTGACTTTATAGATGGGGAGACTGAAGGACAGTGACATGAAGTGAGTAGTACAAAGTCCAACTGACTCTGCTTCTGAGCATAGACATGATATCTAGGGACCTGAATGTGATTGCAGTGAGTGAAAGAGAAAGTCTATAGCCAAACCTAAAGGAATGATAGCAGCATCAGGTCCAAGTCTTTTAAGCCTGGAATAATATATCCATCGAAGCCACCAGCTCCACCAGCCTTTTGTATCATGGCATCTTCCCCTATCTAGAACATCTTTTCCAGCTGTTCCTGGGGTCAGAAGTTCCTTACAGGCAGAATGGAGAATTTTCTCCTACAAACATCTCTGTAACTTGTTATAATTTGAAGAAACACTGATTAATAGCAGGACTGGAAAGACTCCTTCACATTCACCCAACCAAATGGACTGGATTTTTTTCAGAAAAGGCAAGTGAAGCCTCTGCCTCATTCCAAGAATCATGCATTAAATGCACCACACGATTTCCCAACATGCGGAGCTTCTCACTGTTAGCTTTCTAGTACTTACACAAATAGGCAAGAGGGTAGGAAGGAGATAGAAGGACCTCATGTACAGGTTTGGTTTTCTGAAATGAGATTATGGGAAGATCAGCCAGGATTTGAAAAACAGGAAGTTCAATAATGAGGAAATTAATTAAACGTACAAACACCTATTGTTGTGTCAGTATTTTGAATTAAAGAGTTCCTCGTGTCCTTTAAGGAAGGTTTTCTGTAACAATGGAAACTATATTCTTCCTATTAAGAGCCTTGCGTAGAAAAAAACTTCCTCTAAGAGACTCAGATGGTTTTGTCCATGAGGAAATAAGGGCTCTTCATTTCTACCTTATCAAAAAAAAAAAAAAAAAAAAAAAAAGTTAGTGTCAATTTTTAACCCTGCTGTAATTACTTAAAATTCAAAAATTCATCTTCAATAATGTCTTGTTCTTCTTTAGGCAAATTTATTTCCCTCTTCTGCCCTTCCTCTTAAACCAGGATTCACTTCATTTGTTTAATACATAGGGCTGAGACCAAACCCCAATTCCAAACACATTTGGTGACAAAGGACACTGCAGCCAGTGGTGCTTTTAAAGGTGGATTCTGACAGACATTAAGCAGTCTTATGTCAGCCACAGAACACAAGGTCCTTTTTAAAAAAGTCCCTTTTCCCTTTATCTGTGCTTATTAGAGCTTTAGAGACTCAAATGAAAGTATTACTGGGCCTACAGCTACTCAGAGAAACAGACCCTTCTTCACATTGCTATGAAAACGAGGCCAACAACAAAAAAGAAATAAAATTTGTTCTTGAAAACAATGAGGCTACAGGTGTGAGGGAGGTCATAATCTAAAGACGGTGCAGTTCACAAGTAAAAATGGGGACAGAACTCAGCCTGAGCTCTTTATGGTAATGGTAGATGAGGACTGGCTTTAAATTCCTAGGAAGAATTTTGCAAAACTGAGGTCTGAAAAAAACCCAAACTCAGTGTCTTTTTATTCATAAACTAAGTAAATTTGCTGTGATAAGCATAAAGATACCAACATAAAGCCCTGCAATGCTAATTTAAGAGACCAAGTTTCAGTAGAATGGCCCATTAGGAAGTATATTAACTAATCTTCTTCTTTTTCTTCTATGTTAGCATATAATTAATGCTCCTATATTTTACTATCATATAGGGACATTCCCAGAATGTATGTTAGAATGTATGCCAGGGTACCATACACTTCCATTTCATCTTTATGTGAAAATGCTTTTTTTTCAGAATATGAGTCCTACAGATAGGAAAAGGTAGACCTACGATAAAACATTCTTTAACCACTGCATACTTTTTTTTTTCCTAAATATGCTGTTACTTCTAAGTGTTACAGCCTTCTTTGGAAAGGAGTTTATACTAGAAAGCTAAGAGCACTTTACAGCACCCTGCAAATTTCCATAAATGACAACTGGCCATGAGAGTTTGTTTTCACCTATTCCATAGAGGGGAACCTCTAGAGAAGAGCCAGAAAAGGTGGAGATCACTTTAAAATGCTTCTCTCTGTCATTTCCAATACCCCGCCTAACTCAGCTAAGCCAAAAAATCTCACTTAAAGTGAGCTGAAGTAGAAGCTTTTTGTGTATGTATGGAACCGTATCCAGCTGGGAGAGCAGTTAAATGCTTGCCCATCCCCTTAACTCTGGGCATGTAAATTCAAGACGATGAGAGCTATTTTGACATTCTTGGCTGGAATTCACTCTCCACACCTATACTTTAATGCATCTACTGTACATGGTAGTTTGGCTGCTTCCTCTCACTACCATCTGTTCTGATGGCACCATGCCTGCTCACAAGTTGAATGATATATAGGTGCCAGGCAACAACGTGTTTTGATGGGCAGACTGCACAACACTGCAGTTGTCATCTCTTGTGCATGAAGGCCACTGTCTGTGCCAGCAATGAAACACTGGCACTTCATACCTCCATACACTTGTTCACACCTGTTGACACTTATGTGCCAAAAAAAGAATACTTGAACAAGGGAGTTTACAGGCTTGCTTAACTCCCCAGTAGAAATTAGCATTACCTGGAAGTTTGTTCAGCCCCTAGCTCAGTCATCATTCTGTGCTCCAGGCAGACACTGGGCCATAGCCTGGAGTATTTCTGCGGGTATTCACCTTGTATTTTTCATATATCTTTATATGGAAGAGGGAAGGAAGAACAAAGTGCTCATACTGGTGAAAACTGATGGGACCATGCAAGCCACTTCTCTTCCATGGACCCATCCAGATAATTAGGTGAGTCTTTGCAAACCTTGTATTTTCCTCATGTCCTAGCTAAGGTTCCAGGTGTAACATTTATTTCACAAGGTCTTCCACAAGCACACTCAAGCCTGCATCCATGCCAGCATCACCCCCCCTTTCTGCATTCCCACAGTCAGGTTGATCATCACCCCAAACCTCATCCGTAGACTGTGGTTTTCCAGAGTTCAGATCAGTCCCTCTTCACTGATAAGATTTAACCACATGCATCTAACATTCAGCTCCATGAGTAAATCTTATTCTTGTGGCTTCCAAAGCAGTAACAATTTATCCTAATGGAAATGAATGTCAAGAAAGGAAGTGGATGTAAAACCTCACAGATGAGTTTAACCTGCTTTAGAAAGGGGTATGTTGGAGTAAGGGTGAATTTCCAGTCCCTGTGTTTAGTGTATGCAGAAATTCAGTGCTTTAGGGAAGAAAAGAACTTCCACACAACAGGTAAAGCAAAACAAGCTATAACATTTTGGGGAAGGGAGGAATGGCCAGGGAATCTGGAATCTAGCAACATTTACAGGGCCTGGATCAGAGCATTCTGATCTAGCAAAAGAAAATTATTTTAAACCTTAATCCTTGCCTTAGCAGAACAGATAACTAAAATCAGATTTTTTTTTTTTTTTTTTTTTTTTTTTTTTTTGTATATCCCTTTAGCTAGGAAAACAGCTTTTATTGAGAAGGTGGGGTGGAGGCTAGGAAAGGGGCTTTGCTGATAGCATCAAGCAAACAAGGCTGAGGAAAGAAGAACAGGAGAGATGCCACCAGTAGCACTCAAGTGACATCTGTGAGCTCCAAATACCTTTAGCAAAGACCATTAAAAAACAGGAAATCAGTAGAACTGTTTCCCTGTTACAAAACCTCTGGGGAATTGGCCAGAAAAGGTGGCGATTACTTCAAAATACTTTTCTGTCTTCCTAACAACAATATTCCTAATTCACCTTGTTCAAAATCTCATTGTAAATGATACTTAAAGTACAAGCTTCTGTTTATGAGAAAATGAATCCAGCTGGGAATGCAGGCAATGGCTGTGCATGACCTCAACTCGGCATGTCAAAAGGTGGTGGAGCTTTTTTGACAATCTGTTGCCACATCTACATAACAACGGGATTCAGAACCTACTGCTGGAATATTTTCAGTGTAGGCTTTGTCAGACATTGCTTTGTGTGTGTGTGTGTGTGGTTTTTGTCCTAGAAGAACAGGACCCAAGACTTTCTACTCATTTTTATTAGACTACTGAGGATCATAACATCGTAATTTTTGAATATTATAAGCCTGGTTTGTAAATACAGATGGAGAGGCTGAAAGGCAGCAGAGGCCTTCTCCTGTCTCCATCGTGGTTACACGCACGTGGTCAGAGGGAGATCTGTTCAAGACATCACCCCCATTCTGCAGAAACAGAGCCAGTAGCCTCTGGTTTCCCTGAGCAAGACTTAGGTTACTTGCGGGCTAACCACGCAAGTCTTGCATACTTTACATGCATACTTAGCAGGAAATAAGAGAGATGCAATCATGTGAGTTACTGCATATTTGCAGCCAGCCGTTACCAGGTAGCTGCTATTTCATTTCTATGAAATATCATAACTATGTAAATAACTCAAGTAATAATTGTAAATGGATGACTGTACTAAGGGAGGTGGGGGCAGGAGCCATAACTGCGCAGCTGCTATGGCTGTGAAAATTCAACCTTAAGCAGCCTAAACATTCATTTTACAGTGTACACCACTGATTACTTAATTACATCTAAAATATAAGTCAGACACACTAAAAACCCCAGGGAGTAAATTACAAACAGCTATGAAGCAATGTGCATGCATACACTCTACTTTGACTTTAAAAAATTATTGTTTTCCAATGGCTATGAAGGATTTTTCTATTTCTGTTCTGCAAAACATCATTATGTTACAAACAGGTAAATATTTCTAAGTAATATTAGATGTGCGTGGGAGCATCCATCTTCAGCCTTTCACTGTGGACTCTCACTAAAGGTTCTTATCTTTATGTATATTTGAACAAGAAGATCTACATATGCTTGATCTCGGTATGAACCTCTGTATGACCTGATTTTGTTGCCATGGCCACCAATTAGACCAGCCTTGTTGACTGCAGAACAACAGTCAAAGCATCTCTATTAAGTTCTGAAAAAGAATGTCATATTTTATCAGCACACTACAACAGCTTATCCATGCTGTAGTGTTTGTTTCTTCCATTAGTTCTATATTTAAGCATTTAGCTTAAAAGAAAAGCAAAGGGGTGGGAAAGCAATGGCTATACCACTAGCCAGAAGCTCACATTTTTTTACTTTTTTAATATCTCCTTTTATTTTCCAGGTTTTCTCCTCCAGGAATAGAGAACAGAGACAAAGACTGTACTAGCATCTTTGCTTCATGAGAACATTGATATTAGCATAAAACTGTTATTTCAGTTGTGCCTTTTGAGGACCCCATCAAAATATTCCCAAATGTAGTTTCTTTAAACATTCTCCCCTCCAGTTTGTGACAAACCATTAGAGAATTGCCTCAGAAGCTCACTTGGCAAACACTGCTTGTTAAACTACCTTTGCCCAGCAGTAGGTGTGTGTAAAGATATTGGATACTGTTACGCATACAGAAAAGATAGTTCAATGCCATCAATAGTATATTTTGCTAATGCCTATCTGAAAAAAATCCAGCTTGTAATGTACTCAGTTTACATCAAAGCAAATAAAGGTTTGAGAAAAGCAGAGTTCTATGAGTAAATCTCTTATTTCTCAGGCTTCCTCTTTAGAAAATAATTTTCTTAGTATTGTTTTCATAAAAGCTTTCAAATACCTTAAAATAATGCAGAGAAATTGGCTTTTATTTTGAACAGGATTTCTCAATATGTACTGCATCTCTTGGCATATCTATTATATTAACTCAAGCCTTAATGATACAATGGTTAAAAACAGAGTACAGATGTGTATAAATGAAAAATGTAATAGATTTCCCTCTTAATGTAATAGAATTGGCACGAGGTATTGGAAACAGGAGTGAAAGTAGTCACTCAAGCATTGTGTTTGCATGTTATTTAAATACAAGTGGTTGAGGTATAAGTACCTCTAAGTACACCTGAAAGAGATGGTGCCTTGTAATCATTGTTTCAGCAATTGACAGTTGTTTACACAACAGCAGCACATTCTCTACCGATTTGAATAATAAACATGTTTAAACACCAGCTGGATAATAGAAGGATAATTGAAACATAGTTTAAAGCTCTGATTTACAGGCATTGTGGCAACACTTTTATTTGTGGTACAATGCTATACTTCTGTGCAGTCTCTTGAAAAAATTAAATAGGCATTGTTTCAGACAAGTTTGGGATATATTTAACTCGATTAATCTATCATGCATTTGTGTGCCTACACAGACAGACAGACTGATGGAACAGAGAAGACATCATGAAAACTTCAATAAGTTTATGCTGGTGATTGTGCGCTACTTGTGTTGCTTAGTTTCAATGTATGTTGACCGAGCCCTTACCTTGTAGGTGTATTTCCCAAGAATGAACTGCAGTGATTCGGAAGTTTATAAAGCCCAGAGACCACAAGAACCCAAAGGGCTGCATGATAAAACAGCTGCATAAATCAGTGATAAAACAGGTAGACAGAGAATCAGCCCGACTTCAGCAGTGTGCGCGCAACAGAGGGACCCATACACAGGCTGTGAGATCTGAGGTTGCTACCTGCATCTCCTGCACATCTCCTGTCTACTCCGTAGTTTGAGCCCCTTTAGTGGGTAATGCCGACTGAAAGCGTTAACAGCTTTGACCCGCGGTTGGAGGGGCAATGAGAGCTTGGGCCCGTTTTCTAAACCAAAAGTTCAGAGAGTTGCTGAGGTAGGTCTACTAAAACTATACCTCTGTACTATTCTTTCCCCTAAAAACATATCTGTAAATACTTTCTTAACACAAAATCTGCCAGCTGAAAAGCCTAAATATGTGGCTGTAGGTTGCCCTCAGATAGTATATCTTTTGTAATGCCCAAATAATAGATAATCTGAGGCAGTCTCGCTTTCTTTCTGCAGCCTGCTTCTGATCTCGTACGCTGGTTTTGAACTATAATTAATTCACACCAAGAAGAGTGGAGGTGTGGACAATTTCTGCGCTGCAGGACTTGATTGTGTTTTGGATATATAATATGATAGGTAAGACAACTTGTGTCAGCTTTTATGAAAGATACTGACACTTTCATTGGAAATTCTTGTCATGGTACTTATCACAGTGTTTTATAACAAATTAAACAATTCAGCATAAGATTTTCCAAGTCTAAAATTCTTTTTTTTTTCACTGTTAGTCAGAATTGTTCACTCACTTCCAAGAATGAGTTGGGGGGATTATTTATTCCATATTAAAAAATTCTGGTGACCTGTATCAGGAGTAACCATAACTTACCTGCCATCATCAAATGCGTCAATGAATTTCAAAAGGGGGTTGACCCAAATTTACCCAAACTGTAAGCCTTTGCACCTGGCCAGTAGAGATTTACTAGAGATTAACTAAACTCATCCTCTTCGGGCACATCCAGCTTGATCAGGCTGGGTATGAGCCATCCCAACAGAGATACAGAGCACACAACCGTCTGGGGAGCGCAGGGGTGAAGATGAACTTCCCTTGCTCTCAGCTAGGAGGCGATGGGCATTAAAATTACGGTCCTGTCTTTCACTTCTCCAGTGTTGTGAAATAGCTCTCCTTCTGGTGCCCAGACATCAGAGAAGAGGAAACCACCTCTTCTCACTGAACTCTGAGGAGAAAGAAGGTGAATAATGGCAATGATGTGGCCCAATGGGACAGGGCAGCAGCAGGGTGGCAGGAGGGGTGAACCGGAAAGGCCAGAGGCCAGGGTGGGGAATAAATGGGAAGAGAAGTTCAACCCTGGGAACACACTGCTCCCACACAGTGGAGAGGAAGCCCACAGCCTCCTGGCATTGCTCCTCTTTCAGTGGCAAGTGCCCACAAACCCCTCAGGATATGTGTGCAGCTCCAACGCTGCAAGTGAGACAGTGAGGTGTCATGTTACAACATGATGGTATTTCAGATTTCTCATCTTTTTAAAAACTGGGGAAAATGATCTATTACCATTTCATTACAGTCTGTCTCCTAACACCAAAACACAAAAGATATGAATTAAAGTTATGGTCAACCTTATTTGTGGCAGTTTTGATTGCTTGGGTTTGCAACGTTACAAATGCAATTTTAGCATTGGTGGTTTTTATCTTTTCTAATTGTGTTAAGACAGTGGCTTTCCAGAGCCAATATTTGAGAGATGGCCCATTATTTTCCTTACTACTTCTCTGTTGATTTTACCTAGTTATTGATTGAAAAGCCAGGGCAGGGAGCGGAACACCAGGCTCATGTGTTCGTGCCGACCCGTGTTGCTAAGCAGATGCTGCTGCATTTCATTCCAGATGGAGTTTGTTCAGGGCATGTAACTTCATTCCTAGATATACCAACTTGTACCTCTTATGAACTCTCAGAAAGCTCAAAATACTGAGATCTACCAGAGCAAGTCCAATGAGACTATATCCCAATGTATGTCAGCTTAGCAGGATTAAAAGTTCAAAAGATGAAAATCAAAGCATGAAAATAATAAGATTTTTTTAATAAAACCTGAAACTTAGAACAGTAAGAAGTTTTTTGTTAATGATATTGATGTGTCCACAACTGAACCTTTCTTCTTATAAAAAGTAAAAGTACAAAAGGGTGACAGACAAGCCATAAATATTATTAAATTTGATAACAATTCAAGGAAAGGTCTGCTAAGGGGACCTTATTTTTAAATGCAGTCATATTCTTGTTGCTTGAAACATCCTTAAAGGCGGTAGAAATAGTTTACGGTCACGGTCTACAGAGGTACTAAAGCAGGGACCCAAGACTTTATGCCAGCTGCACTGCAAGCAGAGGAATGAGGATACCCACAAACACTATCTTGTCTTTTCCTGACACTTTTATACATTAGGCAGTCATGTTGCAGTTCTTGCTGCTACTCTGAGGTTTGATGATGAGCAATGAATTCCCCACAGGGGAAAAGCTTGTGCAAGCTGAACCAGGTTGTAGCAGTTCCCAGCAAAAGTTCAAGAGAAAGAATATTGACTACATTGCACAAGGGAATGTATCTCTCAGCACCATTCACCACTTCAGCTTGCAAATGCCAGTTAGTACCAAATGAGCTAATGTTGGACTAAAAAGCAGCATAGCCACCTCTCTGTGGTCCGGGCCTTGGTTAATTTGGTTCAGAGGCATGTCTAATCAGCCACAACCAGCTGCATTAACACGCTACTCTGCTTATGGATGTCAAGCTAGAAAGTCTGCACAACATGGTATTGCCCCAGGTATATGAACCTTCTCACTTGCTCACTTCAGGGTCTCTAATATGATATTTTATGTATCTAGAGGTGTCCACATCTTCCTTGGAAATTGTTAGCTATACCAAAAATTGTATGCATGCACAAACACACACACACATGCTCTAGCGTACCTGACTTAGTCAATTTGAAGAATAGAATCCAGACGTAAAATATTTAAGAGAACAGGGCACATCTATACACAACTTTCAGTTAATAGAAATGCAAACTATGGCTGCAGCTGGAAACTGTATTACATTGATCAAGAGACACTAATCTCTTTAGGATATGGAATGGTGTCTTTTACAGTGTTCCTAAATACTATGTATGCCATACATTTTTATTTCTGGAAAAAGAATAATCACAATGGGAAAGTCACATCACCAGATGACGGATGGATGCTCTGATATAGTCTTGGATGAGACATAAAAGAAGAAATGCACCACATACAGTGATATAGGGAGAGGTACAATAGCAAAGCGTGGATCAGACTTAGGGAGGCCTTTATCTGAGGAACTAACAAACAGAAGCTGCACTTGATAACAACATACAGCTGGATAAGATGCATGGAAAAAATCACCATGAGCTTCCACAAGATATGATGGGCAGACAATGGTGAGTTGTAGCTGTGGGAGAGTGTTAAGCAGTTTTATAAGCCATGTGTGTTATGGTTTCTGGGACAGATTCTGGCCCCTTTGTGCTGGGTCTCAGGAGTGCCCTATAAAAGCTGGGGGATTTTCCTCAAAAAAAGGAGCATTGCCAGGTGGCTGAGTGCCAGAATGACTCACTCTGCACTACCCGTTCCTTACAGGAAGACAGAAGTTCCTGAATAGGAAAGGCTGAGGCAGGAGTGCACTGAAATCTGAATGTCCCAGACCTGGAGAACAGATCTCGCCTTGAAAGTGCTGTTTTGGATTTTGGTTTTCAAGTGCCTTATGAAACAGAGCCAGTTCCTTACCTTGCCCGTCACTCGTAGAACATCGCTATATTCCTAGACCTAGGGGCACAGAGGAACATAAAGCCTAGGGCCATGAAGGAAACTATGCTAATTCATTCTAACATGCACAGGAAAAAGGGTATATTTCAATGATTTTCTGCAAAACTAAACAAACAGAATGATAAAATTCACCTTAATTGGATGAACAGAGAAAGTTCAGAGGAAAGCTATGTTTTCTGTAGTGAGAAGTTTAACTAAGAAAACTATATGACTTTTGGTCATGCACCTATATTCTCCGCAGGAGATAGAAGACATGCACCGATGTCCTATTTACAAACATATTTCATTCTTGATCATGCTGTGGCTGAACAGGTTTGCATGACTCCTCTAAGCGTGCAAAAGTAGTCTCTTGACCTCACCTAGCTGTTTCTGAGCAAAGGCAAAGAAATTATTCTTCATCTAATCTACCATTAAACTGAGGGACTTCTGCAACAGGATGTTGTAGGGGGCCAAAAGCACAAAAGGTGCAAGAATGGATTATATTAATTCCAGGCTGCTAATCCCAGGATTATTCAAGGGCACTATTAAACTGCATAGTTTGGATGCAGTCTCCAGCCCTGGAAATCTCTAAACCATTGTTTGCCAGAAGCTGGGTAACAGCGGATGGTCACTGTGTGTACATATACATAAATATGTATATAGAAAAATTGGCTAGCCCAAGGCTTCCCGAATCTATGTGCCTTGCATAGTAGACATTTCACTGGCACTATTGGCTATTAGTGTAGTCAAAGCACTGGGCTAGAGGGATCTTCGATCTGACTCAGTATAGCAGTTGCTATGTTTTAATACCAGCCCAGCTGTCTTTCTTACGCTGAATACTCCTCAGATGTTTACTAATTTAGAGGGAATCGTCATGCTGTGAATGACTAGGAAAGAAGAACCTCACTACCACTTGATCTTCTCCAACAAATTCATGATGTTATTTTAAATAAATTTTGCCAGACAAACACTTTGAGTCAAAACATCTTGTTTTTAAGAGTGTCTCAAGAGATATTAGCAACAGAGGGAAAATGACATTTCTTTATCAGTTGTAATACATATAATGTGACATTCAAACACAACAAGTGCTATTCAATAGCTTCTAAGTCACAGAAGGTGAATGAAAACACTTATCTCTTTTGTAAAAAAAAAAAAAAGTCGGTGGAGAATCCTCAACACAAAGATCCACTTTGACTTAAAATATAGGGTAAGCAGCATTCCAAATTTAAAAGCACAAAGCCAATCTATTAAGATTCTGAACAAATAGTAAGTCTAGCTAGCAAGAAGTGTTCCCGTTAATGTATGGTTAGTTATGTCAAGGACAGTAAATGAAGCTGCCTTTCATATGCCAGATTGATCTGTCTAAACTGGGGCAAGCCGTGCCACCAAAAATGCATTTTCATTGTATGTTACAGAAGATCAAATGTTAACAAATACAGAAGAACAATTAATAACCAATAACTTCCAACTCTGCCAGTAGCTCTTTAACTTGCACATACTGTTTATATGATATTCAGCTCAGATGGATGCTCTAGTAAACAAATTCTAAATGTAAAGCTACGGATCTCCAGAGAAGCCAAACAAAAAGAGATTTGTAGTTTTTAAGAAATGCTTGGGTTGAAAAATTATTCCCACACAATTGCTATAAAGCGATTGCAGCTACTCAGTGAAACTGTGCTCCTGTCATCTGCAAATGAAAGCCAGGCAGTCAAATTCAACTGAGGAATAAGGCACATAATTTAACATGAGCGTAAATAACTGGATGAAATGGTGGATTCATCTTTGGATCCTTCAAATGAAAACAAGATGACTTTCTGGCTGATGTGTTCTAGCCAAGCAAAAATTTGTGTGGATCCATAAAGAAGTAACTGGATAAAATTAAATGGTTTCCTCTGACATTACAATGCACTATTTTAGGTCAGCATTCAATAAAGTGTTCAGGAATTTAGTCACAGAACTATGGCTATATTTGCACTACAGAGGATGTCCCAGAGGATGTCTATCTTTTCTTCAGCTGGCCACCTGGGCATTTCTGCTTAAAGCTGTTTGGGATTTAGGAAAGACATAACCCAGCATGCAAATCCCGGGAGAAGCTAGGTATATTCCAAACAGTCATGACTCACTCACACTGGTCATGGTGCCTACTTCTTGCCAAATAGTCTGGCGCTTACAGGAATTATCTAAGTGTGAAGTCAGACACTAGGCCTCACTTTAGCCTGAGGCTTTTGAACCCTAAATCCCATGAGAGTGCCCAGACCATGAAGTTATAGAAAACTTTGTAACTGCTATGCAGCCAGGAATGGAAGAATCATAGGGCCAGAAAAATGTGGTCCTAGTCTAATGGTTAAGCTCCTCAGCTTGGAAAGACTCATCTTTCCCCTCGGAATAATTTTTGGATTCAAGCCAACAGTCAGCTACCATAAGGCAGAGTCCTGCGCCACAGTAGTGACTTTACCTCTGCACTACAAAGTCTGACTCCATGCATCTTCAGGTCTTGTCTGCATGGCAGTCCCGTTTCAACAAGAGGGATGGGAAATGCTTCTTACTCTGAAAAATCTCACAGCCTGTTACTTTGTACATTTTCCCGAGATGTTAAAAAATACGATTCCCAAACCCTGTTGGGCACGGGTAGGATAGAAATCATATCTCCCCCTTCGTGTGCAAGTGCCGCCATCACTGCATTTTTTTTTTTTTTGAGAAAGTGGTGCTTCTTCGCCTTCTCCCCTCTCAAAGAAAAAACATTTTCTAGGTGCAAAACGGCTCTTAATCCATTGTTTACAGAGGCCTGTGGTCCTGAGTTTGGTACCTAAGTTCAGAGCTGCAGATAAAACATCTATTGGCTTGCTGAGGTTTCTCAGAAGTTAGCTTGTGGGTGGTGCCCTGTCTAGGATCCTAACTCTCCCTCCTATACCATTTGTGAGACTTAGCTGCCTAACTCAGCTCTGTGAACACCACTCCTGGGACCAACCGCTCAACCCTTCAAGGCTGCAGTACAGAGCACCTCCACAACTTTCTTGAATGACAGCTCTAATCTTTGAATGAAAACTCCAGTCAGTTGCCTTATGGGCAGACATACAGCCCAACTGCACAACCAATGCCAAAAGCCTCAGGATCATCCTTTATCATATTTGCTGTCTTCATCTCCTCATTTTGACTCTTATTGATGAGAATTCTCCATAGTTTCAAACAAAAGACAGGATTTTCCCACAGCTGGATAAAGTATGCCCTTGCAAGAGAACCCTCATGCCATGGTACCAGCTGACTGAAAACAAAATGTAGGCTAGGTCAAGAGCAATATATTCTTAGTAAATATACCCAGGGAGTCCATGAGACTATACAAATTCTAATGCATATATTTAAGTGCTCTGCTGGGTTACAGCCTTAATAACGCATTTCATAACTACAAAAGGGCTCATTTAAAATATGGTTCAGAATAGAAATGTTAAGTATGCATTTTCTTTGCCCATTGCAAAATGCATACAGACTCTGTGGAAGGCTGCTTAAATGAATAGCTGAGAGAAAGATGCATACAATGTCTACTGTAACCAGCCTACCCAAAGGTTAAACACAACAGGAACAGACTTAACGGAGCCTGATTAGCATTCAGATTCAGACCCATAGTAGTGTTAATTGTCAGAACTCCAATGAAATTCCATAGTCCTGTTCTCGTCTGCATCAGACAATGATCTCGTCCATATCAGAAGATATTTTCCTGTGTATTTCAGACAACTGCGTTTTTTGTTTAAATGCAGATGCCTGAAAGGAATATTATGAAACAATAAATTAGCTTTGCATTCTTGTCATTTCTGGGATAATGTATCTGATGATCTGTTGAGAAAATAGAGATGGAATGTTACTATTCCCAGCAATCGTTTATCTGTTTAACCAGAACTTACTTTCTCAGTCTTCCTAACATGGTTTCCTCTTGTTTATACCAATAGGGGAAATCTGGATTGCAAAAATCAACTGGAAAATTAATATTATCTCTGGTGTTTTCACAAGCAGCAAATAATGCTGTGCCTACTGGAGGCAGTGAAGCACTGAGTGTAAACTGTTGCAGCCTGCACAAGGCCAGCTGAGGCTGCAGGATACCCATAGTGCACCTATGGCATAAGTCAACTCATAAAGCACTGCCAGTGCTAGACTGCAGCTTTGTGCTATCAAAGTCTAGGACTAAGATTTTGTCCATGTAAGCTGGGGAGAGAACTTTTTAACTTGATGGATTTGCAGACTTCCAAGTGATCATTATTAGTGTTTGTATGCCTTCACATAGACATTTCTGATCAAGCTGCACAAGGGGAGTATCAATTTCTGGGATGAAGTGAAAGTAAACAGAGAGCATGAGTGAACTGACAGAACAAAAATTGAAAACGTTCTTTGGGGTCAGTCCTAAAAGGTAGGTCCAAATTCAGACAAGACATTTAAAATCTATTGGGATATTTTTTATTGTTTTCTTTTATTTAGGTCAATTTTGAAATAAGCTTTTTTAAAAAAAAAGGTGTTTCGCATTTAAGATAACAAATTGAAAGTTTTCCGTGCTTTCTCATTTTTTCTCCTGGCAAGTTCTGGTTAACTGCTAAATTTGAAGCAAATGTATTGATATCGCTGCCTTTAAAGTTGCATTTTTCAATAAAATTATTAATGATCTGAAATATTTTACCTAGCATCACTTCATGGCACTTTGCAGAGCAAAAGAAAGCCTATGCCTCCCGCTAAGTACCTGGCAGACAAAATCACATAAACAGAGACTGAGAATAAGGCAAGATAAACAAAGCTCTCAACGAGAACAGTCAAGGGATATGTTTGTTCGAAGAACTGGTCCTTCTAAACTGTTACCCCCTTGCTTACTGGAGGTTGAGTTATAGCTTGTAATATTTCCCAAACTTAAATGCTACTTCTCATTTCAACTATTTTGTATCTGATAAGACAGAATAAGATCTGATGATCAAAGTACACAACAGCTAAATCTGGCAAGTCTGATGACCTGCCCTGACCAGACAGTGCACCCATAAATTCAGTTTAAATGGACTCTGGAGGATTGCCTTTGGCTAAGAGAAACACCAAGAAACAGACAGCTGTCTTGGTCTCTCCAATGATTATTTCATGTCAAAAAGTGGGAAAAAATGTCCACAAAGTAAAACAAAAATATCTACATTAATTTTACATAAATGTAAAATAGAATAAATATATTTTATGTTATTAAAAGTAGTTAATGAGAAATGCAGCTTTTGAAACATTGACACTGCGCATGTGCACTGTTTCTATATTTCTCCTCCTTTCTTAGCTTTTGCCATTAAATACCCCACCTTTTTTCCCCAAGAAAACACTTTTTGGACGTCACTGATTGTATTGTACTTATTAGCAAAAAGATAAATGTCACTGTGGGGAATGGAGAAGGAAAAAGCCTTAGACTGAATAGGCATACTTTGATAAAAGTCAAGAGTTTTTCCATAAAATAAAACTTTCAGGTAAATATTTCCTTTAGAGTAAAAGACTTTGTATATTGAAAAATTGTTGTTAATGGGAAAAAAAATCTGTTTTGCCTAAGGGGTACTTATATAGTCGTAATCAATATACTACCCAAAAATGATCTGCTGATCTCCATGCCATCTGCCCTGACTTCTAGGATTGTGTTATCTTTGTTTTTTTGCAGAGGAGAAACTGAGACACGGGAAGATTAACATCAGGATTTTCAAAACTTCCTGGTGATTTGCAGCATCTCAGGATTTTAATGCCTGACTCAAGACACCCCAAATTTACATCAGAAGTCTGAATCTTCTCCTGAATCTCCTTCATGTATCCCCACTGGAGGCATTGCCATGGATGCTTCCCAGAATGGCAGTAGCCATTGAGGTTTGGAGCAGCCTTGAAACTTCTCTAAATTGCACCATGGTTTGAACCAGTTCCCAGTTAGACTAGGGAGGGCAAAAAGTGGAGTACACACATAGCTGCACTTTCATCCCGTTTGTGCAGGAGATCGTGCGCTGTCTTGTGAAACAAAATGTCAAAAAGGAGCTTTCCATTAGAAAATACATTTCTTAGAGTCAACATATCAAAATGGTTTTGTAATCACCTTTGAGTTGCTGTGTTGTTTAGTACTTCAGATGCTGTTTTCACATATTCCTGTAATCAGTGCATTCTCTCAGTGTTATGAATAGGGCCAATCTGAGTGCCATGTAACATTTTTAGAAGTCTTGCAAAGACTTAATAAATTTTGCAAATATTTAGAAAAAGAATTAATGTAATATATGTAAAGATCTGCACATATTTGATAATCTTGAACCAATTTAATAAATCCCGTCCAGTTTTAATAAACACTGGATTAGGGTTAGACTTATTACAAACAATAAATTAATAATGAAAATATTTAACATTTGGTGTATATATAGTGCTCTTTATTTTAATTTTTTTTAAAGAGCAGGAAAATACCTATAAGCCCTGTTACAGATTTTAAAAACTTCTTTGTTTTCCAGGAAAATATGCACACAACTCATACTGTTAGCAACATGACTACTTCTAACACACTACTGAAGAAACACTTGTTTGCTTACTCTTACAGAAACAATACCTTGCAGCATACTGACTGTGTTGTAAGAACTTAAAACCAACATAGTGATGATTTAGGTCAAGATAGGGGCAGTTGGGGGGGAAATGCTTACTGAATGTGTAAATTAGTAAAATAAAGTGCAACTAGAAGCATGTTCTTAAATCTCTCGCTGTTTACATGTATAGCCACTTCTCAAGGACAACATGCCTGACATTATTAATTTGTAGTGAAGCACAGCACATGCATAACCTTGTGCTGGGCCCTTCCAACCTTCTCCATATCATTCACCCTGGGGTAACTAAGTTTTCCAACAAAATGAGGAACAGGGAAATTTGCTGCTGTTGTAAAAATTCATTTGTCACATTTTTGATAGAAATCTGCCAGTTTCAATAAAATTTTAATTGCAAAAGGCTTTCCACATCCCCAGTAAAATGATTAGTTGATATATGAGAGAACCACAAAATCACCAAAGTAACTGAAAGAAATGTGCTAGAGCGGTGATTTTTAATTTTTAATTTGGGGGTTTTGAGCAGAGATTTTTGAAATCAGATTCATTTCAGTGCAGTTCTTGGTTTTTCATTTTTCATTTTTAATCACATATGTCTGAGTGTTCTAGCACATCTATGCCAAGGATGCTTGGATATGGGCCTGTGTGATTGGGAAGTCCTTGAGAAACAGAAATAAGGGAGGACCTGTGTGAAAAGCAAAAGAATATTTTAGGCGATATGGAGTGTAAGGTGCTAACTGACATGAGAAATGAAATACAAGTTAAGGAACCAGACAGGATGAAGGAAAACAGCTTCACTCTAAAAAAGCAAAATAAAGATCCAATGGATTTTAGAATAGGATGTCAAGGGGACCAAAAGGTAAGCCTTGAGGGACACCTGCCAGTATGGGAAGATCTGGTAAAATACCAAACAGGACAATGAAAGTATCCTACTGACGCTGTAAGAGGTCTTTATTCGCCCCTTTCACCCTGAATAGTCTACTTATTATAGCATGTGAGATACTACCCCTTCTCTAGAGACAGACAGGCTTGCTGCAGACAGGACAGAAACAGTGAGCTTCACGTCAGACCAGGACAGCTGCAGGGCAAAGACCATGCTAGTCTTGCAATTTGATTTCCATTTTACACTTCTGCAGCTAATTTCTGTGTGTTTGGAAACCTAGGGCTTTTTCTCTAAATGTATTCCTATTCTGTAATACCTATGGAGAGGAATGTCTTATCCCATGAGCAGTCACTTGATTCCTTCAGGCATTCAGGAGGGAGCCAATCATTGATTCAACTGCTTTTCACAGCGCAAGCTGTCCTACAGGCAGCGAGAGCGAGCTGGCAGCTTGTTGAAACTGAGAATAACTGTATTATTAAATAATTATAGTAACCAAACTGAGGAAATCACAGAAAAACAGGATACATTCTTCCCTGAGCTTTTCTAGTAACTGAACAATTAAATGATATCATGCAGATAAAAGTTGGGTGGAACTAAATATTCATGTTAATTATGCAGAAAGACAGAGCAATATTGCTTCTGCCTATCTAGCTTTCCATTGGGTAATGTTCGTTCTTTTTTATGGTAGAACTACATATCTGAAACAATTCATTATGGGTCTTGGTTTATGAAAGCTAAGAATTATTCTGAGGAATATATAACAGAGTAAGTGCAGAAACGTCTATTAGAGAAATGACGAGGAAGACTGTTACTAACTTGCAATTGCTGTAAATGAGCCCTTTATTACCTGAGATTTGAAAGCCCACCAACCATAGCATTTTAGCATAGACAGAACCAACAAGGTTTATAAAAATCTTCCTTTGCCTTCCCCTAACAGTGATTTCCGTGGTTTCTTTGCTTTAAGTTTTTCACAGTGTTCCTTAGTCTCAGTAAACTAGTATTTCAACAGTGTTGTTTCAGGCATTTAGGCCTGCAATAAAATTATATTGATTTTAACAGATCTTTAGCATGGATTCTGTAAAATACTCTACAGCTCTATAGCCCTTGCCCATCTTCAGGTGTGAAACAGCAAGTACTGCATTTCAGCAGGAACTGCTAATCTGAGTTTTGGCCTCACTGTAGACAGGGTTTTGGCATCAGTATAACAAAGTTCGCACTGCGCTTCTCTATACTAGTATGGATCCCTGGGTAATAAAATCTTTCCTAGGTAAATACTAGCAATGATAGTATTTGGCCTGAACAGACTGTTGCTATCCATCAGTTACAACTCACTACCTGAGAGACATCCGTTTCCTCAAGCTCTCCTTTAAATACTTTGACCCTTTGCAAACAAATGAACTGGAGTGGTACAACATCCTTTTGCTTGGCAGTAATAGGGTTAACATTGTGATACACCTTGATCACCGGCAGGTATCAAACTTTGTCAGGAAAGGAGATATCTTCCAAACAGGAAGAGACACAACAGTGCTAAGAATCCCTCATCAAATACAATAGAATATGAAAGTACAGCTCAGATTTTTAGCTCTGGCATCCAATAATAAGTCAGAACCCCGAGGACATTGTCTTATTCAGAGATGTGAAATGCAAATGAACAGTAACATTGACAACTCAAGACCAAGCACAGAACAGAAGACTTGAAAGCTACCTGGAAAGGTCTTGTGTGAACACAGAGCTTGTCTTTGTGGGGCAGAAATGTATTCATTTATGTGAATAAGTTAGATGCGTAATTTTACTGATCACTGGAGTCCCTGAGAATGTTTTAGTAGAGACAAAACCTTGAGATGGCAGTATACTGAAATCATTTAACAGTGAAAGTCATCGGGAGCTCAGAAAAACTGGTTCAGCATTAAAAGTTTTAGTGTACGATGTAGCATGGAAGAATTCACTTTCCTAAAACTCAGTTGCAGGAAATTCCAGTATCCTTTCCTTCTTGAAGATTCACTCTTTTAGGTGATAAAATCTAAGTTACATTTTTCTGTCTGCTCCTAGCACCCTGTCACAGATTCTCCAGGAAAGCCAGAATAACACTGTTTCTGCCTATCAAATTTTCCTTCGGGTCATGTTTTTGTACTTTTTAATGGTAGAACTAAATATTTAAAACAATTCAATATGAATCTTGGTTTACGAGGGTCAAGAATTTTTCTCAGTAAGGAGAGAAATCTATTAAAAAGTCATGTAGATCCATGTTCTGTTCACTCAGCAAGACCCCCAGAGAGGTGATGGAGATGCTCCACAGTCCATCCACAGTGCTCCACAGGAGAAGGTTGTGGTGACACATGCCAGCCGCCAACATGTGCTTCATGAGGCTCGAGCCAGGCAGAGGGACAGCTGCTGTGCAGGGAGGAGCTGGGAGTTCAAGGCCGTGAGCTAGGATCTAGCCTAGCCTGAAGGGCTCGGTGGCGATTCGCCCCTCCAAGCCAGGGCATGCAGCTCAGGTGCAGACCGGTTCCACACTGGGGTAGGCACCAGCCCACCTCTTCCCCACCATGCAGAGTGGAAGGAGACCACGTGCAGAGGGAGCCACGACATACTTGGCACAGTAGCACGCTCCCCAAAGCCATCAGTCCCAGAGCCACCCTCCCCACCTCAGACAGAGGTGAAGAGGACAAACAAGAGGACAAGCAGTGGTCCCACAGTGAGTGTAACACACATACTACTGAAATCTGTAAGAGTGGTTTGTAACAGACCTAAAAAGCATGTTGTTCTGGGTCTGAGGATTGCTACAAAATGAAAAGCTGGGTCATGCTTACAAACCTTTCAGGAGGCCAAATTTCAGTAATCAGATGTCAAGGTGGAGGCTGAATTTAACCTTCGCGAGGTAGGCTAAAGGGCAATTTGCAGCTTCAAAAGGAAAGAGCAAAACTCATAGTGAGTTAATACTCTCTGATCTAAGGTGGAGGACATGCAAAAAATGGTTGTATTTCACATGATTCCACCCCAAATATGACTTTCTTCCCAGCAAGTTGGGGAGAAAGATATTTTATTAGAAACAGAGGCCAGGGCCAACTTAGCCTGCCTCATCTGAAACACGAAGAATACAAAAGCTTACAGCAAAACTCTGGAGACCTAAGACTAATAAAAGATACAGCCAAATCTTTTGTGAACCAAAGACAGGAGCATGTGAGGAACAATAGCTGCGAAGATAGGGGAGGGGTAATTGTTTGCTCTTCAACTGGTAGAAAATCTGCTGGAAGCAGTGGCTGGGGGAAAGATGTCAAAGATCAGTGAACTAATAAACACATGGAAAAGAGATACTGAGAGTCCTTCCTGGACTGCAAGCGCTCTCCTCTTTTTTCTGCAGCAGCTGGTACATTTCCTGCTTTCTCGTCCTTGCATGCATGTGCAGGAGCGTCTCTCAGGGTTTCTTTCTTAGCCAGATCACTCAGAGGTAAACGGGGAGGTTCAAACAAAATGTCTCTTTGCTGAATGTTGGAGGGACAAAAGAAAACAGAAAGTGGTTTTATGGCACAGCGGACAGTTCAGCGGGGTAAAACACCTGGCATTTGGCACATCTTGTAGCTGTTGTGCATATGTCCTAGCACAAACCCATGCATACTTCTTCATTCCATCGAAAGATTTCTTGAAGTTTTTGCTTCTCTGACCTCCTCCACCTTCTTCCTATTCAAAGACAGGCAGTTCCTTTGCTGACATGCAGGCCCTAGTTCATGCAGGCCCTAGTTTGAAAGCCAGAGACGCTCTCAGATACCCAATCGTGTCCCTAGGAGTGGCTGTCTGTTTTCCACTAACATCCTTGTGATTTGTAATTTCCCACAAAAAGAGGATTGAGTTGTGAGAGGCTTTAACTTGCACAGTTCAAGCAGCATTTGTGTAGTTCGCACTTGAAGCCCACTGCTCGCTGGTATTTGCATAATATCCAAAGAAAGCTGTCTGACTGGGCAAGTCAGATACATGAAGAACTTTGGGCTGGATGCCTCGTCCCAAAACCAGTTACCAGAAGAGTCTGACTGATGCCACATGATGAATTGCTCTCTCTTGACTGCACTGACTATGGAGGGAGCCTGGACACTTTGCTGAAGTGCTCTGAATCACTGCACAGGGGCCAGACACCTACCTGTCTTATGCTGGGATGGCAAAGTTGGGTTCTAAATGAGGCAGCCTGAATCTAACCCATTCAGCCCAGGAAGTCTCCGAAATTATCTGTTCCTAGTTCTCTTTTAGGGCCTGATTCTCAAAAAAAGCATCCCACTGTACATGCAATACATCTGAGTAATACCATGTCCTCTGCCCACAGAACGTGCCTCATAGTCCCCAGAGAACTGCATGGGCAAAAGCATACACTGTTTAGCAGATGCATCACTACGCACAAGTGTATTTCACTGCTTTCCCAGTAAGGCCTTTTGAATTTGTTAAAAAGTATTTGCAGAGAAAATGCAAGGAGCCCCTGGCATTAGGAGTCCTTGGAGAGAGAGCTATGCACTGGCTAAAGGCTCTGCTGATCACAGTTGGAAGGACAGCCTGACTTTATCAGGAGGATCAAGGAGAAGAAGAGAGGGAATATGGGAAAGGTTGGAGAAAGATAAAAAAGGAGGAATTTATCCATCAAGGTCAGCTAACTGGAGAGGAGTCTCTATTTTGGGGTGGCTGAAAGCAGGATTAATCCAAGCCAAAATTTTACCCTTTGGAGCCTCATGCATTGCTTGCCTAGGGTTTTTATATTGCCATAGAAAAGGAGGGTCTATTTTGGTACTGAATCATTCTGGGGCAGGTTTTACTCTCCATATGTTTGCATAAATCTACAGAGGGCAATGGAGTTACACCACTGTATGTTGGTGTGAGATCAGAGGCAAGCTCAGTATCTCTCACCTTGTCTGACAGACTCTTTGACCCATTTCACTCTTTTTTTACTCTGTCAGCGTTCCAAGGTCAAAGACCATGCCCAAATCTAAAGCAGATCATAACTCGGATGCTGCATTTTAAAGACATAGGCTCCCTTTTTTAATAATATATGATTTAAAATACACTTTCCTTTGTGGTAGCATTATTTCTACATCCAAATGTTCTTGACTTGGGCTAGGGGGCACACATGTTTCCGGGAGAAGGGATCCCATTTCCTTCACACCAGTTTCCGTGGCATCATCATCATCATCCGCTTATTTCTGCCCTTGATCACATCCTCTGAAAAGCTGGCAGATGTGAAACCTGAGCTACCCATGGGCCTCCACATATCCCATAGCAGTAGGTATCCAAAATGGTTCAGATCATCTCTAATTTCTCTGTGGATCATATGTCTCCTTCAGAAAAAGGGTGGGGAGCAGATGTGCAAAACAGAGAGACAGAGACACTATGATAATCACATTTCTCCTTCACAGAAGGGAGGGGTGAGTGTGTATATTGGGCTGAGGGGGGAGAAAGAGACATCATATACAGAAGAACTGCAGAAATTTAAAAGACAGGTCAGATTGGATATGTTAACTATGTGCAAAAGTTTCCTAGTGAGAATATTTCCTTTTGGATGATTTAACAAATGTAAGCTGGATCAAGTCTTCATTATGCAAGAAATATGTTAGGTTTCCTCTCTAGCTATGCACAAATGGCTGGGAAAAGCTGGATATAGTCCCATCCTATAAACTGGAATCAGAAATAAATTGAAAGATTTATAAATTGGAGGTGCAATTCTTCAGCTACATTGGTTTAAAGTTGGTGAAATGAATGACTAAAGCATTCACTCACAGTGTTTTATGAAGCAGATCTAATGTGCAGGTTTTGTGACCTGCAGTGACTTTAACTTCTCTGTAAATCAAAAAGCTTAACAAATATTAAGATGGCAAAGATTACCTGTGTGTGCCAGATTTTATCTTTTATCCGTTATCATTTAGGAAATGAAAAGCTTGAGTCGGAAATCAGACAGTCAGTCATGTGATTCAGGCGGTCTGGCAGCCCCACAAGACAAGAACCTGCAGGAGACACAGATACTACACATTCCCTGATTAGTTTTCAGTCCTTAAGAAATGGCTCTTTTTATTGTTATTATTATTAGCAACCGATGGGCTTTAGAATCAGAGCAATTCCTTTCTAAATTCCACTGCAATGAAAATTCATCAACACAAGCTACAGGAAACAGCTGGGTGAATTGCTCAGCTCACAGCCAGGCTCAGCCAGCTCCACACATATGTGAGCTTCGGAGGTGTTGATATTTAGGGGTACTGCGAACCAGCACCCACTTGACAATACAGAGGCCAATGAATTCTCCTTTTTCAGTCTTAGACTAGAGAGGTAGGAAACTCGCTGCCAGGTAAGATGTTGGCTAAGCCGCAGGTTAGAGATCCACAGAGCATGGGGAGATCAGTCATGGTTCAAGTAGAGCATGCCCTTAATTTCAGCACAGGCCCATAAAACTGTCTTTGCATGGCAGCAGTGCCTGCTTTTCATCTCTACAGCCCTCCAAATATGCCAGGGATCTTCAGAGTGAAACAAAGATCTATATTCTAACTTCCTAACCTTTTCCAAACTAAAGGCTGAGGGAGTCAGCGTGAGGACAGTATCTAGTACCTAGGTAGAGCTGGGTGTTTTCAAAACATTTTAGAAACTTTTGCTTATTTATTAAATTAACATCAGGTCTACTAGTGGGACACTGAGGCAGAGAAGATCAAGCCTGCTTCAAGGCCACAGAATAATGTGGAGACAGCACATCAAGAATTAGAGCCTTTCTTAGGCTCAAATTAACCTAAACAAAAAGACCTCCTTGGCTCTATTAGCTTGCCACACACTCATGCAATCCTTCCTTTTTTTCTGTGCTGGAATCAAGATAATCCAAAAGGCTGAACATCCTCCATCACAAAATCAGACCTATAAAAAACACATCAAGTGACCGGTGACACCACAGGTTCTGGGTTTACCTGACTCCTTTTGGCTCCAATAGGTCGTTGCCTCCTCCCTCCCCCGCAGCCCCTTACCTCAACTACCAAAGGTATTTGTGGCCACCCTTTCCTCTCCCATCTCACAGCTGTAACTGAATAAATGTTGGATATATATTAAAGAGCAAGGAGGAAGAGGATGGAACGGGAAAGAGTTTCCTAAAACGGAGGTTCCTTTTTTCCCTCAAAATGTGAGATCTCAATGAAAAAAAATTATCACTTTTCTACAGTATTGAACCAACACTGTAGCTATTTAATAGCTGGGAGATGTTATTTTAAAGCACAGAAAATAACAATCCATTTTTCTTTTCAGCTAACGTGCAAAAAAGAGTAAGAAAGATAAGAAAAACATTTGATGTTGAGAAATAAAGTTGGGTTTAAACTGTTATTTCCCATATAAGGGTCCCTCTGTCACAGCCTGAAAAGGTCCATCGGCCAGAAGCTGACAAAGTCAAAGTGCACCATTGCCATCACCTCTCCTTGACTTGCGCTAGTCAGAAAAAAGAAATCAAGCAACCCTGCAGCTGGGGTAAGTCAGCCTCATTTCAAACAGCTTAAGAACATCATCAGGCAACATTTGGCCCAAAATGTAATGCAAAAATGTCCAAAATAAATTGCCAAGCAGTTTGCAAATAAATCAAGAGAAAAGCTTATATATTAACTACTAAAAGCCAACAACGAACAACAAAACAATTTAGGCTGGAAGAGAATCAAATTAAAAAGAAAGAAACTGTGGAACTACATGTGTTAAGCAAGTGGTTTTGCTATAGGTCTGAATATATATTTGTCCACCATTACACCAGATCCACGTTAACCCTACTGTGGAAACTCAGCATTATTGACTAAAATTCATTCTGAAAATCAGGCCACCTCCTGTGGAAAAGATGCAAATGCAAGTCTCCAGGATTGTGCAGTCAGGGGTCTACATTATAAAATCCTTGCATGGTATATTATATAATAGATATGTTATATTTAACATAATTAGCTAATAGTTAACGTATCTATAAAATCCTTGTATCTGCCTTTTTAAACTTCCATTTTTAAACTTCGAGACTTAACATTAAGGGAAGTTGTTGTGAGCTAATGCTAATGCACCATGAACAGAACAAACTGTGTCAACAGCAATCTGCTCTGAGCAAGGGGTGCTGTGCATCTCTCTTCTGCCAAAAGCAGATTGCGACTCAGCAAGTCAGGTTTCCCGCCCTGCTCTCCCTGACTTTGGGAAGTAAGTTATTTCACTGCTTCTCAGGGTGTGCAGTCCCTCCTGCTCCGTGCCCAGCCTGACGCCTCTGGCCCATGGAAGACGTACAGGGACGGGGGCAGCTTTCTTCCTATGTCCAGCCTTCTTCTATCTCACTCCTGCCTTGATTGCTTACTGTGAAGGAAACCCTTGCTCTTCCCACCGCGAGCATGGCATCTACATTAAACTGACCCAGACAAAAGGAATTACTGACCCCTGTCTTGCTTCATTTACCAGCCCTGTACTCTGAGGAGGATATTGAAAACTAAAGGTTAAAAGGAAAAAAAAACAAAGTGCACAATGCCATTTCCAGGTCTCACCATTACTGGCTGCCCACCTTGCTCCATGGCCTGCAATTGCACGTAAAGATAGACTTGCTGTTAAGACACCAGCGTTATTCTGTGAAGAGAGCAGGATGGAGTGAAATGCTCTGCTGGCCAGGGGTGGGACAATAGTTCTTAAACAAGCGCAGCTGTTTGCTTCAGTACACGTACCAGAACCTTTATTTTCACAGCCTTCATCTGAACTCACCTAAGGAAGGACTCTGCCACATTGCTCTTTGCTCCCAGCCATAACCAGAATGAGTTTTACGTGGTGATTGCTCACCTCCTGCTGACCTTGTAGGAGCTCATGGATGAGCCAGTATTGAGCAGAATCAGAAGCTGTGGTGCCACAGCAGAGAACCTGCAGAAACAGAGGAAAAGAAGAAACTACTTTAACGGAGAAAAGCAGGAAGCTTCCATCTCTCTATGGACCCGTCTTTGTAAAGAACATGACAAGTCCATGAAGACTCTTACACAAGCTACATGCAGTGGCGCTGCATTCTTGCTAGCTGTAGGATGAGTCACTTTAATTATGAAAGTTCTGCTATTAAATGGGCTTTAATAACTAAATGCATTGCTATTTCTTCAGCTCTTATTATGATTTAATTTACCTATTCATTTTTCTGTTCTTTGAGTTCTTAATAAAATGAATAGCTGGCATCTCCCAGGCCTGCTCCCTTTTGTATTCTTGCCAATAAAATAACATCACAGCATTTTGCAGTAATGCTGTTTGGGCCGTTAGAGATAGAAAATGTCGAGTACCTTTTATATGCAATTTTAATATTTGTTTTACTCTCCATTGTTTCTAATATCCCCTGAGAACCTTGAAAATAACATTATTTCCTTAACAAGTTTGGCCTTTCTTCCTCATCCTTCACAAATCATTTTCTCAGGGCCTTATTACTTGCTGTTAAAGAGTATAAGCAACTGTTCCAAAATGCTGCTGCTCATATTTCTGGGCTATAGAAAAGAATCTAGAAATAAATAAGAGTATCTTTTGCTTTCTTTCTCATCTGTGGAGGCTTTGCAAAAGGGAACAATGTAGCAAATGTCCCCAGATCCTGAGCTGTTTCTGTCTCAGTTAAATGTCTATTGCACTTGAGCAAGTCCCTTAATACTTTGATTCTCCAGCTATAAAAATGGGCCTGTGATGATAATCCTGTCCCACCTCATTAGAATTTAAAATAAGAAGAGTCATACCATTTCTTGGAAAGGCCTGTGGAAACCTCTTAAAATTTTTAGAAAGGCTGCTCCTAGTAGACAGACTCATGGGTGAGAGCCCAGTGTACAAGGTGGAAGCCAGGGAATACTGAGAGGCATAATTTAAGTTGATCAAGTGATCTCAAAACCAAAAGGAAGATGCAGTTAAGTGGGCTCCTAGCTTTCATTTTCTAGGTTGCAAAGCTCAGTGGTTTTGTTTCATTTTCTTCAGCAATTTTTTGTTGTTGCTGTTTTGTTTTTTTCAAGAACATGAAGGTTTTCACTTGGAAATATCTTTGCTATTTCCAAATTTTTTTTAATTGTTCAGTGCTAAGGATTACATTCCTCAGCATGGGACAATACCAGTTAAAGTCCCTAGTCAAAGTACATAGCATGGGGCATTTAAAAGCTTTCGATTGGGCCAGGTGGGCTGAAAGTGTAGTCATTAGGCCATGGGATACCACACAGACTGTTTAGGAGCAATATCACAGGGACCTGGCTTTCAGCATTCCAGCCTTTCTCTCCTCTCAAAACCCATCTGCAAAGTATTTAGAGGACTTGAATACCCTGGATTCCCCATCTTCAATTCCCTGCTCTGCCTTCCAGCCTGCCAAAGAAAAACTGTGTTTCCAGGTTTTCTCCTCTGCAAGTCCCCCTGAATCAGTCACAAAATAGGCAAAGACGGTTAAATGTATGAATTCACTTGTGACAGTGCATCACGGAACAGAAGCTCTGCACTGATGCACGTCTGAACAATTTTTTTTGAGCACACTAATTTTTAGGACTTGCGTATCTTTACAAAACACACACACTGGAAGCTCACAGCTCTTACTTCTTTTGGGGTTGTGACCAGGGGAAAGGGAGGAATTAGGTTCAGCTGAAGCGTTTATGGGAGTTAACACATGTAATCGGATCCCACTAGAATGCACACAAACTGTCCAGCACACTACTTGCACAGGCAGAGGGACAACAAAGCACAGAACACCCTGTTCAGATTTCATAGGCCTTTATTGGTTTGCTTCAAATGCTGCTTTCTAAAGAAAGGACACAGGATAAGTAACTCATCCAATAGGCCAAAGGAGTCACAATGGCTACTCAATTATGAAACTCTTCTAGGCACTTATATATTAATTCATGGTCTAATGTGGTGTCAAGCTGAGGCGAATAAAGGTTAACATATTCTATTAGTCCCAATTGTCACAAGAATTTCATCGAACAATATGGTTCATTAAATGCTGAATCTAATAATTATGTTCACCATAATAGAAATTATTCCTATGAACATGATCTGAATAGTTGTGATTTATTAATTTAGACATAAATTTAATTAGCAATTGATTTCAATTGAGTATTACTCTGAACAGTAAGTTTTGTTGTAAGCCACATACTGGAAACAATATCCAAAAAAACCTATGAAACTATGAGACAGGAGCCTGTTGATTTTCTTGATTCCTATTGCTGTTTCCCACTGTAAAGGAGTAGAACTCCTGCCAAGTGCAGAAATCCATTTTTCCACCAAAAAAAAGAAAGGAAAATCCATCTCCCACCAAATTCCAAAAGGCTCCACCGTCAGTAGATCTCTTTTAGAAGGTATAGCTGAGTAGAAGTCAAGAGGGCTCTCTCAGGACAGAGAGCAGCATGAGCGAGCTCAGCCTCAGTGAAACGTCCCAAGGAGCCTATGTTGAGAAGCTGCAGGAAAACATGTGGCAAGACAATGAGATAAAACAAACTGCTAACTTTTACTAACAAAACACCAGAGCCAAACTCATCCTCCTGAGCTTCCCCTTCACCTTGTCCCTGCCTCTGCCAGCGGCACGTCCGATTTCCCACTGTCATGCCCGTGCTGACTGTACAGGGTTGCACTGATCTGGGATCACCATGCAGGGCACCACCCTTTCTTGTTACAGCAGGGCCACTTAAATGCTCCATGACTCAGTTTCCCCCTCTATAAAACGGGGATAAAACTGCATTCTTGACAGAGATCTGAGAACCTTAATTCACTAATGTCTATAAACCCATCTGAGGTTCTTACACGGAAGGCACTGTAAAAATGCAAAGTATTATCACTGATTCAAACTGACCTTCCCCTTGAAATATCACCATTTGAGCTATAATTCCAAATCCTGACTCTAACCAAGTGCTACGCTGTGGGATTAACCACATTAATGCTTAAAGCTGTTGCTCTTTTTTTTTCCCCAGTGTTCACAAGCTAATGCCTGTAGGGGTCTAATCTTGGACAATTCCTTACAGCATTCCAATCCTACAGATTTTCAGATGAAAATCACTGGTACATTTTCCTGACTTCTAACGGGTATCAGTCTCACTGCACCTACAGTATTGGAATGTTCTTTAATTATAAATATAATATTCTCTGAATAGCCTTTCCTATTTTGAGTGTACATATCTGCATGCATGAGAGTGCACACAAACTGTAAATCATTGTATTAAGAGTGATTACACACCCACTGACACAGAAAATTCATGATCGGGTTGTGAGACATAAGAGGTTTACCAGATTGACTATGGAATGGCCACACATTCTACAGAATTTTTTTTTTTTTTTTTTTTTTTTTTGTTACCAATCCTCCTGTTGTAAACCAAGACCCTTTAACTATGGGAATCTTGCTATGCTTTGGAAGGATAGAGAAGCTGACATTTCACACTGATGTATTTTTAAACTGCACTTAAATATCTATACGCAGAAATGCTGTGGTCACTTTTTAAAACACAAGGTTACAGGGTGATAGTTGAATCTTCAAAGACAGGCCAAATCTGGTCTCAATTATGCAAGGCCAGGCTCTGATTTTAGTTTATGCTGGCTGTTCTACACCATCAAAATACCCCAAATCACAGAATGCGAGACAAAGATCATATCGAACCTGCTTTTTCACTGTTTCGATCTGCTGTAGGGCTCTGCCCAGGCCAGGCTCCCACCACAGTCTGCCAGGCCGTCTCCAGCACGGGGCCGTGGCCCTCACACACCAGATGCCTGCGTGATTTAGCAGCACTCCTCACCCCTGCAACGCCAGGCTGCTGTAATTTCATTAAGCCAAGGCGGAAGGTGCTCCACTGCCCCTTCCTCACAGAGGGTGCCAGGGTGCTGCAGCAGTAATGCTTTTTTTAAAAGCAGGCATACTGGTGCTGTTACATTCACTCTGGTGCAGAAAATGTCACTCCTGGGGAGGAGAGAGGCGGGAGGCCCCAGGCACCTCCGCCACTGTTACCCCCATGCTCCCCCCTCCGCACAGCCCAGCAGAGGCAGCGGCCGTGCTCTCACACCTGCCCCCGCGCTGCTTGTCAGCTGGTGACACTGACGACCGTGCCGCTGTCCGTGGCTGGAATAAAGTGGAACAAGCATATCGAGTGAAAAGCTAGCCAGCTGGATGACAACACCAGGATAGGATCCCCCAACCAACTCACATCAAGCTTTTTCTTTCTTTTTTTCTCCCCTCCAGCACCTCTATCACTGGTAATGCTTCTGCAGTTGCAGATCCCAAAGAATCAGCCCCCCAGAGCCCAAAACTCAAACTCCCACTCATGGTGTGGACATGACCTCCCGGTCAAGTTTTCCATCCCCACGTCCTGGTGAACCTGTGGCATGAGATGTGGTTCTGGCTGCTAGCCTTTTGGGCTGATGTGACTGATGGACTATCAATTGTCCCCACAGCTCCTCTGAGGTCCCTGCAGCACAAAGTACTGCCATGTGCAGCTCAGCGCAAAGCCATCCTACTTGAGCAGTAATTTGAAACTCAGGGCAAGAAAGGCAAATTAGCCCCTGTAGCAGTGCTTATTTACAAGCGGTAAGGTAATCTCTACAGGCATTGTGCTTTGGAAATGCACCATCAGGGTGCTTCAGAAAAGCCTGACAAAGCAGATTTTTCTCTCATGAGAAATATTACAAGAGGCTCTGTCTTTCACTCATCTATTAAACTCACTGGTGTAGAGTGCCCAGAAACACAGCATTTCAAGGAACATCCAGTGGACAAAGACATCTACACATTGTGTCCCAGAATCTTGGACTGCAAAAGTCTCATAAAGGGACAGACAGAGGATGAGTGAGATTAACAGGCCAAGTAGGTCAGGACCAGTATGATTCTCAGGCCAGTACAACACAGCACGTTGAGAAAGCGTCCAAGAGGCCTAAACAGAAATGGATGTTTGAGACAATGAATGCCCTAATTGGATGCCCATTCTCACAGCTTCCCTCAATTAAGGAGACTCATGGATAACTCTGCCAAGATATTGATGGACAATGTAAGCATTGGCTTGAAAACTTTTGCAATTTAATGAACCAAACCCTACACAGTTGTGAACTACAACTGATCGAAAAATAAATCCAGCAGAAAACAGTTCAGTGATGGTTAAGTCAAAAAGTTACAAAATGATTAATCACTGAATCTTAACAACCTTTCATCAGGGATACTACAAGGCAGAGCTTTTGATTTCATGTGTTGGTTTCATTGAGTTTTCCCAAACCTTGGAAGATTGGTTATCTTCCAGAAGACTGAAAAAGCATCTGCATTATCCCCTTAAATTAAGAAAAAGAAAAGCCAACATTTGCTCCAATTAGAGAGGAGTAATTCCTCTCACAGGATAGTCTCACAAAATGGCTTACAATATGAATACTGAGCCAACTGTAACCTCATCTTGGCCCTGAAATGAGAGGTAACTAATATGGCTCCTTTGCAGACCAATCCACAGTGAACAGCACGTACACTTTATGAAACACTTGCTGAAGGCCTGTTAGAAGAGCGGTATGATATTAACATGGAATCTACACAATCTGTGGATGTTTCGTTCTTCGCATCAGTCAGCTTTGTGTCCTGCCATGCCTTTACAATGTAACTGAAGACTTGGTGGCTGCATGTATTTTATCAATGGCTTTGAGGCCAGATTTACTCAATGACCAGGCTGTTAATCTGGACCTGTTTCTGTCATGGCTGCCTTCGAACACCTGGAGAAAGCTCTGGGATGGCCCTATGCTTTTGGTCGCACCCAAGGACACTATCCCTGCAGGGAGTGTGCTCCAGAAACTTTCCTACATCTCGTCTGCCCTTTAAGGGACATCATATCGTAAAATCATCCCAGGCTTTGGCTTTGCCTGCAAATCTTATCTTCCTCTTGCAGCAGGAAACCTACAAGGGCAATTTGGGCACAGTACTAGGGTTTGGTGCAGACGATTTCTTCAGTGCCAAGAAAAGACAGCTCAAGAAAACATAGATACAGGCCACGTGTCCAGTGGAAGAACTTCAATGCAGTATAGTTAGCTGTCAGTTGTATTATGAACCAAATGTCAGGGGAATCAGAAGTGCATAGACGTATTTTTGCACCATAGTTATTCAATATTTTACAGTCTAAGACCAAATTAGAAGGAAAAAGCTTATAGTACAAGTAGTCATGTTGACAGAAACTCAAATATGTGGATAAAAGGGAGAAAAAGTTAGAGAGCTTTCAGAGTCCAAAATGACAGCAAACTCTTATTCAAAAATCTGTTAGCCATTGCAGATGTTCCTGAAGGATGTTCCTGAAGCAGAATAGTTTTATAGTAGTTGAGAACAGTCAAGCCCTTTGTTTCATAAAAGAAATGGGAAGACTAACTCAGCAGCATTATTTAAACTTGCCCTCAAATGTTTGCAGGTAGACATTGAAGAAAAGGTTGTATAAACACACAACCTAGTCTAATAGTCCTGTTCCTCTGACTTTTTTGCATAAAAACACAGATTCACACAGATTTAGCAGTACTACATTAAATACATCTTAGCAAAAATTCTTTTCAGTCTGCAGCATCCTTTGGCTTCTGAAATCTGCTGCATGGCACATCACCACAAGGTCAAAATGGCAAGAAGCAAAGAAGAGGGTCTGGGTTTTCCAAAGGGCACCAGTAATGCCCCGACACCTGATACCCTCACTTGGTTGCTTTGTCTGATGTGTGCATAGAAGCATTAAAAAAACCTGGAAAGTCATGACTGCCCTGACTCCTGGGAAACCTGACAAATCGGCAGTGATAGGATTACAGACTGCTGACAGCAGCACCGAGAGATACATTTTACTCAGTACACCAGGGTGATCAGCCTCATATTGTTAGAAGAACTGACCAGAAAGAGGACACAATCGGAGACCTACGGAGCATTTGCTTAAACAAGAACATCCAGAAAGCACTAATTAGCGAGCCAACCGAAGGGGAGTGTGGAGGAGAGAGTCTTCAAGGTGGTGCCTCCGCTCAGCGCCCCAGCAGGCCTGGCCGGCAGCACAGCAGTCAGAATGAATCGCAGAAGACAAAGCTGGAGGACGCCCCAGAAACCACAGCTCCAGCAGCTGGTACGAGGTCTAGGTCCATCTTTGCCCTGGGTGATAGAAAGAAGGAGATATCGCACCAAGAGCGCCAGTGCCGCAGCAGGCACAGACTGCACAGTCTGTAAACAAAGAAGAGGACAAAACAAGATGAGCTGACAGGCAAAAGATGCCATGAGGTATCAAAAAAAAAAAAAAAAAAAAACAAAAAACAAACAGGGCTTGTACCTATGCTGACATTTCCCTTGGTGCAAACGTAGTCCTTTGGAATGAAGGGCTGCGTGATTAATGTTTGAACTTTGCTAATATGACAGATTTGAAACTTATTTATTGCTTAGTATAGCCATTTACTTAGGACAGAACTGAACATCATCAAGTATTTTAAACCATAAAAAATCATATGGCCATTGGGCCGTATGATTTAAAAAATTTAAGAGTGCTCAGAAACTGGACTACTTCTGGCAGTCATTTCACCCACATTTTCCCCTGCTTGCCAGCACACTCAGGAGTTCATGAATTTGGGGATTTTTTTGCAGATTTGTCTAAAAGTTGGTGTAAAACATTCCTTTCTGTAAACAGTAAATTCAGCTGGCCTACTAACTCTCCATACTCCATTGCTGATATTGCGTAAGGGTCTCCTAAGGTAGATGAGGTCATTACTGTGCCAGGTTGGATGATGTCCAGTCCCACAAGACCCAAATTAAGTCAAGTTCTTAAGCATGTGCCTAAACTGAGCCAAAGTCTGTGAAATTACTAATAGGCTACAAGATGTGGCTTAAGGCCCTAAAGAGCCTCTAAGATAGCTGTGTAATGATATCTGAAGAAAATTCTAACACAAAGTTACAAATTTATATCAAAATACTTCAATTCACATTTATATAGAATGCTTACCAGGGAATGTATTAATTTCAATGCCCATGTTCACATACAGAGACAGCATTGTGATTCAGATTTTTTAAAAAGGAAAAAATACTCCAGTAAATGTTTCCACAAAATAAAAATGGTTGCAGATAATGAAGGATATATTCACATTTTTAATTCCAGTGAATGCTTTCGATTCTTCCCTTGCCTAGCATTGATGCTAAGTATCCTTATCATACGATCACAGAAATGCTCTACCCAACATTGCTTTAAATTGTTAGTATATCTTTTTTTAAAGTCTCTTACAAATTTTACAAGGCTGCATACACTTAGCAGGGCTCCGTTTTCACACGTGTCTCTCCTCCATAAAAGCTGCTCTCTTATTTTAAATATAGCTACAAGCCAAAAGAAAATGATTACAAAGAGTACTATCATTAGTTTAGTACAATCAGAACAATGTGTATATGAGTTTATACTACAGAGGAACTCATATTTGAATAACACATGCACATTGTCCTCAGACAAGAAAAAAAACTCCAACCAACCACGTAAGCCAAGTCACGAAATTTAATTAGGAAGATAAGAGGGTTCTTTTTTTTTAGGTTACGGAAAAAGATAATTTTAGGCAGGGAATTAGCATCTTCTAATAATCTTAGACAAAAATGATTTTGTTTTGCTTTGGTTTGTAAATTAGCTCATGATTAAAGTATCTCTCTAGTTGAGCTTCATTGTCTTTTTGTGCCTATTTTCTGAATGCAACCCTGACCTGAACACTCTTGTAGCTCAAGTACAAGATTTGAGAGCATGAGAGGAACAATTATTATAAAGTGAAGTACTTACAGTTTTACTGCAAAATCAATGAACTTTCAAGTGATTTTTATCATATTTTGCAGCTGTTCTGTTTGCTTTGAATGATGTTTATCACATCAACAACTGTAGTACTTTTAAAGGATGCTTTCTCTAGAAACTTCCTCCACCTTTCTTTCCTTGCACCACCCAGGGCTGTAAATACTGCTTTTTATCTTGTGATTCTCTCATGCCACAGAAATGATCTCTGTCAACACTGAGGCCAGGAACTTTAGTTGGGTCCCTGCTCTGCTCTCTCTCGTGGTTCCTTAAATGAAGCACAGTCCCAGCTTCCCCACTGTGTGGCTTAATTCATAGTTTTGCAGCAGTTTGGCTGTATGTAACCATTGAAGACTACCACCTCGACACTTTTATTACCTGAATGAATGGTCTCACATGACCCAGGTGCCCAGGAGTCCAGACCATCTGCCAGGAGCCACGCAGGAAGAGGCAGAGAGGTGGCATTCCTCCCACAGCACCGGACCCACCACCACTGACATCAGTGGTAAATATCCCCCTGACTGCAGTGGCATAGGGTTAGAAACAGAGTCCGTCTGACTCTCGGCTAAGCCTGCTCCCCAATCCACCTTCCACCTCAAGCAGAGCAATCTCCTTCCCCAAACAGAGTTGCAGAAGTCAGGCCCTTTACGAAAAGATCTGCTTGGTCACGTTTCCCTACCTCGACCCTTTCAGCCGCAAGGCTGTAAGTTGTACGTTCCAGGCAATATTCACCACGTACCTGCTGCTTGTTCACAACCGCTATGGATTCTGCTGGCTATTAACAGCTTAATCCTACAAACCTTCCTCCCTGGGCAGAGCTCCATCAGCAGTCCCTTGGCCTCCACCAAGACTACTGGTATAATTATTTTGGTACTCTGCTGTGTCAGCCACTACACACGCATTTGCTAAACGGATAGCCTCTCACCTCGGATAATTTACAATCCAGGTTACAACCAGATGCAACAGGGGCAAAGCAAACGTGGGGAGGGAAAAGCCGAGCGAGAATGAGGTGACAATAAAAAACAAACAAACAAAATAAACCCCAAATATATATCAACTGGCATGGTCTTGTAGGCATTGCAGCAGAAGAGAGTTTATTCATGCTGCTATACCCAGCAGCACTGTATAATAAAATTATATTTCATACATTTACCAGTACATAAAATTAATGCAGCTGTGTAATTCCTATTATACTTCCTTGTGTAATTCCACATCACTCCTATCTCCTTTCTGTTTAAATCAATAGAAATTTAATTTTACTTAACTGCTTACTGATCACCAGTAAAACCTTTGCTTTTTTTTAACCTGAATTATTTGTTTTATCAGAGCAAATACAAAGATGTACTCATGCTGTTTCAGAGTGCAAGTAGCTGGCAGTCACACCTACTTTTAAATCACATTCACTGACCTTCCAAACGATATCCTCAGACGTTTCTCACCAAAACACAGATTATGCAAGTCTCACAATGCACCATTCCACTGCTCAAAGACGACTCAGAATAGGATTAAATTAGTCTCAGCTGTGCTACCTGACCAGCTAGGTACCCTTCACTATGGTAAATGAAGTGAAAACACGTCAGGTAAAACACAAGTGAAGGCAATGACCACAGCCCAGCCAATATGTGGCAAATTGATCGTGTGTCTGAGTCCAAAGAAAAGAAGGTTAGAGGGAGACTTTACACACGTAAAGTATGCCATGAAAACTCCTGTAAGCTACATCAGTACTTACAAGAGGAAGCTCAGAAAAAATACCATTTTGGGAAGTTTATTAGCATGGACATGCAGGGGCATGTCAGGGGCATTTATTTAATGGATCAGAACCTGGAGCACTTGAACCATCTATTGTCTGTCTTCCAGCCCAGGAGGATGATAGCTATTCCCTTATACCTCTCCCCTGTGGCTGGCTAATTGGGCTTTATTTAAATTTACCTAGTTATAGCCTTGCAATCACAGTTTAATTTTCCAGCCTTTTGTCTCATTTCATTTAGCATTTCATATTTTCTTTTTTTCCCTCTCTTTTTCATAACAACTCTTAATTGAATTTAACAAGTGACAAACCTAGACAAGAATATAAGACATCCAAGTGGGCTTGTGTCTACAGTACAAATGACATCAAGCAGGAAACAAAGATGTTTGAATCCTTGGAATGAGGATCTCACTATTCCAAATGCAAAAAAAGGTCATAATTATAGCTGTTCCAGATTGCAAAATAATATAGGGACTTCTACAAAGGTACCCATTTTGATGAAAATAGAAAAAAAATGTGGATTTTGGTGACAATTTTGTTAGAAAAAAATCATTTCATTTGGAATATTCTTAATTTAGGAAAGCTTAACTTCAGATTTTTATTTCAAGACATTTTTATGTTACTTTAACCCATTTATATTTACTCTAATATGTCAATACTTAGAGTGTACAATGCACACTAAATATTGAATTATGCTTGGAGATTTTTGTGTTTTATTGTAAAAAGATTGAGACAGTTGCTATTTAATCCTCCCCGAATAGAATCTTCTTTTCTCTTGTTTGAGTGCCTTTATACTGTTTGGCACTAACACAGATCAGCTCTTTAATAATTCTTAAAAAGAGAAGTAATAGTACTTAATATTTATGTTATTTCAGATTAGTAGAAACACTGGGTATGTCATAAAAAAATGTAGAGGTACATGGAAAAGGAAATTTTTCCTTCTGACAATAATTCTAAATGAAAAAATATGTACTGTGAAAATCAGAGATTGGTGATACTTGATAAACTTCATAGATTTTAGCAATAGACAAGGACTGGTGTAATCACTTATTTTCATTTCTTCCATACCATCTGAATTTCTATTATTTCCTGTTCTGAATCCAAAAGCCATGATTAAACTAGAGCACATCTTACAGCACAACATGCAATATTTTCCAGTGACAGAGAAACCACCTCAGCCCTTAAGTTGTTCCAACCGTTAATTATCTTCCCTGATAAAAATGTCTTATACCTAGTCTGAATTTGTCAAGCTTCACTTTTCATCCCTGTACTCTTTTCATATCTTTTTGTTAGTGTTACCAATTTTTTTGCCTTCCACAGATATTTTTATCACTCTTTAAACTTCTCTTTGATAAACAAAATATATTGAGATCCTTGACTTTTGCATTCCAAAACAAATTTCCATTCAGGTAATTGTTTCTGTCACTCTTCGCTGAACTCCAGGTTTTTTAGCTTCCTTTTGAAGAGCAGCCCCCCAGACTGGACACAAAAGGAGCTGCTCCCACTCAAAACCTTTGCCTCTCTCAACATCCGAGGATTTGTTCTTGTGGCCGCACCGTCAGCTGCTTGCCCACCTGCAATCTAGAACTTCTTTGCTGGGCTTCAGCAGATTCCCAGTCTCACGTGACATGACTTGGGTTGCTAGAAGAGCCAGGTAAAAAGAAATGGAAGGAAAGAAAGGCAAGCCTGTGTGCCTAGTTTCCACTACTGCCCTCAACCTAGCTGTGCAAGTGGCTTTCTGCAGCTTTGAGGCTTCTTTCATTAGTATTGCTGCCATTACAATGGAAGGAGCCAGAACAGACCTGCAGCGGATACACAGCACCTCCTTAAGTAGGCCAGCGTCTCAGCCATTCCCCATAGCCTATTTTAGATAAACTGTATAAAGCATACGATCAAAGTCTGTAGGAAAATACTAGATATAGACAGTGTACGGCTCTCATAATAAGGGCACGAAATTTGGGAAAGCCTGTTATCCGGCACAAATTCTAGAATGAAGTGCTTATTTGAGCTTGTTGCAGCACAAAAGCTTTAAAGAACATTAAGGAGGAAAATGACAATGAAAACAGTTGCCTTTGCAATGTTACCTGCTCTCAGCTGCGCTAATACCCTCTGTGGTTTTGCAAAGCATTAGTCAAGAAAAAAAGTCCAACAGCAAGTAAAGAGCCCTCAGGGTCTGGGCCAGAAATTCGTACTAAAACAGCATTAGTAGTGACTGTAAGTCTCTCTACAGAAGCTTTTAGAAAACAGAAAAGTATTCAAGTCACTTGCAACTTTTAATGGATTGTTTGTCTTTTCTAAGAAATAGATTGCAGGGATGAAAGAAAGCCCTGAAAAAGCTGGTATCACAGGTCTCACTGGCTGAATGCTCTGTGTGCAGTCCCCACAGATGCTCTTGTTAGCTTGGATGTAAACTCAGAGCTGAGCCGAAGCCTTCATGTGGTGCCAGGGGATGCTGCAATACAATCTTTTGGAGCAGTCTTAAAAACCTATGTCCCTTCCAAACCACTCGTGCATATTAAAGAATCAGTGAATCTTTTTATGTAAATGTCCTTGTATACACCAATTTTGTCATCCACAAACATTCAAATATCTTCAGTCAGGTCCCCTAAAATCATCAGATTGCCTTAAAACTCATGAGCATTTTTACACTTGATATATTTGAAGCTGAAGTAATGTATACGATGAAATTTTATTTAGATAATAAATGCTCAAGGCCTGTACAGCATTTTTAATAAAGTATCATATGTTCACACAGGCCAAAACTATTTTGGGTCACCTTGTCTATACACAAAGGAGCTGGATCTCCCTTACTCTCTGTAGAAGATGGTGGTGAACTATGATGGTGGGTGTTTGAAATGTTAGGGAAGGTAGACTCTAGGTAAGTAATACATTTATGCTTTATGGCCTAAATGCCTGAGGAGATAGGTAGAAATTTTCACTGTTTTCTGGCAATTAGAGCCCACCCAAAGGACAATAATTCTGAAAGTACATAGTTTAACACAGTCATAAAACACATCTTAGAAGCCCAAACCCCTGAGTTCCCGTGCTTAAAAAAAGGTGGCAGCTTGACAGACCTGGAGACTGACAGCAGCAGTGTCAGCTTTCCTCGCACTTCTGCCAAAGCACCTCAACCTTGACCTGAGGAGAAAAACACTAAGGGTTTGACTGGGATTTCATGCCCATTCACTCTGGCATCTCTGCTGAGATTGCCAGCAAGGGGGCCAATTAGTGCCTGCTTCTGAGGATCTTTTTTTTTGCCATGTGGAATGACACCTGTCCACTGAAACTGGATGGAGACCCACTAATTCACTGGATGCCAGCAACTGGACAGCCATTGCAAGGATTACCACTCTTGGGTACTCCAGAGATGCTGCAGCTTTTAGTCATTGTCCCAGCAGGACAGAACGCATTTTGCTTTCCCCAGAAGTAGCTCTTTCCGCTTTAAAATAGCAGTCTTGTGTTAAAGATTGAATTTAAAAGGTGATTCTTACCATTCAAGCTCCTGGGGCCTCCCTGAAGACCAAAAAGGGTTTTTGCTGAGCGACTGATTAAGAAGCCATCAGAAAATTGCACCAACACAGAAGGAGATGAAGAGAGAGGGCTTCAGCCCTTCCTGTTAAACACAGCGAAAATGCTATTTCCCCTGCTGGACTCTTCCCCTCCTGTGTGCTCTCAGGTGCACAAGAGCTACCTGGCAAATTTCTTGGGCTTTTCTTTGCCCTTCAGTACCACAGCAGCTGCCCTACCTTTTCACAGAAGAGCAAGCGTTACAAGAAGGCTGCCCCCTCGGCAGGAGGGAGACAGGTTTCAGCGCACTGGTACAAGACCTGTGAGATCGTGTCATAAGGTGATCGATTGGTCTAGTGGCCAAGAGGAGTAACTGCCACTGTAATATGTATAGACATAGGTCTCTTGAACTTAGATGCTATGAAAGTCATCACACCTTAATTAATCATCTAGCAGTGCTGTTGGAATAGGAGCCCATTTGTAGTGTAAGCTGTTTAAATATTACTTAATGGAATGGGTAACTTCATTACCCATTTCATTAAAATAATTTTATAAAAATAATCATTTTTCATAAAGTCCGGTTTATTCAGCTTCATTTTGTCAGATATAAAAAAACGTAAAAGCCGTTCTCTTTGAAGTCGGATATCACCCTCTAGTTCATCTGTCACTGAGTCATGCTTGCTAACCTCCCTAAGGATGTCATCTGCCTAGAGTTTTCTGTCACTCTTTGTCATTCCAGGTGCACTTCTTGATAATTTTTTTAGATGCCTGTCCAGAGTCTCCTCCAGGAATCTAGAAGGACCATGAAGATTAAACAACAGATAACATGCATACCCAGCATACTAACCTCATTTGCAAGCTCTCACAAAAATGATTGACAGCTGATGCCCTAAGCAAAACTGCTGTTTATAAAGTCCTTTTCAGTCCAGCTACATTAGTCTCTCCACATAGCAGAAATCAGTAAACTGCTATCAAAACCAAGTCTGTGACTGATAATATTGAGCTCTTCATTACCCCAAGTGTTGCTGCGAGTAATACCATGAGTCTGGACACTACCATTCAACATATAGGCTCATTATTATAAATATTCAGCTTATGTCATGATGACAACAAACAGCTTTGCAGCCAAGGTGAAAAGGGCGAATTGCAAATAGGCCTTGGTTATGGCAGAGACAGTGCTCTATTTATATGAAGTGACTTTGTAGTCTGGCACTGGCACACAGGTTTGGTGGAATATACCATATTCTGTGCATTCAGACAAAACTGATCGCTTGTTAGCAGAAGCTATCATGAGAAAATAGAAAAATTACATCATGGAGGGAAAAACTATTCTGTCAGATGACACAGAGTGCAATTCTGTTGGTCTCATCTCAGATTTCTAGTACCTTTAGTAAGGTTCAAATCTTAGCAGAGATTTTTTTTTTTTTTTAATACTGTAACAGTTCATTGAATTGGACAAGAGACCACAGATAAACTGTCTGACATTACAGTTCATATGACTCATAAGAATAGAGATTTGTTCTGGCCTCCTCTCCTAAAAACTCACTTCTCTCCACTCTAGAGGTGGCTGCGTGAGGTACTGGCTGTACATTGCTGGCTACGCACCAGGATCTCTCAGCAGGAGAACTGCTAATCGCTCCCTGGGAACAGCACCCAGGTTGCACTGCCTGAAGTCACAACACACCCTTCGGGTCCCTTTGTCCACTTCACATTTCAACCTAATAAACCAACAGTTGCTAATTATAAAAATAATAAAGGAATGAAATGACTTCCCAGAACTATGAATATGTTGATTCACGTGAGCTGGGCAGTCTCCCTGCCAGCTTTGTTGCAAGAGTAAAAGAAATGATGAGGAAGACTTTTAGTTGACAAAGTTCCTTACTGCTCTAATGTGCTGTGTGAGTCAAACTAATCGAGAACATCCACTGGATCGGCTGGTGGATTTTTCTCAGAAAATTTGGGGCCAATGAGAATGTTTGCTCATCTAAGCTGAGCTACTGCAATGGTCCGTGTTTGTAAAATTGCTCAAATCCTCCAGAACCTCTCAGAATGCAGCAGAGACCAAGGACACCAGAGATACACAGGACACACCCCTATCCCTTTCAGATTATGCCCTTTACACTAATCACTTCGCAAGAGAGCCCATTTATGCCTGTCCCTGGATTTCTGGTGTTCCTCTTACTCAGCATTTGAACACCTCACAACTACATGAAATTCACACCGCCCCAAGAAGTACAAAAGTGCTATTATGAGGCACAAAGAGCTAAGTGGGGAGCACAAGACACCACAGAATGTCCGTGGTCAAACAGGAGACTGAACCATACTACCAGTGGTGTGAGTCTGGAAAGCCATAAGGAACAGGTCATATTTAGGGGAAGTACTGATAACCAATAAGGAGTAGAACAGAGAAATCAGTGCCAGAAGAGAGGAGAATGAACAACTAGCCTTGCCTCATTAACAAACAATTAAAATGCCAGTCCATCCCTCATTCATTCATAAAAAGAGATCAAAATTAATTTTCTGGAGGCTGGGAGGCAGGGGAAAGGAAACACATTTTTCAGGGAATGGCAAATGCTCACACAGGACTGAAATGAATATTCTCTAATTCTCAGATAGAGTGGAAGTGATCAACTCTATTCCAGCAAGAAAGTCCCCTGATAGCAGACATATGTTTGAGAAAAAAATTTAGACCTGAAACTGAAATCTTCCTGCATCATCCTGCTTAAGGAAGAAGAGCAGTGTGTGCTAAGAGTCTTTCGGTAATCATTTAAAAAAAAGCCCTTAAAATATTTCCCTTTCCACCTCATCAGCCATTCCTTCTTCAACCTATTTCCTTTAATAAGGAGGTCATTTTTGTCTGATCAGTTGTATTTTGTGGTGTATACTGTTGAAGTTGTACTGGCTTCTTCATTTACAGGTTGCCTTGCACCTAGTTCACTGAAGTTAAGCCAGTTTTGTGAACTGTTACTCTGGACTATAATCATGAAGATAATTTCTCTTTGGTTTTTAGATGGCTTGGAACAGGTACATGACAAATAGAAGTGATGTCTAGAACACACATGTGGTTTAGACAAGAGTTTGGATTGGTTTCATTAAACTGGTCTAACTATGGCAAAATAAATCTCTATAAAGGGAATCGCTAAAAGTCACAGACAGGCTCTGATAAATTAGCTGCAAGAGTTTTAAAAAATGTCATTCCCCCCTCTTCTGCCCTTCTCTCTTTCCCAGCCAAAGTTACTGAACTTACACGAGAGGTGCAGAGCAAGATGTGTGCCACCCCTTAGCTACTGCAATTCACAGTGTGGTATCTCTGATGAAAATAGACAAGCACTGATGTGTGGGATATATGGTGGCAGATGAAGGATGGATACATGTTTCAGGTGAGTTATGAGACAAGCATGGGGCCAAGGAATGAGAGTTGCAGTGCAACTTAATCCAGCAGAGCTCAGTCAGAACCTGAAGTCAGCAGTCATTTAAAACTGATTAATTGTTCTTTTTATTTAGCCTGCCAAACATAATGTCTCACAGGCAAGTACTGAGACTGTTCTAGCAGGACCCTTCCTTTGCAAAGCACCCTCTAAGCTACTAGGGACCTGAAGAGGGAGAAGAGCAGTCCTGTGTGGTTGTCAGTATAAACCCTGGCCTGAAGAGCTATTTTCCCCAATTTGATTCAGTGCGCCTTTTGAAGTCTTTATGAATCACCACACCACTATGTGTTTTGCCCACCTTACGTTATTCTGTTCAGTACCGTCTTGTGTGATGGACAGCAGTGAAAGACATAGCATATCCTCTTCCGAAATGTCAGCTCCTCGTTCATATACCAAGTTCACTTCTCCTTCAAAACAGGGGGTACAGGGCAGAGTATACGCTCAGCTATAGCATAGGTCATTCATGCAATTCAAGCCACTTGGCACAGTTCCCTTCATCAGCTTTCCCACCAAATTAGTGCCAGTTAATGTGCATGTATGACTGAAAAGTGGAGTCAGATTCAGCAGCAACATCCAAAGGGTGACTCATAAAACCCTTTCTGTTAGTCCAGCAGTGTAGTTTGGTCAGCTCTGACATCATTCTCAACACCTTCTTTGACCTTACCAAACAACAGGCCCATGCATGGCCAACGTAAATCCCCACTGTCACTGGTAAGGACTTAACACAGCCCCGCAGCAATAAACAGAGCAAGTCCTGAACTGCACTTGCTGATGCCTTCAGCTGGGACGGCGCAGTGACTCCTGCCCCCAGACACCTGCCTGCTCCTCGCCCTGGGATTACCTACTCTATAACTGAGAATAATAACTGCAGAGCAGAGAAGGAGCAGCTCTTGAACTGCTGCAATTTACAGGCCAATATACTAAAGAAAACCAGAGCCAATGTCAGTTTACTGTAATATGCTGGGCTATAAATGGTAACAGTTCAAGAGCTGCCGGGCCATCCCTGCTCTGGAGCCAGCAATGTCAGGAGAAGGAAGCACAGGGGAGGGCGGGCGGTTGGGAGCAATGGCACTTCAGCCATACCAGTTTAATCTGAAGCCATGAGTGAGTCAACACCTCTGCTGAAGTGATGTGTCTGACCAAAGATTGCAGTCTGCCCCCGAAGAGGTCACTAGAGAGAAGGTGAAGATAAAACACACAAAACAGGCATTCAAAATAACAGTCTCACAGTCCTTATTCATGCAAGCATTCCCTGAAGAGCCGACTGCCACTTGAGTGAGGACAACATGCATGGATAGGAGAGGCTGAGTTATTTAAGGCCCCGTGTTCATTTTAGTAAGCAGGTAAACACTCGAGCAGTTGACGGAGCTACATTACTACACAACATTGCCTAAAGTCTTGCCTCAGTTTTGCAATCTATAAAATGGGGACAGCACTTCACAGAGATACAGCTGAGACTCACTTTACAGTATTTGGTGAAGGATTTCAAGAATCGAAAAACACTAGGTGCCAGTCAATTGCAAAATGTTATTTAATATGACACAATTAGCAGGTAGCAAAAAATACAGGTCTTAATGAAACTGCTAGGGCTGTTTCTATGCAAAGGCAATGCAGGCAACTGCCTGTGGCAACAGACTGTGAGGGTCAGCGAAACAGGCAAACAAGGGCAGCATAGACTTGGCTATGTCAGATCCCCAGAAAGCCAGACCAGCTGTTTCTGCCTCCAAGAGAAATATCTCAATGTCCACGGCAGTAGCTACTGCTGGGGAGGGGAAGAAGGTTTCCCCCCTGGAGCAGCCACCACTTCTCTCAAACTCACAGTAAAGGACCCCATCCCTGGACCAGCCCTGAGCTGCCCTTCCCCCTGTCTCTCTTTCCCCCGCTGGCAGGGGCAGCCTGCTCCTAGCTGTTCATATTATGGGCATTAAAATTCAGTGTTGCCTACATTGCTAAGAAACCTTGAACCAAATCTGCATGTAAAGACTTCCTATGTGAACAGTGTTACTCATGTGAGCCACCCATGAAAGTAAATACAGTGATTCACATGACAAAAACCTACTACCCTGAGTGAGGATTATAGGATCAGGTTCACAGATCATCCATTATGACCTAAACAGTCAGCATTTATGCAGTATCAGAAATATGCATGAGAAGAATTTGCAATTTAGGGCCTTTATCCAGCAATCCATGCTGGCAGACCTGTAAAAGGGTTTGGCCATAGTACAATGAGCGATAACAGTAAACAATAGGAGAGAAGAGAGTGAGGGTCATAACTGCAAGACCATCTGGTTGTTTCCATTTGCTGTGTACACATCTTGCTAGCCCTGCAGTTAGAAAGAGAGAGAGCAAGAGTAATTGGATTACTGAGTTACCAGTGAATAGTTGTGTTTGTCTCTCATATGCCAATATTGATAACAATAATTGTGATATCATTTGAGATATCACAGAAGTTTCAGAGGAAGCTCAAGGTGTGAACATTTCTGACTGGAAATATATCAGTATGCAAAATAATTTGATTCATGCAACAATTTTATTACTAGAATTTTGATGTCTGTTATTTCATGGATGGGTTTTCTTCCTTAATCTCTAATATTTTTTAAAAGTTCTTAATTCCCTCGCCAGGATCACTAGCATTCAGATAGTTAGGCCCATAACTGGCCTTCTAGGTATGGGAACAAAAGAATAAATTACAACAAAATGAGATGAGTACAAGCGTATGCTCTTTGGTAGGACATACGAAGGAGACTTGATTATTTGCAATTAGTCAATATAGATCAATAATAGATTTGTCCTTAGTGAATCTTCACTAAGCTTCCAAATGAATGAAAAGAAAACAGATTAGGCAGATGCATCTTGCTCTGTGCTCTACCTGCAACCAGATGTGGGCTTTACTAAACCACATGTGGGAGTGAAAACAGAGCCAAGGGCCCTTCTCAGAGAATCACCTGCCACTTGACCATATGGTTTCAACCTTGGAGTTAGGTAGCAAGGGCATTCCAGCCTTTTGCAATCACTCAGATAGCTGACCGAGCAGGAGACATGCTCAAAGATACTGTGAACTACCCAGGAGGGGCAGAACCATGACTGGAAGTTGAGAATGGCATCTCTCTCTGCCAAAGAAGAAATCTTAGATTTGAGCATCTCCTCACTTAAATTAGTATGGTTTGGTAATAGCTCCATAAAGGTCAAGGGTGCAAAGCTGCAGTGAATAAGAGAAGATTCAGGCCTGAGGTTTGCTTTGAACATCCTCCATCTGAATTCTGACAAGGCTGCTCCCCAGCTTAGGTACCCAGATAACTTCTTCTAATCTGGAAAAAGAAGGGAGGGGAAACTTTGAGCTGCTCAGAAGATAAATCCCACTTTCCCCACTACTATCTTAGCAGACTGGAGAATGCAAAACAGACTGTCAGAGGGCTCAAGGGGCTTTCTTGCCTGCCGCTCATTTTTCATAACCAATCCTGAACAGACCCCAAAACTCAGACTAATTAAAGACAAATAATTAAGCACATTCAGACTGGGAAGGTTGGCAGACTCCCACTATATTGTGAGACCACCTTGGCACTTAAATGGTTAGGGACTATATCCCACAACATCATGCTCATCTCATTGTGGTAGAGAGCTCTTGAGAATGTTATTAGCTGGGTGTTCGCCTTGCCGTTTTTCCACATGAGGCAGATGGGTAATTACGAAGCTAATAGTCTGATTGAGAGAAATCAGATGCAGTGGTTTGCCCAATTAGATGATACATTAGCTTCCTTCTTTGTAAGCAGCTAATGTGTGAAGCAAAGTGGTATTTTTGAGGGTCAGAATCCTTAAACAAGTGCCGAGTTGCAGATTATTGTGTCTCTCTTTTTTTTTCTAATGGAGGAAAAGTGCTAAGTCTTCATTACTAAAAGCATAGAAAATGCAAATCAGGCTCTGAAACAAAAGAGTGAAGGGACAGGCGAGAATATTTGGTGTCCAATGTGTCAACCTACAACATCAATTACATTGAAATGCAATGCATGGGAGCCTAATCAAGGATAGTATAATTGTAATAATTGCATGCTTTTGTTGGAGAGCTGCTGCCATTGTTATTGTCAACCATTTGTTTTTCTCTATTGTTTAAGGGGAGAGTATTTAAAATATATATATATACGTGTGTGCATATATAACTGTATATAAATGACTGAAGAACAGCATAGGTAGAAGGTTGTGTTACTGCACGCAGACTCTGCGTGAAGTCTTTCTTAGTCCTATCCTTTGGATGATGGAAAACCAAGAGCCTGAACTCCGTGGAGACAGGTAACGCCCAAAACTGAGAAATGGACATTAACTTACAATCTGTGCCAGACAATGAGAGTTACTTTTCCTTTTGCTGACGTGTCCCCTAGTGCAGAGAGGTGAGTTGCTCCCAGTGACTGGCAAGTCGCGAGGTGAGCCGGTAGTAAATCATCCAAACAATCCCCAAGACACCTTCTGCCGTCTTACTTCAGAAAAAAAGGAAAGAGGTCAAAATAAACAGTTTCTGTCTTGTTATATTTCCTCCAGAGCTGCAATCTGTTTCTGCCATTTAAAAGGCTTTTACAAATCTACAATCTCGACTAAGGCATTCAAGATAAATGCACACAAAGGGGAGTACTGCATGGAAAAAAAATGACAGCATGAATTTACTCAGGATCTTATTAATGAAGAAAGAGGGAGTAAGAGCCTCCTGCAAATAAACCAGCGATATTTTCTATATCCTGAAGTTGGGCTGTAAATTCTTCTTACGACAAAGCGCTCAACATTCAGATCAAATAAGAGGTTTATTTTCTCGCATCAGTTGGGCTTGCCAATAGGTTGAAACAGAGGCACAATAGAAACGGGCTAAAACATTTAACATAGCTGTTAAATCTCATTCTCCACAGCTAAAAAGAACAATGCTGCACCATCTTTACTGAGAATACACTCTCAGCCATAGGAGGCTTTTCGTGTATCCCTAACAATCCTGTACATACTCCAAAACTCACACTAATTAAAAGCAAATAATCAAATACATTCAATTTGAAAAGTTGGCAAACTCACTTGTATTATTGTGTTAGCACCTTGGCACCAAAATGATCACATCGTACTAATCTCATCGTGCAGGAGAGCTCTTGAGCATGTTATTCAGTAGGTCTGCTCCCTGCCCCCCACCTCCCAGACCCATCCCATCCTCCACCACCAGCACTCTCTTTCTTTAACTAGATAAAGAAAAGAAAACATAAGCAAAGATAACCAAACCCAGGACTGTATTTTCATCATGTTTCATTCAAAGGTGACCAGAACTTGTGCTACCTTTTACAGAGATTTCCTTTCATCCTGGCTTCAGTTCATCTCCACAGATACAGCTGGTAAACTTGAGAGCTGTTTTAAAATAAGCTGAGCAGACTGCATTTGTTTCTCATTAACTGTCAAATATAACATTGCTGTATTTTTTCACGGAGCTCTCAGCAATGTGCATAATGTAAATGCAATACATAGGAGACTACAAGAGGTTGGCAGCATTTGACCGACCAGATGAAGAAACCCAGAAGGAAGGATCTTGGGAGCTCTTCTCCTTGGAAATTTTACTTTACAGGTAAAATTTCTTTTCAATTGCTGTGGCATAAAAGCAAAGCTGTCTTCACTAACAACGGCATAATACAAACTAAAAAACAGTCTTTTTTATACACTCTGCAGAAGAAAGCTTCCTTCTCTTGGCAGGCTTGATTTATACAGAGAAAAACTTCTCTGTAATGATGCTTGCAAAAACATGCCTGGCATGAATTTTCACTATTTTCAATGGAACAAACCATTCTTGGTAAGAGACCATTGTTTTCCAAAGGAAAATAGATATATTGTAAGCTTAGAATGGATAAGATTTTAGAAATGCCACTAGTTTTATGGCTGAAAAAGGTTGCATTGGAGAGCTGATACATATGACATTAGTGAGGAATTGGGTCTCTCTGGGGACTATGTGTTGAGACTGTGAGGTCTTTCACATACAGCCCTCAGTGTGCATCCCCCTGAAACTAATGACTGCTACCACACAGATGCCTGTTTGTGTGATATAAAGAAGTATCAGTTGAATTTTCCACAAGTGCTTGGGAGGAATTTTCCCCAAATAGTCCAACAAATCAAGATCGAACAAACTTTCATCAATAAAGAGATATTCTGGTGTCTCCAGTCACTGTATTTTTTACAACTACAGTGTCCACCAGAGTAGCTATGACCTAGGGCCAGGTATGACCAATAGCCAGAGTACGTATGACCATTCAGGACTTGCTTTTCTGCCTTCAGGGAAAGAGAGGCTGGAATCTGTATTTTTCTCCCTACATAGTCCTGTACTGGGCTAAGAGGAGCATTATCCATTGGCAGAAAGTATTTGACTGGGGTCCTGTGTCTGCACTTCAACATGCATTTGCTTTTTAAATCAATGGCCTGCCATCTACCATCCAGCCATTGCTGTCCTGGTTTTGCATTTTTGCCTGGGTCCCGGAGCTTCAGAGAAAGAAAGCACTGCCTCTTTCACATTGAAAAGAACAGTTAGTTAAAGGTCTGTGTCAAGATAAATATGTATTTTCTTAATTTCATAACATTTATTAGATAAGAACACATTAAAACCAGACAGGTGTTCATGCTGCAGAAGTGCAGTTCCAAATATCACAGCATTTCATTAAAAAAGAGGCAAAAGGGGTCACTGAAGGACCTTCCTGACAAAACCAGGGAGGGTGCCACTCAGCTTTTAGGACAAAGACACCCACATGAGAAGATGTTACACTAACAGAGTCTTAACTGGGGAGGGAGCTATGTAAGAGAGTCCAATTAATTGTGACCTTCAAGACAGTCAGTTCCTAATTGCACATATTGCTCTTCATGACCAAATAATGATGGGAGCCCACATGGCTGAAGCTCTTTTAAAGCAACAAAAAACTGCTGGAGAGTCAGTCCCACTGAATATCCATGAATTTCACAGAGGTGCCTTTGTAGCACCCTGCATTGCCTTGTATGCTGTGTCCTTGCTGCCAGGGACTGAGGACTGCAGACAGACCCATGCCTTGTGGACTCACAGACTTAAAGCCAGACCTTCTGTAGAGTGGGGCAGCACAGGGCAGCACTGCCCCCAAAGAGCGTGGTGAAGAAACACAGCTTCCACTGTTCCTCTAACCTGACATCTTAAAATGCTCAAGAGTCTTCCTGTTGACTTCAGCAGGTTTTAAATTGGGCACCATAAATATAGACAGGGCAAAAGGCACATATTGATGTTATTTACATTAACTGTTACTGCATATGCATAGTACAATGTTTTGTTCATGAAGTTTGCAGTGAAAGCTTACTTAAAGGAAAACCGTGATACTCAACAAATAAATAATTGCTTGAGTAGGCAAATTTAAGTTAGTTGCTCTTGACTTTCTATCTGCCATGAAGAAAAGTTGATCAGCTAGCACAAGAAGTATCATCAGCACAGCCCAGTCTTGGACAGTCCTCGATTTCTGCAGGGAAGGCTCCCATTGATACCACCAGGAGAAATGCGTGTAGACGTCAGGATAGCATATGGCCCCTCTCACATCAGTATCAGTTTATAGCTTGACATATGGATGGATAGATATCACAGAGAGATTGAAATAAATACGACAAACTAAGTCATACAAAGAAAAACATGTACACACAATCACACTTGAACAGATGCCTTGGCTGAAATAGGTGATTTAGAGGAACACATTGTAGATCTGAGAAGGGAAAATTTCATCTAAAACTTACAGTAGCAAAACACACTTTTGTAAGCAAAACTGAAAGATGGTTCAGAGGAATTCCTTAGAGATAATGCTAAGAGAAGGTACTGGTGAAGAAGTTGTTGATGAGCTTGCTGGAGGTTTAACAGTAAATCTAACAGGATACTTCCCTCCCCCCAGCCTCCATAGCAGTTGGAATGGAAAGTTTTTAAAAAACAGCCCCATAGCATGGCAGAGATGGAGAAGATGGATTTCTCCTAGGCATTCAAACAGGCTGATGCAAACACTTCACTCATTTGTGGTTTAACGCATTACCCCAGAGAACTGAATGTGAAATCTGGACTTCAGGAAGAAAATCCTCATTTAGCAAAGAAAGCACTGCAATAACTATGTGTGAAAGCTCTTCCAGCAATGTTTTCTGCTTGCCATATGGCCAACTTCACCCACATTAGTAGCAACTACTGAGCAAAGCCTCAGCATTTTGAAAGAGAGAGAGAGAGAGACAGAGAGAAGTGCAGCAGTCTCATTCAGCAAGCATGACATAAGGAACATCCATTTGCCTATTTACACTGATATTCTATCTTTCTTTGATGCTATCAAACTACAGGTTTATGCTCTCATTGGGCACAGGGGCGTTCATTTTATTGCTCGTAATAGCAACAATAGTAAGTATAGTCCCAGAAAATTTGGGATAACTTCTGTACTTCAGAGATCTTGCTGCCTTGTTCTTCGTTTCAAACCATTTAAACCATTCCAGTGTCTGCTGTTCCAGGTTTAGTGACAGTTAGGAGAAGTCTCAAGGTCTTCCTACAAATTCACGAATTTCAGGAACTAGCTAAAATGCCCAGTTCCTGTTACACACATACACACCCACCCCTAAAGGGAAGAGAATCCCCCCAGCCTTGCACGCCACATAAAAACAGTTCTCACTGGTGCTTAGCCTTGAAATGCAGGGGAAGAGGAGTGGCCTTCTGGTCATCAGGGGACGTAGACCTGCACCATTCACAGAGACTCACCATACCATGAATAGATACCAACAGAAAGCAATGGACTTCTGGTGTTTTTTACCTCCCTTGTTTCCAGGGATTCAAGGGATTGTTTGCTATCATTTGAGCCGGATAATAGGTTACTGTATCCTTCTAAAATCCAAATGCATGTATTTCCAATGGGTGACACCACTTACCTGAAATGGGCAGCCTCAGGCTTTTCCCTGCAGCCGTCACAGCGCTCAGAGACGTCAGCCCTGAGCGCAGCCTGCGGGGAATATACAACACAGGGAGCAGTGTGACCTGCTCCAGCACCAGCAGGGGCAAGGAGCTTCCCCTCTGCAGAGGAAGGTCCCCAAACCTGCTGGCACCGTCTGCTTAGCTGCATCCAAGACTACCCTGGCTTCCACGTTCTGCCTATCTTACTCACTGTCCTTTAGCAGAAGGACTCCTTGGCCAGAGTCTTTCAAAGATTCAGCTTTCACATTGCAACAAGCCCTGAAACAAAACGCGTCACATACGATCTGTCGTTTTACATTGCTTCCTCTTTTTTTTTTGCTAGTTGTTGAAGCTGTTAATATCTGCGTATGAGCTTTCTTCCCTTCAGCCCTCCCTCTCCCTCATTTTGATCTCACAGTGAAAGTCAGAGTCCTGTGCATGCTGCAGCATAGCCTGTTGGCAAAGAGAAGCCCCGAACATCGCAGCTGGAGCACTGGAAGTTCATTGACACATCAGTAGGAAGAGGGGCCAGTTACTAGACAGCTTTTTACTGTTTATAAATGAATGTCACACTCGTGAAAGGAGTCAGACTGAAGGAAATCAAAATCTGACTTATTCAGAGGGTAGGTAATCCAGGAACAAGGCAATCATGTCTGAAACTGCCCTGCAGAAACCCACTCCATCCTGAGCTACAGCAACCAACTTGAACAGTTCCATCTTATTGAGATTTTCCTAAAATTTCACGTTTTTGTTACTGCTGATGGGAGTTCTAGTGCAGACAAGACATTCATCACTGCCAACATCTTTATTATTATGTCTTCTGTTCTTTCTGTTTTCCAGTTAGGATGGCATTGCTTTGTTTACCCGTCACTTCCACTGTTGGGAGCTGTGCTTGGACCTATTTAGTAACAGTAGGAAATTTTAACATAGAAAAAAGGCATAAGAAGTTCTGCTACAATATCTGCTCCCCCCTTGGCCTCTTTGTTGAGAGCATCATCAAAGGCAGCAGCTAAAGTAATGTGCAGATTAAAAATTGAACAGAGACCACCCATTCATTCACCTGCCTCAGTGAATAACCTTCAGACAGTGTAACAAATTTCAGGCTCACAAGAGGGCTAAACCAGCAACGCAGAAATGATTGGTTCCATAGTCCATTCCCTAACTATTCAAGTCCTCAGAAAAGTAAAAAGAAATTATTTGTTTGAGTGTGAATATTCCCTCTAAAACCTAAGCAAAGATGGTAAGCTTGTATATGAAAATCAACCAAAACTAGCACTTGTGCCATTTAGAATCAGATTGCCAATAGTTATATTTAGTACAGTATTTGCAGAATTTTCAGTTTTAAGCCTGGAAAATAAAAAACAAAAAAAATTACCAAGGTGAAGAAACAGCTATATTCAGTGAGCACTGAAGCCTGGTAAATATTCAGTTTTTAATGGCATCCACTTCTATTTTGTTCACTGAATTATTGGGCTGACCTTAAATTAGAGATCTGGATGGAGCTGAATTGAATATTGTGAAGATGAGTGTAATTACCTTGCTTCCCTTTATTCTAATTCATTTTTATTTTTTTAATTCTTCATCTGTGTGACAAACTGAATGTCAGAGTGCTTGTGGATTTATACTCACAGTAACAGAGAGCAGAACCGATAGGCCAGATAGTGGCACAATAAAAGATAAATCTGCATTGTGGTCAGGAGTGCAGCTGCAGAGCCTTCCTGCCTTCTTCTCAGCGAAATAACTGTAGTTTATGCACTGTCCAGACTTCAGTACATGTGAAATACGACTGCCAGGGCTCCTGCGTATGCTGATGAAGCCGACGTCTTCCCAGCGCTTTCGTCTGCAACAGCTAACCTAAAGCTAACTCAAGTGTGTTTTCCCAACTGTGACTACAGCGCAGGCATGGCCTTAGGCTGCTTTTGGTCCTGCTTGCCTTTGCCGGCTCTGTGGAAGGAACCCTTGCAGGCAAACGGACCTGCTGTCCACTGCTCGTGGACCTGGCCTGGCATACACTGACATAAGGACCAAGCCACCTATGTTCAGTATCACAGGCACGGGGCCGCCTTTGCTGTGCCACCAGTGTGTTGGGCTTCCCTTATGACTAATGGATTTGGAGACCTAGACAAATCAATCTATGTTGGACCTAAGTGTTCTCATCACCTGTCTGGAGCCTCAGTTTCACCACTGACAGTCTATCTCTCTTTTTATCTTCTTATTTACTTCAAAAATTTTCTAAGGTATTATTCAGGTACATACCGAAACCTTCAAATACTTCCTAAGCTCTCTTCCAATCAGTGCCATCTGGCCTCTACATATCTGGTTGCTGACATCTTCTTTCACAATTACTTTTTGCCAGCCCACCTCATGTGGAATTATCACTCAATATTCTTTGGTAAGTCATCAAGCAACAGCACATTTCCCTAGTTAGTCAGGGCAGCTCAGATTCACCAGTACGTATACAGATGCCTAGCAAAAGTATATTTCGAAACAGTGAGACTCCAACTGGTTAACGAAAATATACATAGTAAGCAAAGAGGAAGAAGGCCAACACGAACTCTGATAGCCCTAAGAATATGTGCAATGGCCATAGCTGTGTTTGATGGTAAATGTCACATCTCATGTCAGATCCTGCCTGGATAAATTACCCCTGAAGACCATACTGCCTCAGAAACTAAGCATTAGCAGCTGCATGCATGCCATTAACCCCTCACCTGCCACACAACAACTTTATACTTGCTCAGGGCCAAATAATTTAAAGGAGGGTTGACTGATTTCAGAGTGTGGGGTCAAGAAAGCTGCAGGACATATAATGTATGGCAAAGAGTGCCTATGTACGCGTGCCCTTTTGTAGGACATTTATAACAAGGGCACCAAGTGTTCTAGCAGTTTTAGCTGATTTGAAGGGTAAAACTTCTGTTCAGCTGCTTAGCTGAGTAACAGACTATACTACAGGTTTTCCTAATTACTTAGCAATTATATTTAAGTATAATGCTTTAACATAATCCTAAAAATATAGGAAAATTTGCATAAGTTCGCTGATTTGTTTCTTGGCCACGGATTTTTTTTTCATTAAGTAGACTTAAAAAGCATATTTTGACCCATAGTGGTTGAGATAAGTATATAGTGATAGTGTCAGCAGCAAGACCCGTTACTGTATAAAGGGAAATTTGCACACCCAGTTGTACTGTCCACAGCAGAGTCACTTCAAAAGCAAAGGGCTTCATCATCCCACACCTCAGCAGGAACCAAGAGTTAATCCACACACAAAAAATTCTGTAGTGGAAAGCAACCTAGAGAGGAGTAACAGGCTCATAATGACTAATTTAAAAATGTAGAAATAGCCATATCAGCTCTAACATGAGAACATGTTCTCCGAATTTCATGCTCGCATAACAGAGTGTGTCTAGAAATAGTATGGGAGGGATTTACATTGTGTAACTTCAACATCTAACTTCACATGTCCACTTTAAGACCCTATGTAATCAAGGGAGAGAGGTGTGATAGGCTCTTCCAGAAGGCCATTCAAGGGAGTAAAGTCCAGTGTTTCACAAATACCTCTGTTATTTTAAAACTTTTGATTCTATTTTTCCTTTTGCCATTTGTAACATTTTAAAAGCTAAGAAATTTAGAAATTTGGAAAAAGGGATAAAATTATCCCTGGCATAATTAATTTGATTGCACTTAAAAATCAAAAAACTCAAAATAGAAATAAAGAAACTGTTGACTATGAAAAACGTATCTTTTAAATTGAAATGAAAATCTGAATACCAATTAAATCAAAGCAAAATGACCATTTACACTGGCTAATAACTCGTTTTAATTATTTTCCTATGAAAAATGTTAGTCTTCAGTAAATTTATAAATATATATATACAACTGGGACTTTGTATTTCAGCTGATTACTTGAAACAAGGTCTTCTGTGTTGCCTGAAGCTGTAACACGAAGAGTCCTAACTACCACATGAAACAATCCGGACAACTGATCTCATACCCCCCAAAATAGACGCATCAATAGGAAGCAGTGAAATAAAACAGATTTTTCCGTCACGTTAAACAGAAGAATAATAGAACATCACAAATCATGTAGTGATGGAATATAAGAAATAGCAGAAAGGACAAGGTCATTATAACTGCAACAAAGCAGAAATCATATTTGACAGTACTAACGATACTGGCACCTGATTTCTGAAGTCCTATCAAGGCCACTTCTTCCACAAATCCTACTAGATTGTCTAAATCTGAAAGCATAGATCCCAATACATATTCTTCGATATTTAATGTCTAATAGCTATCAGCCTATATTGGTAATTACAAAGACTTGGGTTGATATTTCAAAGTTCATGTTTTCAGAATAGTGTTCTTGGGCTCTCTTATTCACACCTGCACTTTCCTCTCATATTATCTCACACAAAGTCCATGTCATCTTTTTCAGGTTAAACGACCTAGCATGGTACTATTTTGACGTAGTGTAATAGCACCATTAGATAAGGATGAGTTCAATGTGTTAATTTGCTTTATCTCTTCCTACTACTCTGTTTAAATGAAACCACAGCCTGAGCTGAACAAGGGAATATAAGTCACCAGGGACGAATAAATTCTACTGTTAAAGAAGAAAGAGAAAATAAGTGGACCTTCATTGACCTCCGATTACCCAAGACAATAGAGTTTCAGAAGATTGCCACAGACTGGAGGTGCAGGAACTGCCTGCATGAACTCTAAGGATACTGTTGGGCCCCACTGTTACAGTCAAATACTGATCACCGAAATACACTCTGTCATCACCCAAGATAGAAATACACATACTAGCAAAGTGTCTAGAAAACTTACTATGCAACGCAATGCGAACAGCACATATTGTGCTACAGAGGGAAGGGAGAAAGCAGAGAAGAAAGGAAAGAACCAGGAAAGTACTGTTTCACCTAAGCCAATTTATTTTTGAAAACCTCTTTGAATGCACAACCCACAAAAGCACTTCACATATGGTGCAGATACTGCCTCTCTGCAGGGCTACATGTCATGTATTTTCTGAGGCAGACCAAGGCATGCCTCAGGCTCCGGGCCCAGGGAGCAAGCTGGGAGGGCTGGTGGTGTACACCTGCATGAGCCACGCACACGGCTTCTCTCTGCGTGGAAACCAGGGCACAAGGGGCACTATGTGATGCACCGAGGTCTTGTCCCAAGGTGGACTCAGCATGGAGTCGAAGTCTCAGATCAGGAAGGAAGTAGTCCCAGGCTGACCCAGTAAGAGAAACATTGGCTACAATACAATATTCTACAATACAATAGCCTACAATAGTCCTTCTGAAGCAGCTGCCTGAAGGGAATGAAGCAGCTTTAGTTTGATCAGCTTTGGAAGGGTACAGCAGTGCCAACATACTCTGTGCACTTGTTACCCATCCAGGTAGGACATGCCTAGCAGAGTCTGACTAAAGGTTGTGGCCCACATTTCCAATATTCTACTCCTTAAGTTAGCACAGAAGGGGACAGAAAGATGCTACTTTACTCTCCTGTTTCACAGAATAGCTAGGACCTGGAAAGTCTTTCAGGGCTACTCTAATTGATGCTCTGCTGCCTATCTCTTCAGAGGGCTCATCCATACCCCTATGGAACAGAAGAGTCAATGCAAAATTAGCTAACTGATACTACAATAAAAACTCAAAATTGGTGTGGGCATGACAGAAGCAAATACAACTCAAAGAACATGCATGGGAATTATGCACAGCATAAAACCTTGTCATTTTGCACCATTATTTCCCTCAAAATCTACTACAAGCTTTAGAAACATAAGATTACTCCATTTAACATAATAAAACTGCTCCATACTCAAAGCTATTATTATTAATGGATCTGAACATGCTCAGCTATGTCAGATCTCTAAGCACTCAGTGGAGAAATACCCATTTCCAGCAAGCCCCACAAACAAGAAAATAGTGTCAGATCTAATTCCTCCAGCTCAAAGAAGCAATTGCACAGTTTACCATCTTTTCTAATTCCCATTTAGAAATTAATGGAGAGGCTTTTTATAGATTCTTTTTTGCTTTCTTTTGAGCAAAACAGGAAATGACTAATAAACTGGGATTTATTAACAAAACATAAAGGGAAATGTTAGAAAAGCTGCATTTCATGTTCTTCATCCTCCTTGAATGGTGGACTCAGGTATGAACAACTTCTTTCCAGATGAACAGCATTTACCAAAATAGAAAGAAATTACTATCTACTGTTTGCTCACCAGATAACATGCAAGTTTGCAATGTTGGTGTGTTCAGATATCCAAACTCAGGGATCTACCTCAGGCATATGAAGCAAAATGCACGTTCCATAATGCCAGATCCTATTTGAACAAAGGATCCAAGTTTTACAGCAAAAATTCATTGGCTGACACTAGTGCAGGATTGAAGATTCAATCTTGGCTGAAACATCTTCCTTCTGAATCCAAGACCCAGCTGTACTCTCCAAGACAGTGTGCCATTCACCTGAGCCCTTCCTGCCTAGACAGTATGTCTGGCTCATCAGTAGCTTCAACTAAAGATTTCTGAGAGCAGCTTTCTGTAGGTATGGGCTTAAACTGCAAAATCTGGATTTTCAATCAACAGGCCAGATTTGTGAGCAAATGTAAGTACCAAATTGTAATGAAGTTTGTTCCTTAAGTCTCTATGAAAATCCAGCCACAAGTGCTTCAGTGTATCTATAGTTACCCCCACAAGTCTCCTTTGTGTTGCTAGTAAATCCAGGAAAAGAGGAGATGATTCTTTGAAGGATTTCTGGCCCATCTGCATAGTACTAAGGCATCAGTTTGTCACACTAGCTTCAGGATTTCCCTCTGAGTATCAATAGGGCTGCATTAATAGGCAGCAGTCTTTTAAAATGGGTATAACTGCTTTGCCAACAGATTTTAATTGCAATAGCCAAAAAGCGGCCAAATGCTAAGTAGATTGGGCAAACTAGAATGTATCTCACCATGTGTTTCTCTAAAACTTGAGTACATCTACCTATTCACATTTCTGTCATGCAACTGTAGCCTGGGTCACAACCATCCAAGCTGGCTATCCTATGGCCCCGGATCATCTCAAGAATACACACAGTTCCTCTGCAAGACCAGACTGTCACTCAGCAACATGAAATTTGAGCATTTGTAAAGCTAGCTACAGCCTTTATTCCCCTCTCTACTATTCCAAGTCACACTGGGCATATAGGAATGTGAGTTGTGGATTTGGAGGTGACACTCAAATTTGTCAGTGGGACAGGTTTCTGTCACAGCTACAGATTAAGGGGCATTTTTTAGACTTCTTAAAATACAGCATGATAAACTGAAATGCCTGTAAAGAACCTGCTATGGTCTGGTAGATTCACACAGTGACCTGAATTATTTTCAGCATTAACCTATGTTATCACAGTGGAATTATTGGGGTGAGAGTGAGTTCACACTTCTGGTTGTCTTTGACATCAAAAGCCATCCTGCACCTGCTGTGAAAATAAATAGTGTCATCATTGTATTAGGCATTTTTCAGGTATCTAAATACATATTTTCCCTAATATATTGAATCAAAACCTAAATTCTAGAGTCCTTTTCACCGATTTGGTCCAATGGCAAGTTTTGTGCACCTGAAACCTTGCCTCTTATTTTCAATTATATCAGCTCATCTGATAAAGATAAATGCTCTCCCTACAAATCTCAGTCCTCTCTAATATTCTTGGATTATCACAGATACAATGTCATACATTGTGTGTTTTCAACTAACATGCTCCTTCTTCTCCCATTTCAAGTAAATCCTAAAGAAAAAATATTAAAAAGTGAGCCGCACTTGTAGTGCTTATAGACAATATTCTGAGCTTGTTGGCAGTTTGTTATAAATGGAATTGCAGGGAAGTTTTATCAGAGGAGAAAAGTGGGGAATCTAACATTCTCAGCCAAACTTGAAGCAGCAAAGCCAGTAAATGCTGATAATCTTGTAAACAGCACAGTAGGTAAAAAGGTCAGCCTTAACTTTCAGATGCTAATTGGGAGGTCTCTTTCATATCTAGCAACAGCAACTCAGACCCTTGATGTGATGGGAAGAGGTGCAGTGCATTAGAGATACCTTGCCAGATTCCATTGTGTTTGAGGGTAAAATGCTAAGATCGACAAGCAAAGCGGGTTATGTAAAAGGTAGGTATCCATTAATGGATTTTCACCACCATAAATGTTGAGTTTGGGAGTAGTTTTGCTTATAAATATTTGGCTAACTTTCAATGTAGCAAGACATATTCTGCTTCTCTGATTTCCTAATCTGCACCCAGTCATCAAACATGCAGCAAAGCCTGGTTTTTTTAGAGGTATTTAAGGAATTACTTAATCTCCACCCCTGTGTAAAAAATCTTTATTTTCAGATTCGTTTTTCTGCAGTGAGGGTACTAGCTTGCAGGTCTGTTCTAGCTTGAACTTCCAAGTTCTCTCGATCACATCTATCTCCTTGTACAACACATTATTTCTGCCAAGCTGGTTATATTTTTCCAGGCTAACTATCAGGGAGGTCTAACATACTGCTCCTTTACCATCAGCTTTGTTTTCAAACATACAATGGTTTGGCATGACTCCACTCACCACCAGGTGATTTTTGGCCCTTGCCCTTTTTATTATCTGGTATCTCTTAGGGAACCACAGATGAAACCAATAGAAAAGGAGAGAAAAAGAAAAAGCAGGAAAAAAGAAAGAGCTTCTCCTTTGCTTTCCTGGTAACGTGACATCTTGCCCTCTTTGCATTATATATTTTTGTCCAGCTGATGCTTTGTCCTAGTGGAATCGTGGTTCTAGTATTAGCTCCAAATGGTAGGCAGGCATTTTCATTAAAAACAATTACTATTTCCAAACAGGAGCTGGTTCCTCAGTTCCAGCCATTCTTGCTGTAACACGTTCAGCTGAGAGGAGCAGATTGTTCCTGCTGAAAATGAATGGAATCTGGCAGGAAAACCTCATGTTTTTCCAATCCTAGTTTTTTACAAAGAAAACACTGGGATCTTGTTGAAAAATTACAATTGTTTTGGTGGGCACATTATTTTTCTCAGCTGAACTATTTCCAGCTAGATGGTACAAGTTTTGAGTGTGTGAGCATGTGTGTGTGAATATATATGTATACATATGCACACACATAAGTTTTTGTATATAATTGCTATGTAGAATACGATTAATCAGTCAAGGGAGAGTAAACACATTTTTGTTATTAAAAAGCATTTATGCAAATTGATTTTTTTAAACAGCTTCCACATTATGAACCCTCAAAAGAAAGTCAATGAGTAAAATACTATATCATAATAACAGCTAGTCTCACTTTTAATACTAGGAAAAGAGAGGCCAAGGTGACTGAACTGTTTATCCCTTGGTTGTTCTCACTAACTTAAAAACATTGTCAGACTGAATTATTGTGATAAAAATATCAAAGGAGAGAAAACAGAAGATCCTATTACAGTCATGAAAGAAATAAGTCGCAGAGGTCCCCATATTGATTATCCGTATGGATGCTGCCATTTAGTAATAAGTGATTTTGTTTACCTCAAGCATAAATAGATAATAAGCCCAACTGACCTAGCATTCATATGAGGCTGCAAACACCTCCTTCTCCCAGTTGCCTTTCCTTCCATATGAAGTGTTCATCCCAGAGCCAGCAGACAGTGAGAGGGGTGAGACTGGTGTGTCTTGCACCTGCTTCACCTTGAGAGTTTAAGAAAACTCCCCAGGCAAAGTTCACGTTGCAAGCTTCAAGTCCCTCCCCACTGTCAAGTCCTGATCCTCAGTGCCAACAAATGGGCAGGATGCAGACACTCTAACCATGGCATCTCCAACCATGATCTTCAAGACAATCCCACTGCCTTGACCTGCATCTGATAACCACACTCAGAACAGTGCAGGAAAGCAGCAGCAATGAACCATCCTCTGCCAGAAGGTTGCAGCAACCTGGCAGAGTATCATAGACCAGCCCAAAAGCTGATCACATCAAGGATGCCCCTGCACAACCCTCTTGCTCTTCCATCACAGCTGTACAAATGTAACAAGCAATACGAAAACCCCTTAAATCTTTCAAGGCTTAGAAGTGGAGTCTTCCTTGAAGCCAGACGTGAGCCACTGATTTTCACTAGTCTTTCAGGTTCACTTTGTGATCCAACATTAATAAGCAACAAAGCAAATCCTAATGGAAAGGATGACAAATACTACAGCAACTGCTCATTTTAATGGTGATTGCCTCATAGAAAAAGGAAAAATGAGAAGCATTTCCCTTTTCTGTTATTTCCTAGCTAATACAATTTCTTGTCTCCCTTTCAATTGTTCTTGCCCAGATCTCATCATTATAATAATAAATTCACAGAAGTTTACAGCCAAAGGGACCTCAAGAGATCTGCTGGCCCAGTTCCTTGAAGCTAGGCAGAAGCGACTACACCTAGACCATCTCTGACAAACAGTAGTTCAACTTGTGCTTCAAAACCTCCACAGAAGTAGAGTCCAAAACATCCCTTGTGAGTTTGTTGTTTAGATTGTTTGTCCCGGAGATTAGTCTGCAGATTGAGCAACAATAAAACCAAACATACTGTCACTTCTGCCCTCTCTGCAGTGCCTCCTGGCCTTGGTGCACTGCCTCATAGAAAAAGGAAAAATGAGCATTCCCCTTTTCTGTTATTTCCCAGCTAATACAATTTCTTGTCTCCCTTTCAATTGTTCTTGCCCAGAATCTCATCATTATAATAATAAATTCGTAGATGTTTACAGCCAAAGGGACCTCTGAGACCCCGGGGGGGGGGGGGGGGGGGGAAGGGCCCTGAGGACTCCCTGCAGCAGCTTCACATCCCGTGACACCAAAGAACTGCAGCAAACTTACCACCATCCCGCTCCTAGGAGCACAGCTCCCTTGTGCTGCACAAGGGCCACAGTTTTATTGCTCTAATAGGATATGAGACTACAGCTACAATTTGAAGGGCACAAAGTACTTTGAATAAGTTGTCTTCTCGTTTCTTAACATAATTTAAAAACATACACTAAATAAGGTGTCAGCGGGCTTCCCACAAGGATCCAGCTGTTAAGTCTTTATTGTTGTGTTTGCTTTGAAGTCAAGAAGAAAAAAATTCTTGTTTGCCAACTTATAATTCAAAAATGCCAGAAGAACCTTCTTGCAAACAAGATGCAAAAGAAACGCTGGCACCAAGGTGGCACAGTCTGTGAATTATGGAATTGTGGAATCATTTTGAAAGTTAAATTATAAGATACATAAATGTTCACAGAATTTTTTATAAATAAGAAGATTAGATTTCTTCCACAGCTGGGGAGACACACATCAGAGGTACCAAACGCTCTGTTCATGGATGGCCATCAAGCACTGTGTGCTCTTTGTACACAAGTATGCAGCATAATAAAAAGAGGACATACTGGTATTGAATAGCTGTATTAAAAATGGGGGAAACCTTCTTTTTTTATAAAATACAGTTGAGCCCAGGGTTCTGCAACAAATACTGCAGAGCAAAACTACTTCTATCACTTGAAAATCAAGAAGCCTAGGTTTGTCAGCCATTTGCACATGTAAGAATCCAGAGTGTGTATTCCTCAAATGAGAAAGTCATTTTACTGTGGAATAAACGCTCTGTGCCCTTTTGTGCTGTTCCAGAAACTTATTTATATTTTCTATTTGTTTTCTTTTTGTCTGATTTATATTATTCTCCAATGATTTAGTCCAGCAGTGTCCATTTTACATAAAAACAAAATATGGCAGGGGCGCTAAAGCAGTGAACACGAGATACCAACCCAAAAGCTCAGTTACATGCACCAGAGCATTCACCAGCACCTGAACTCAGCTATGCCCGCTAAAGCCTTGCCATTACATGTGGAAATCAGCTCACTGCATGCACTGTTCTCTGTTTTGGTTGTGTGCACATAACCACACACACACACATATTTTAGCATCAGTACCTGGTAGGCCTGAGGGTGGCCCTTAAATGTAAATACATGAGCTTGTGAAGCCCTCTCTCAGGTTGCTATTTGAAAATGTCCTTTCGGATACTACCAAAAACTAAAGCTATGTTTTTTAAGGTACAAAAAGTCTGACGTGGCAGTTGTGAGATGGTGGTTATGAGTCACCTGCCACCTTCTGAAGATGTGCTCAGCCCAAAACACAAGGGCGTGTCACTGGACGACTGTCCCATCAGAAGACCACATACCCATAGCCTGAGAGACCCAGCCTGCGGCAGCAGCTCTATGGAAAGACCAGGATCAGCAGAGAAGGAATGCAAGGGAAAGCTCTTCCAAAAGGAATGTAAGACACAGAGATCGAAGTTCTCCACCCAGCCTTAGGAAAAAGAGGTTTGGTTCAGGCAAACAGTCAAACCCCACATAGCCCTCTAGCCTTGCAAGATTCTTTCTGAGAGTAACTACACCACTATGCCTCCATGTGCAGACTGCTCTGGCTCATGAAGAATGATAGCTAGTGCTCATTAGGTATATTGATCATATGAAGGAGTCATCAGGTGGTGCCACTCTTCTGATGATGTAAGCTATAGATGTGTGTCCTTTTTCTGTCCAGGCAGAGTCTACCACCCGCAGCTACTCTGCACCTCCAAGTTCCCACCTCATCTTGATCTACAAGCTGTGCAGCTTGTGTGAGCACTCCTTAATTCACTCTGGTTCAAATATCCCTGCTGAAACCACAGTTTCCAGTTGTACAAACTAAGCTGGTTAATTTTACCTAGAACAGGTTAAGGAACGAGAAAGCAATTACCTCTGGGAGGTACAGTTGAGGGTAATAATTTCTTCTACTGGCACCTCTGGATCCAAAAGAGGATAAGCCCTCTTTGGCCATAAAGGTGAAAGATCTGCAGATCCACAGAGCTATTCCATCCCCTGAGCAGAAGACTCTGAGCTGTTTTCCTGCAAGATATCTCCAACTCTAAGCTTGAATGGAAGTCAGACATCACCAGTTCTGACCCTACTAAAGTCAAAGGGAGTTTTGTCACTGACTTAATGAAGCTAGGATTCACCCTAGGGTAAGGGGCATTGTGTTTTTCAGCAGCCACCCATGTGGAAATTTTGCTTAGATGACTGACTGCCTGGAAGGTAGCAGTGCCAGGCCACGAAATACCAGAAATGTTTGTGTTAATCCACACACTTCAGCATTTGTAACTGCAGATATCTGAATACATCCTTGTCCTCTAGAAAGAGTATGTTCTTATACCCTTGGCTTCTTTACTCCACCTGAAGCTGGTTATGGACCTGATGTACCTAACCTGTTGTTCAGCTGTGCTACTCGATCTGACTGTTTATCAGGAAACATCAGAGAGGTTTTACGTTCACACATTGTAAATAATGTGACAGACCTTGAAAATATAATATGTCTTTTTATAGCTACTGTATGCATTGTGAGCTCAAATAAAAACAGCTCCTGAAAATAGAGTTAGAAATAGGTTATTACATTCATGTTTCATGTTCACTCAAATTCCAATAAAAAAATTCTTCTCATAAAATATGTTCAGACCATAGAGAAATTGATAAAAAATACAGGAAGAAGGATGCTAAAAAAAAATAAAGCCAAAGGCATATCTAGGAAATTCCTAAATGCATCTCAGGAATTCAGCCGGTACTTAGAATCCAGCCTGAATACACTGGTCAGTTCAAATAAACCAATATACATATGCAAAGGTATTCTAACAATGCAGTCTCAGAGCTTTGGGTCCAGATCAAAGTTTTTGTTATTACAGAAATGCAACAAAACTCCATTGCAAGATTGCTTGCTTGTGCATGGCCTTTGTAGTATAAGGAGCCCCATTCTTGGTAATAGTGCATGTAAATATGTACATAAGCAGATCTAGCACTAAAATTGCCACATAAATTTGTAATGTGTGAAGTAAAGTACAGGACACATAAGAAAGCTTGTGTGTGGCTGAGCTGTTTTTACCCACTCTAATTAGGCAGAGCCTCACACAAACCCATCAAATCTGAGATGAAGGCAAAGCATCGGAAAATGTGGAAGGGCTGTAGAAAAGGAGGGAATATAGAGACTGTGTGCCAGCTGCCGTGGTATCTAAATTTCTGCCTTTCTTCTTGGGCTTCTTTCTAGCTCAGAAGCCTCCAGGAAGCTTCCACATGATGGGCTGCTGCTTTCAGTTTCTTCGGTCCAAAACCTAATGAAGGTATCTATCCACAGAGGAGAGGGTGTCTCGCAAGGTTTTTGCCATTTCCTGATTCTCCTTCACAGCAAAGCTGTGCTTCCACTTCTGGGGCAAGCCACAACAAACCACCTACAAAATTGGATTTATTGTAACAACTGGAGGTGTGCAGCCCCCTTTGTATAAGATGTAGCAGATGCTAAATTTTATGGTGCTGAATTGAGCCAAAAAGGAGTTTGGGAATAGAAAATGCGTCAGCCTCCTTTACTGCACCTGCCTGCAGGCACTGATCCCAATGGACAGAATTTATGACTGTGACTGTCCCTGTGCGATTTGCACAAAAAGGAGAAGAAACTTTCCTCAGCTACAAACAGGCCAGTCACAGTCTTGCCCAGCGGATCTATCATCAGCACTGACTATACCAGCACTTTACTCTCCTCCAGCATCAGCTATCATCGGGTCTCAGAGAGCCTCAGAGACCCAGAGAATGAAGGGAAGGAGAATGACTTATGCATTTTCAAATGGCAAAGTGTTATTTTCACTTTCTAGATGGGAGACTGAGGCTAAAGAAATCTGAGTGACTTTGGCCCACACAACAGGGCAGATATGAGATAGCCAGAAGCAATCCCAAATTTCCTACACACTGTTCCTAAAGCACAGGAAGAACCACCTGGCTCCTTCACTTTCCTCACCCCCACGAAGAGTTTATCCATCACTATGCAACTCAAGGAAGCTTCTCTCATGCATCCTTGTTCCCACTTACAAACTGCCTCCCTTCGAGGTATATTTTATTTCCATCCTCGCTCTTTAGCTGCCAAACAGCTTTCTACCTCGGCAGTAGAGCCTTACAGAGCAACTGCAAAATCCTGCAGTACAGCAGAGCAGAGGTTATATGGCCAAGACAACTGCTATTTTCATCAATTCTTCAGCAAACCAGCTGATCATAAAAGCTATTCTTGACTAGCCTGCCTTTGTAACACCAGTCACCAGGAGAACACAGCACATACTATTGGCTGTGGCCCTCACTAAAAATACACTGCATTCTTGCAGAACAACAAAAGCTCCCACTAGGGCCAATGGACAGCAGACTAAAAACAGTAACCAAAGGCTTTAAATTGCACAAATTACAAAGGTAGAAGAACTGAAAGCAGCACGCCACTAAAAGCCATCTGCCATCTTGGCCCGCCCATGTGTCCCTTCTCCCCAGCAGTGTTTTATATTAGTAATGATGTCTCTGTATTATGTATGACAGAGTCTCTGCTGCTGTGAGCAAGCAGTAATATAGCTGCTCCTTCAGTCTGGTGCTTTGCATATACGCACTAGCTGGGGGAGCAGAAGATCTGCCTTCCAGTCTCTCTCTTTCTGGGTATAGTTCAAGTGGAAGGCAATGCTCACATGCATATATTCTCCAAATCACATGTACATACCATATTTTCAGGACTGCCATGCACATTGATAGCACACAAAAACAGATAGAAATAAGCATGTATTAGCCATGATGTGGATTATATAAGAATGGACAAAGTAGAAATATAGGAAGAAAAGCAGCAACTGATTAGTCTGATCATGGGCCTGTTTCCAGGATATAGGAAATGTTTGGGTGTTTTTTTTTTAAAGTAAAATTACTTTTATTAGTAAGCAAATGACTTTATCTGTCATTGAAGCGGTCACTTATAAGGGTCTTTGAAGTGAAGTCTCAGAAGAGATTTGAAGGAAGAGGAAGATGGAGAAGCCAGTCCAGACACTGGGATAGCTTGAAAGAAGCCACAGAGGTGATTGTGGAGACAAGGCTGGGGCACAGCAGTTCTGCACAGAGAAACACCTGAGACAACTCTCAGTGATCAAGCTCAGGCATTGGAAGTTTCTTCACAGGTTAATATGCCCTGTGCAAAGTCATTTATTCCAGTTTATTCTGAAAAACAGAATTTAATAGTCCAGGAGAAGCAGCATCCTAACGTGTAAAGACTGCTCTCACTACCTGAGCTTCTGGCTATCCCAGGTGTCTTCACACAATGCTGCAGAGAACACCCAAGCTGACAGCCTGTACCGAGAAAACGGAGTGACTGGGGCCAGACAGAGATGGAGAAAAGGTGAGGACAAAGCACATGAATTTGTATAGGCATGCAATATTATGAATCAGAGAAGAGACTAACAGGAGCTGGTTCAAGTGAAATGACTACTTTTGCAGCTCACCTCAAAAAGCACTGGAGGGAAGTGAAGTGGGTTTTGGAAAGTTGATGGAGAAGTTTATCTGCTAATTGTACGAGCTCATTTATTCAGAACAGTTGGCAGAATATTCTATGTGACCCATTCTCAGTTGATCCACATTGAAAGTATGTGAATACAAAACAGTTTAGCTAGGGTTCAGTAGCTGTTCTCATACTTTATAGTGCTTGCAGCCTTCAGTTAACTTGTGGCCGCAGACAGTGTGCATTAGTTGACCTACGATCATCTGCTCACAGAGAGCTCTCCGTGTGTCAGTTATTTCCTAAGCTTTCCCAGAGGCACGTGCAGAGATGCTGACAGCCATCTGAGTAACTGGGAGGCCATGTAAGGAAAGTCCCATCACCACAGTCCAGCCCCCTCCAGAGGCAGGTTGAAGGCAGTGGATGAAAGGGGAGACACCCGAGCTGAACGCAGGGAGGATCAAAGAGGCACACAGCACACAGAAGAAGTGAAAAGATAGAAAAGAAAGTGAAGGAGAAGACAGGGAATGCAGAGAGAAAGATGGAAGGAGAGGAATTAGCAAAGAAGGAAAATAGAAAACAAAAGTGTGACAGGTAAGCCAGATGTAAGTGTAGAAAACCAGCAGGTTAGGGATAAGCAAAGTCTGCAAATAACAGGAGAAAAAGATGGCAGCAGGACTAGAAATGGAATAGCTGAGCCTACAAGGAATAGAGGAGCGGCACATGCTGCCCAGGTTCAGAGAGACAACAGCAAAGGGTACATGGTAAATGTGTTTTTCTTTCTCTCTGTTAGAGCATTTTGCACTGTTAGAGCTGATAGATGGTAGCACGTGAGAATCATTCCACAACTGAGTTGGGGATCCCAAGCCAGCACAGCCTGTTTTTCAGCACGGGATGCTATATATTAGCAGAGGTTCTGATTTTCAAAGGTCTTGAGCATCTAAATGTAAGTCTCACAGCTATCAAAGGCAGTTGCTTTCTTCTGAAAAGTAGTCCCACAACATTGCACCTGAAAATTATTTTGCTGTACTTTTACTCATGGTTTTGACACATCAAGCCTCAGCTCTGAGAGCTGCAGGACAAGAACAGCCGTTTGGCTAGCGCACAGTATGGGAATAAGGAGAGGTGAATCTGTCCTTGGAGGTAAAATGTTTCAGGTTTGCTCATAGGCAAGCTGCTCAGCTGTGTGGTGCCTCATACATTTGAGATAAGAACATCTAATTCCATAATTCCCAGGACTATTTGCCTGGGTGTGTAAAGTGCACTGAGATCCTCAGAAGAGAGGACTGATTTTAAGTCCAGAGAGTTGACATTTACTTGATTTTTCCCAATCTGCTGTTTCTTAGAACTCCAAATCTAAAGGGATTGGATGATGTAGGCAACTGGCGATATCATTGTCATAATAGCTACATCATGGCACAGACAGCCCCAGCTCATAAGGCGGTAGGAAGCACACGAGTTGGTATATAAAAAAGGACTGGCAGCACAATGCAGTGTGTGGATGCCAGATTCATTGCTCACTGAAAGCTGCGTTTTCAAATCCAGCATTTGCCTCATGTCTGAATTTAAGCTGCCTGTCATAAGGAAAAAAATACTAAAAAAAGAATCCTAACCCCAAGACTGCATTGCTGTTGATTCTTGCAGCACTAGGAGGAAAGCAGAGTTTCTGCGCTGGAATACTATTGAAGTGTTTGCCTGAACTGAGCCTTTTCTTGGCATTCTGGTGGTTCCTGTCTTTGTAAAAACTATCAGACAAGGGTTTGTTTCTTTGTGAGAGATTTAATGAAGCTGCAGACATCCATTTTAGCCAAAGTGATTTCATCTCTTTTTCCTCCCAGGCTGCCCAGCTGAAGAGTTATCATCAGAATTTTTCTCATCGCAATCACTAATGCCACTAGTCTGTATCAACCTAGCATTCACTTCTTCCAGCCTCTCCCTGGACTTGCAATCAAACAGTTTGGATGTTTGCCAGAAATATGACTAAAAATCAGTAAAGAAGATAAAAACCCAAGGTACTATTCAGGGAGTTTTACTGACCCAAATAAATTCTTTCAGTGTGAAGCAGAATGGAAGAGAGAACCTACAAGCTATTTCCCCATGTCTGGGGATGCTGAGATTCAGATTCATGATTTGGCTTCATTTTGAGCTAGGATAGCACAACTACAGGACACAAAAAGAATTGCCTAAGGATCTGGTTACAGGACTAAGAGCCAGGAAACCATGAGCATCCACATTATCACCGCAATTTTCCTCTGTAATTCACTTAATTTCAGTGCCTCTTCATTCCTCTGTCTGTATGAGAACAGAGAGACTAGCCTACTCTTAAGTCTCAGAGTTACTGGCAGAGAAATCCTCAGGCTAAACTGTTTATGCAGTCTTCATTCTTGAGCACTTATCAGGCGCTCAATAAGTAAAGTACAGGGAGATGAGAGAGTTGGCAAGAGATTTAGCAAAGGGGGCATGTTCTCAGGCTCTGAAGGTGTTTTAAGGATCTGGACACTTACTGTGTGTCAAGGCTGAACAAGCTCAAACTTGATCTTGGAGGCAAACAAGCCCTTCCCTTACCAACTGAAGACTGATACTCTTACTTGTATCACTGCTCCAAAAGCTAGAAGTATATCCACTCTGCCACCTGTGTTTGCAAGGAAAGTTCACAGAACTATGTTGACAGTTCACTCAACAATCTAAACATTTTCTTAGCACAAAAACCATAAGAAATGTTTAGTGCGGAAGTCAAAAGAAACAGAAATATTTTCACTTCTTCTGTATAAGGCTTTATTTTTGGCTAGAAAAGCTACATGAGGCTTAATATGCCTATTTGACAATATACTCTTGTTGTGTAATTCTCCTGAGGTATTTCAAAGGATAAATGCACAGGCTGTGATATTACAGTCTGTGCAAGTTTAATTTGAGATTAAGAATATGCAATAAAACAGAAAGAGAAGCTTCTGCAAATCTTGTCAACCAGTGTCATTATCTACTGAAAGACTGGCCCAACGAAAGTTCATTTGATCTGACATACACGGTGCTGAATGTCTTAACTAGTAATCAAAGTAAGTAAAAAGTAGGGAGAATCTATAGAAATTCATGACAACATAGATTATTTGGCAAGATTCATGTCACATCCCTTCTTTAAGGATAGGTTACAAAGTGACTTTGCTTGATGTAAGTTACAGCTATAAGCAGACATTTGAACAACATAAAAATATGGATCATCAATCCACTAGCACCAGAGACATGATATACCAAAATCAGTTGCACTGCCAAAAGATGTGTCTTCAAACTTCAGATGATTAGATGTTGTCCGTACGCACCACTTTCACTAAGATCCCTAAGGGAGGCGGAGAAATCAAGACGATGATGATGGAAATTGTATACAGCTGACTTAAACCCAAGTAGCACTTGCTTAGGAGAGAAAATAACTGTATAAGCCAATTTGAAGTTACTGGACAGTTTGTTTCAAAAATTTACTCTTCATCATGTGACGTTAAATTTGCAAAGATACAATCTGTGTGTGAAATACAAGTGGGGTGTAAAAATACCCCTAGCACAACTGAAGAGGGATCCATCTTACATGAATGCAATGTAAACAAAATAAAACACACAACAGTGCAGATCTCTTGCTTATTTAAATGAGCTGTATTCCAAAACACAAAAATTTGTTTTAGAGGTAGTTAATAGTTCTCTAAATATAGAGAATGCCTGGAGAAGCAAAGGAATTAAACTCTAAAATAAGATTTACCCATCACTTAGCAGAGAAATCTTTGCTAAAAACAAAAGACTGATTTCTCTAGCAGTGCTGGAAAAGAGAAATAGGCATTGAAATACAAAGCAGTATTCAATTGCTGGAAAAGAGAAATAGGCATTGAAATACAAAGCAGTATTCAATATAATGAAAAATGTAAGCAAAAAGCAAGACATCATGTTTTAAACCGAGATTAGGTGTCCAGATAACAGGCAAAACAGCACTCTGTGATACATGTAATTGTTCCTGAAAAGCACAAGCAGAATGTGAGGTTATGAAATCCCCTCAAAAATATGGAAGGGCTAGCAGGAGACTTTGCTGAGCATAATAAAGAATTTGCAGTAATTACTACCCTTAAAGCATAGATGTCCAGAAACAGACCAAAATGTTCCCAATCTATTGGAAATAGCTTCTTTCGTATTCTAGGTCCTTCGGACCAGCAGTAGCTGCTAGATCAGCCAATCTCACATAAAATAACTAAAGAAAGGAAACTGAAAAGAAAGGGTGAGTTGAAGCAGCTTTATAGCAAATTAGTAAATGAATAGTAACCTGTCAGTAGGATGAGAGCCAAAAGCTCTCGGACAAAGGCATTACATAATTACTAATGGAGGCCTGCAACCAAGTCCTGAATCTGCCTCAGTATCTTGAGGAAGAGAAGCAAGAAAATGTGACAACAATTTTGAATTCAATTTTGGACTCAGGGAACTATGGATCAGTGAACCTGAGCTCTCCAGTGAATAAACTGCCAGAAAATATAATAAAGAATAAAATTGGTAGACACTTGTAAATATGATATGCTGAGGAATTATCCAACAGTTTCTGCAGAAAGAAGTCACGTCTCACAAATCTGTTAAAGTCCTCAGTAAGCATGTGGCCTAGGACACTCTCTAGTCAATACAGTTTAACAAGCCTCTACTTACAATGAAATTAAGCATTTATTGAAGAAGAAAAAATTAGCCACAGGAAACAAACTGTACAATAAGCTTTCCCAAAGGAAAAGTTTACAGATGTGTTGCTCACTATATTCATAAACAACCTGGGAAAGCAGTATAAGTGAGGTGACAAACTCTGCTGATGATACAGCGTTGTTCAGAACAGTAAAAATTGAAGCTAGTTGTGAAGAGTTGCAGAAGGATATTGTGAACTAAGATTAAACTCAGTGGTGGTGGTTAATGCTAACTAATGCATGTGGGAAAAAAGAACATTAGCTATAGGTACACAGTGATCAGCTCCACTCAGGAGAGAAATTTTGGAGTCACTTTGAATAATTAGAAAAGGTCACCTCAGTGTTCAGCTGCTGTCAGAAAGGCCCAGAGGGGCTTTTAAGAACTGCTATGAAAGAAGTTGAGAGAAAAACAGAATGAAAAAAAAATTACCATCTCACTGGATAAATCCACAATGCACCTGCACCTTGCATAGTCCTAGTCTCTAACTCAGATAGAACATGGAACACCTAGAAATATTAAAGGAGGCATGGAAAAGGTGACCAGAGACACAGAAGAGCTTCTTTGCAGTCAGGAATCAAATAGACTGTAATTCTTCAGGCTGCAAAAAAGACAATGAAGGAAGGATGTGACAGAAGTTTACAAAACTATGACTGGTTTTAAGAAGTTGACCAGGGAATGATAACAGAATCACACAGAGTTGGAGACACTCAATAAAATTACCAGGTAGCAAAACTAAAATAAACGAAAGGAAATTCTTTTTCATGCAACACAATTACATTGGGGAATTTGCTGCCACAGGATGTTGTGAAAGCTAGAAGTATAAATAGGTTCGAAAAGGGATTAGACAAATTAATGGAGAGAGAAGTCTATCAGGAACTATTAAATGCAATGCAGCCTCCAGTTCAGGAAGTTTCTAAACTGCTGATTGCTGGAAGTTGGGAGGGTAAATCTTTGGGGGGGCCTCTTTGGGGCTTCAGAAGGTAATGCTGTCATTGCTATTATGGTTGCTCCTTGAAGGTCACAAGTGGATGCTGGGGATCTATTATGCTAAGCATGTACTCACATAACAAACAGACGTTCTCTGCCCTCAAAAATATATGCTCTGCATGTTAGCTACTGGGACCAAAGCTCTAAAATGTCAGGAACTCAGCTCCGACCTGCTGCTGAATGGGGGAAAGCACAGCTCTCTGGATTTACATCCTCTTTGTACACAGAATTTCTCCATTTACACTGAGGGAGTCACCCTAAGCAAAAACAAACTCCAAATTAGTTGGAAAGTTAAAATGAGCAGAAACCAAAAAAGGATCATATTTTGACAACATTTTTTCAAGGTCTGCCTTTAAAATATAAATAGAGCACTACTCTTTGGAAACTCCCTCTACATACTAAGATAATCTAACATCATTAGCCATGACACTAAATGGTAACTTTAGTTGTAACATGCTAAACATTCTCCTATATAGGCCAGAGACAGGTTAAAGCAATACAGCTACACTATACAGGCTAGTAATTTTCAGTGTGGTTGCTTGTACTAGATGATCAGAAATGGTGGGATAGGATACAGAATACCAAGATTTTTCAAAGGGCATGCTACTGTGAGTGTGAAGAAGATGCATTTAGCTTGGACTTATTTTAAGAAATGAGAGAAAGGGAGATAACTCATAGGGAGGTTTCACAGCACAATAAAATCTGATACAGTAAGTTTGTAGCTCTACAATATGAATGAAGGAACTAGCTGAGGTCAGGACTGGCGGATGCTGAGTGACCTGTGACTTTCAGCGCATACTGCACAAAGTGGACTGAACTGCGGTAAGTGATGCCACAATAAGGACACTGTGAAGCACCCCGTATGCTACCTCAGTTATCTATAGAAAAATCATGTAATGCAAAAAGCTCTCAGTCCAGAGAGCAGGGTCCGGGCTGAGGAAGTTCCAAAAGGGACACTTCCACCAGCCACCAGCTAAGACTGGCTGGACTTCACCAAGCATAAAGATTTTTTCTCAGTGACTCTGTTTGAGCGAAGGCAGTGCTGCTAAGGATAGGAACAGGCAGTCTTTTCCAGGAGAGAGGTTGAAGCCGAGCTTGGTGAGCGCACCCACAGGCTCGCAGACCATGGGCACTTGCTGGCAGCAGGCTGCAGGGGTGGTTTGACTCAAGAGCAATGGGGAAATAGCCTGGTATTGGAGGCTCTCTTGCTGGCAGTGTGCCCTGGGAAGTAGGGAACCCGCACGGCTGAAGTTGCCATGCATGCCTGTTTTACTCATCGTTGCCAGGGACAGTTGCTGCACATCCAGAGGGACACGCTGTTCCCTTCCCAGGAAGGACTGCCTGGGTTTGTAGCCCAGAGTAAGGCCATCAGTGTATTTCAAATGGGCCACAGATGATGCACGGAGAAATAAGTAACTTAGGAATTAATCAGAAAGGGATCTAAACAGCGTAAGCTACCTATTGACAGAGGGGGAGGTAAAAGCAGGATTCTCCCACTTTATTTCACATCTTCTGTCACTTCTTGCCCTCCCCAGTAAAGCATTTCCCATGCACATCATCCACTTACTTCCTTGCTCTGTAACTGATATCACTTCTCCCTTACTGACAGGTAAACACTCACCCCCTTAAATTCCCCAGGGTGGATTCCAACTAACAACCTGGGGAAAAAGATTTCTAAGCCTGTTAAAAATGCCCTAAGCTACCTTGTCCTTCCTCCATTTAATTTGTCTGCATGGCAATGCAAAAGTTTTTTCCATTCCCAAACATAGGAATCATTGAAGGCAACAAACAAGTGAATCGTGACAAAAGAAAAGACAAAGTAAAAAAAAAATCAAAATCTTTCTTTCATCTCAGTGCCGTTTTCTTTTTTGAGGTAAACTTGAGTTCACTGTGGATAAAAGTCATGTATTGAGAGAAATTCCATCAGAAATGGAGCATGAGCAAGGCACAAGAGAAGCTGCATTGCTGTGGCACCTTTCATCCCTGCTCAGCACAAACTGGCTCATAAGCAAAAAAAACAGTTTCCCTTCCACTGATGCGCAGTTGCTGCTGGGGTGGACCAGCATGTGGGCCTCAGTTGTTTGCAACAGCACTAGAGAATGGTTTTGGTATAAAATGTGAGGAGCGTACATTCAGCCGAAATTGCAATTGTCAGACGTTAGACTTGGCCTGAAACATATCTGACATCTGTCGAAAGTGCCACAGGGTCAGCAATAACCACAGGCAGCATCTTCAGTCTTACTGATAGAAAAGTACAAGGGGTGCCGTGAGGAAGGAGCCAAAGCAGCTTGGTTTCCTCTATGGGAGGAAATTGTGTCCTGAAGTCCTGCATTACCTCCCAGTCCTAATAATTCAACCTGCATCCCTAACATCCTCCGCAACCGAAACCACAATCACTTCCTCTCTCATTCTCCTTCCTCATCTATCTCCAATTGCACACATACCAGAGGCCCTCTTCCCAACTCTCTCAAATATGGCTGAATAAGAAGTATACGTATTTCTTTCTTGTGCATAAACAGAGTATTTCAAAAATATTGATGCAGGCCCCATCTAGAGACTTTCACAATATAGGCTTGAAGTACGAGTATAGGTATGGTCATGCATTCTTTAATAGCTTCATTTGGACAGTCATTGTAAGCACCTGAAGATTTCGGTTGGCAGTAGCATTTCTGAGTTGTATATTAGCATTTTGGAAATATACAGCCAAACCACAGACACTGCAGATATATCGCAGCACAGCACAGGCTACCAAGTCCCAGCTGCAGAAGGCTAGCAACAAGAGATGGATGAGAGAATACGTCTTACTGCAAGCAGGGATGGAGTTCCCAGAGGTATAAGGAGCTGCCATACAGTATTTCCACCTTAAGATTTTGACCCTTTTATTTTTTGCACCCTTCGGGTTCAGCATCCCCACAAAACGCATTGAGAATTTGTTAGTTTAGCATAAGGAAGTCAGATTTAAAGTGTTCTGTTTCAAAACCACGTTTCATATCAGAACAGGTCTGCACTCATTAGGGAAAAGGAACCCATTTTGCAGGGAAACGCTCACAAGCCATGCCAGTGTGTGCGGTAGACAAAAAGAAAGAGGCCTATTTTCAAGTTCAAAACATAATACAAAAGCAAGGTCATGTTTCCAGCAGTTTTGTTGGGGTTGGGTTACATCCAGTTCCAGCAATGCTATAGAAGGCATATCGGACATTAAAATGATACCTCACTTGATCTTACTCAATAGAAAAGGCAAACCACATAAAACAGGTGCTAGACAGTGATGCAGCTTCCCGATAGTTATCTGGTTTACAAACAGCAAACTCTTTAGCCCTATTATTGTTTCGCTCATTTGCCACATCCTAGCTCCAAAAGCCACTCTAGTTCTCTAAATTGTTAGCAGCTTTTATAGCCAAAGATAAGTGTCCATCACTTTTAATTTTCATCGTTGCATCTGTTTTGTCATTTAGCTGCAGCAGGTTGTATTACAATGAGACAATTAATGAGGAAATGGATACAAACATTTTTATTTCAAATAGCAGCTCTCGGACAAGATCTGGAAAACAGAACCAAGCCATATGATTGTTAAAAAAAAAAAAAAAAGAAAAAGAAAAAAAAAGCACCACGCACACAAAACCTAAACAAGTGGGCATCATGCCACTGTCTGTGAGTACCCGAGAAATACAAATATCTGAACAACAAAGAAAAAGGTACATTTTTCATGTTTGCCTTGCTATTTTTATTACAATTAATTTGGCCCTTTTTATTTCACATAAGTGTCCAGCTCAAGTGCGGCACATCAACAAATAGGATCATTTATCTTTTATGAAAAGCCAAACACTGCATTTCCATTCAGAAAAGGCAGCATATATAAAATGTACTGCTAATAACAGAGGCCTTCAGAATGAAAAATAATAATTTCTATTGCTCTCTCTAGGACATTTGCCATAAACATGGTTCATTTGTACTTATATTAGAAAAGAAATTTTCTTTAGTATTGCAGTTACCTACACACCTAGGAGCCCAAAATTATAATATATATTATACAGTTCCTACTGGATGGGGAGAAGACTGCAAGCACTTTCTGTAAAAAGCAGAAGAGGGTTTTTTTAGATGAATCCCCCTTCAGAACAGTCCTTAAATCTGGAAGAATTAATTTAATTTCATTAATATTACTATTATATTCACTTAACCATAAAGCTTTTAGGAGGTAAAAACAAGAATTTATAAACATACAGGCACATGAGAGAACTATTCCTCTAAAGAACAGAAAGTGAAAAATACAGACGAAGTTTATAGTATTAGACTGAGATAAATAATCTAGCCGGAGACCTACTGGATTCTGCACTTTCATGTCAACGAAACATTTGGCCTACCGTTGTATTTTTGCCTACTCTGCCAGGCAGGGCTCAGGCTCTGCAGGAGAATACAGCCGTGGAGCTCTGCAGGAAGAGAAGACCTTTTTTTTCCCAAGTAAAATGTTCCCTAACTCTGCAAGGGAGGTTGGCAGTAGATCTCAAACTCTGGCCTGTCTTTTTAATACCCCTACAATAGCTCAGTTGGATTGAGACCAGCTGTTGGTGCATTACCATTTGTAAATGCTTAAAGCAACTACTCCTTGTTTTCTTGGCAACATGTACTGTGGAGGGAAAAAAAGGCACTTTCATTCAGACATTAAGAATTGCTGGATGCCAGCTTTGGCTTATACAAGCCATTGTTTGCACAGATCTCTTCAACAAGTTTTCACAAAAAAAAAAAAAACAATCCTGGAGAGATAAATTGAGCCCCTAAAATTCTGGTTTACACTGTCCGCACAGCCTTCATTGGAAAGAAGACTCCTTTTTTTTTAATCTAACCATTTCAGGGCACCGGTCATTCTGCGTTTCAGTTTCTGAAATACCCCTACAAAATCACCGAGATTGTGTTCTTAGGAATGATAATTGTAACTTCCTTGCTCATTGTTTAAAAATAACAGTGATTTTTTTTCCTTCTAATATATGCATAAGAAAGAAATCTGGGCTTTCATTACCCATAGTCTAAAATCAAAATTTGGGCATTGCAAGCTTGGGAAAAAGAAAATAGAATTATTCTTACATTAGGATTATACTTCACCATTTGAGAAATATTGAGAGAATCACAAAACAGGAAAGATCCCCAACTTGGTTGCCACAGTAAGAGCCCAGTCACAGTAGAGAACTCACACACTAACATTTTTTATTATTCCTATTCAGATGAAAACAGCTCCAGTGACCTTTCATTGCCTCGTCCTTTCCAACCACCCCTACTAGAGCTTGGTGTACTGGAAGTGTCTAAGCACGAATGCTAGCATCTCGATGGTTGCAGCTGCTAGTACAATAGGATTAATTTGCCATCTACCAACTCTAATGCCCTTCTGTTTCATCTTCTTTCCCCACCAGGGGCAGTGGTGACAGCATCTGTTCCACTGTTATTTTAGTGGCGCCTTTCATGCTGTTATAGTTGGGGGTCTGTCAGCATTTCCATTACACACACACACACACACACACACACACACACATATGCATGCACACATTTCTTGAGGGAAAGGACAGTTCAAATCATCTTCTGCGAGGAAAAAAACAAGTCTTTGGGGCTAAAAATGGTATGAGTCTTAGAAGCAAGCATTTATAGATTTGATTTGATTTTTTTATTTGAGAGGAAACTTGGAGATACAAGAGGTTCCAAGTAAACTATTTTGCATTTATTAATGTAAAACAATAGTGAAAATTGGCGAATAGTGAAAATACAGATGTTCAATGACCTTACAGAAAGCAACTGTGCCAAAAAGAAAAAGGGGGGAAAAAAAAGTAATTGTTTCTGAGCAAACACCCTCTTTTATTAGTTTCCAGATGACAAACTTAGATATTAGGTTATTACTTTAAAAACACTCCAGACAAGGCTTGATGAACAGGCCACTGATTGGGGTAAGTGACTTTAAATACATAACAGGGGCCAGATCTCTAAGTTGAAAGTGATAATGGGGAGAGGTGCATTGTTTTCTGCAGGCAGCCAAGCTATACAAGGAGGTAAAGGATATCTCCAGCAGCTGAAGTGGTTTGGGAGCCTATGGCTGGGACGCCTGGGAAATAATGAGCAGCTCTCCCTGCTGCCTGCAGGACACGGGCCCGTTCCAGCGTCGCTTTTTGGGAGCTGTTGCGCCAAAGCACATCTTACTCTCTCTATTGCTTTCTATCCACAAAACTTGACAGAAAAAGGAAGTGACAAGGCAATCTGGAGAACAGGTCAGCTTATTTCAGCAATGAAAATCCTTTGAAAGAGTGACAGGTAGCGGGTTAACCAAGGTAGGTCTGCTTCAGAGACCACACAAGTGTTGTCTCTCAACAAGCTACACCAACCTTTCCCCTGAAATTATTGTGCATGTGCAGGCTTCCACCTAGTCCCAAAGGACTTTGAACCAGTATAACTCATCTAAAATCTCAAAAAAACCCTCTTGCTCAGTATGCTTCAGTACTGCAGTGAGGTATAGCTTCTACAACAGAAAGAAGGAAGTTTTCCAGAAATCTCTTCTTACAAAGATAAATTCATGACATTTTTGATAGCCAAGCATGGAGCTTTCTTAGTACTGCAGTACTTTTTTAGCACTAACCGTAGGATTGACATAGTCTATAATGCCAGATGTGAGCCTTCTATGGGTGAATTCAAATTTGCCTCCAATCCTACCAGCACACTACCATTTACAGTACTTTCCGTAAATCTCACCCTCTTCACAGTCTGCAATAATAGTGATGCATTTGTCTTCTTGAACTATACATAAGGTAAGCAAGGACATTCATACATAACTGGGGATTTTTAAACTCAGCACACTGGAGAAAAAAATTACAACCTCAGTTCAACCACACGTTGTGATAAATATAGAATGGGCAACTCAATAAAGTAAGCAAATTCTGAGACAAGGCTCCAAAGCCATGCAAGTTTCTGTAGTCACATTGATGAAGCAAGCATGGTACAGTCACTGTGATGGGAAACAGATTAATAACATGCCGTTTCTTTTTCAAATTACATTATCAAATACCTAGGTGTCCTTCGTCACATCACTTAACTGCTCTGCATTTCGGCATCCTCATCTGTGAAATAGAGTAGGTAATTAAACACTCATGAATGCTTTGGGACTCCTTGGTGGAAAGAATTATTATGGTGTCTTATTACTGTGAGACAACACACAATTGTCTCAGGTCTCTGTAACAGCTGAGCCTAAATGGTGAAGGGAAAAAATCTAAAAGCTCAACTGAGATCTGTCCTGTCCTGTCCTCTGCAAGATACAGCTACGACTTCAGTCCATTTTTCATGCTGGGGAAATCATTCTGAGGCTGATCACACTGCAAAAACATTATCATATTACAGTACTTTCAAAACCAGATTGGCTAGAAATTAGGAAGAGAACAGTGAAAAGAAGAAACATACCTCCCAGAAATATTACATCCAGGAACTGTAGGAATTGCTTAAGAGATGACTGAAAAGAGGAAATTCAAAATAAGAGCTCAAAATGTAAAGCCTTCTCCTCACAAAAAAGCCCACCCTAAAACCAGCAGACCCCCCCAACAGTGCAGACGATTTCCCAAAAGCCCGTGACAATGAAAAACATTTTATATTGCCCAAAAACTTGCCAACAGAGAGATCTAGGTGGCTACTGCCCACCTCACAGCACTGAAAAAGCAAGTGCCCAATGGGTATCATTCTCCATTATCTCTCAAACCTTTGCCACCAGTGTACGGATAGAAGTGACGGAAAAATGAAAAGTGTGTATATTGTAAGCGTTGGTTAAACAACCCCACAGTAATTCTTATTTGCTGGAGGTTTTAGAGAGCAGATGTAGGATTGGCAAGGGCTGGGAGCTGGCTATATTGTTCTAGCTTATTTAGAGCCAACACGGAAAGAACACGAAAAGCTGCATTTCTGTGTGTGTGTGCATGTGCGTGTGTGTGTGTGTACGTGCCTGTGTGTGTGTTTGCCTTTTGCCATCGACTCATCTAAGGTTTCTTGGATTCACACTGACACATACGAAAAAAACACCAGGTTGGTTCTCATCCAAAAGAAATATGACTTATATCAGCTGCTGCATGAGAGTCTTTCAATTGCCACTACTAAGCTGCCTATTTTGCAGTAGCAAGTGGCCATGTGCTGTAACACACTGATTGCCTGCTTTGGTGGTATCGGTTGCTAGAATAGGGCAAACAAATGGGGAACCAAATATAAAAAGCAGCCAGCAGCACTGAAGAAGCATTACAGCTGCCAGGCAATAACTTAGATAGTTACAGCTGCCATCACCTAGTTCACGCAAGCTTTTTAATATCTTTTGGCACCGCTTGGTGTCACAGCACAAAAGGAAAGTTGGCACTTCCTAGCATACTTTGTTTGACATAACTGTAGGCAGAACCCAGCTGATACCTTCATCAATGTGTATGTGTTTGCTCTTAAGGTACGTTTTAGCAGATCAAACATTGTTTTTCTCTTTCTGTTGAACACACCACTGTTAAATCATAGGTTGGGAACCACACCAGATAAATGGGAAAGGGCTCAGTAAGCTGGAGCACACGGCCAGTCCCAGCAGCACCTCAGATAAGGAGCACAAAAAAAAATCCTAAAAAAAAGAAAAATATAGTACAGCAGGAGGGTTTGGGAGAGGGAGGTTTAAAAAAATAAATAGATATACTGCTTTGCCAAAATGTTCTCCTGCCTTGCCAGTAGCAGCAGCAGCAGCAGCACCAGGCCAGATTCTCTTCTCCATTTACCATACTTATAAAAAACCCACAAGCACAAACACATAGACCATCACATACACATAATTAAAGCATCGACATCCCTTACTGTGATTTACAATCCACACCACCAGAAGTACACAGGCGCTCCCAGGATTTCATCAATGTCTCATCTGGTGCTCTTGGCAAACCCAAACTCTTCCTTAGATACAGCGCATGCTACACCTCATTCTCTCAGAAATGGGGATGCAGAGCTCTTCCCCTTATGTGAACTAGAGAAGACGGGCACTAAATGTGTCAGTGCTGTGTGATTTGCAGCTATGGGACCTCATTTTGCAGGAGATTAATAAAAGACTAGCCTGCAGCGTTGACTCTTGAGGCTGCTTTCTATCATAGTAAGTCTTCATGTGGCCCACAAATCTAGCTTGCAACATTGCCCCAGGAATTGGACAGCCTCCACATAATGACACTATTTTACAGCAGTGTACAGAGTGTACAGAGGGAGAAGGCTCTGCCCCCAAGATCTTCCATTAGCTCTGAACAAAGCAAGCCAGCAAGCCACTGTCTGGAGCCACCCCAGCATTTTGTTAGTGCACTGAAGTTAGTTTACTTGTAATTCAACCCATAAAACAAATGCACCCATCTCTCAGACCTCTGACACTTTAACAAGCATTAAAAAGCCACAGTCTTGAGATGAACAGCTTTATGGGAACAGCTCTTAGGTGTGACACCACAGGGAAAGGCAACAATTAAGCTGACAGGAGAAACAAAGGAGACAGCAAATATCATTATCTTCATTTTTAAAATAGGAACCTGAGGCACATTAGGGTGAGATGACTGTTTTGAGCCTGATCCAGGCAGCTAGGCCAGGAACTGAAGATCAGTCTCCTTGGGTTCACATCCAGCACCTCATCCACAGGCCACTCACACCACCAATGCGCAGGGCAAAGTGGGCTTCTCTCCAGGAGCAGAAAGTGTTCCCTGACCCCAGCTACCCACGGCTCCAGGGGAGCTGCGGGCTCAGACAGACTGGTTGGATCCAACTCCAGAAGCATCAAAAGGGACAGTAGGGAGGTGCTTGCATGTTTTCCTATCACACAATACTTAAATTGACATTCTTTAGGTAGGTCAGATGTTGACAAATAAATGTAAAAGCATGTCAAGATTCACATCAATCTGTCTGAGAAATTTATCTGAAGCTGATCCAGGGATAAACTGTTTTTAATGGCAACTTACAGTACAAGGGGACAAACTGTGGCTAGAAATGGATAAATCGCATTGGGTCAAGGTGAAAAGGTGTCCCAAGGAAAGGACAAATGGTTTTTGCTTTGGGCCCCCAGGGGACACCTTTGTGGCAGCAGGAAAAGAAGAGTTGATCCACAAGATGTCCCTGCATCCCCCAGGAGGGTCCGGGCTATGAATACATTTTGAAAGCCCCTAATATGCTGTATAAAGAAACAATCTTTCATGTGTATGCACACAAAAGGACAGTCCCAGATTTACAGCCACCCACCAAGGTAGAACAGGTGGCTGTAATGTAGTAAAAATGTATTGCAAGGAACTCGTCATGAATTTTAAAAACAAAGACACCTACAGACATA